>NC_080094.1:86016878-86331108 GCF_950005125.1 Chionomys nivalis | reverse complement strand
TGGTCCTGCCCTGGCTTCTTTCTAGGATAAGACAGAACTCACTGTTGATAAAATTATATATATATATATATATGTAGTGAAGAGAAGTCACGCTATGCGATAAGGCTTATACAGGAGGCTTATTGGAAGATGAGAGAGAAGGGACAGAGAAGGCAGAGAGGGGAGCAGACTAGTCCCATGGGGTAAAGAGTGCGGGAGAGAGAGGGAGGTAGACACAGGAGAAGGGGGAGGTTAGGGGTAGGTCCACCTGTTACAAGGAACCATAGCAAATGTGCCCAGAAGTGGCTACAGGTGAAGTGCTCTTAGTGGCTACAGGTGAGGAGGTTTCCTGTCAGGACCCTAAGGACAGGCAGGCCAATGCAGATTCCCAAATACTAACACCAAATAATAACACCCACTTTATTGTTTGTTTGAGCTGGGGACTTTAGCACAATAGGCTGTGCACTGAGTCACATCACTCCTTGTTCGACTGCTTACATTCCACTTAGGTCTTATTCTCAAGCCTTCAGTTTCCCAGACTTTTTCTTCTTACATGGCTTTTCAGATGCTGCATTACCACAGGAACGCAGTGTTTTAACCTGTCCCTCCCAGGCAGTCCTCCCCTTCTCCCCCTCCCTGCGGAACACCTTGGTCAGCAATCAGCATCCTCTTTTCCCTCTCCAGGCGCTGCCCACACAAACTTACTGATCCCTGAACCCAGAACCTGGCAGATGCCGCCCCAGGTCTCTGATGCCACAGAGTTTCTTAGCAGGAACAGAGTTAACCCCATACCAGCAGTTACCTTTCTCTCTGGTTCTTGACCCCCAGCGCCCACTTCCAGTAAAATGCACAACTGCTTAGGAAGACACCCACCAATGCCACCAGGAGCCATTTAGATTTTAAAGTCTCCGCCTGCGTGACGTCAGAAAGCCTCTTGCGAGTACTCTTAAGCAAGAAGGCTATGCCAGTTCCCAGACAGTGGTGGGAAGTCCTAGGGCAAAAGCTTAGATTTCTAAATCTTGCAGCTGTTGTGCCTCTGGCTATAATTGTAGTTTTGTCCCTAGCAGCCCTTTTGAGTTTCAGTCTTTCCTAGCCATCAGTGTGTCTCCTCATCTGTATTTGAGACAATCAAGTACTTTTGCGGCAGTGCCCAGTTGTTTTCCATAGTATCTTTTATTGTTGTTTTGTTTTGTAAAATATCCCTGGGCCTGGTGAAATGGCTCCATGGGTAAGAGCACTGCCTGCTCTTCCAAAGAAATGGGTTAAATCCCCAGGACCCATAACTATAACTCTAATTTCAGGAGGTCTGATGCCCTCTTCTGGCCTTGGTGGGCACCAGACACACGTGTGGTATACAGACATACATGTAGGCAAAACACTTTATACATAAAATAAAAATAATAAAGATCTTTTTTAAAAAAATAAAGGCAAAAAAAAGTATTCTTGTACAGTTTTATCAGGACCTAAGTTCTCAAAATTCATTTCAACACTCATCTTAGTTTCAAGATGCCTTAAGAAGTACAAAATTTGCTGGTCAGTGGTGGTACATTCCTTTACTCCCAGTACTCAAGAGGCAGAGGCAGGGGGATCTCTGTGAGTTTGAGAAGAGTCTACAGAAGAAATACAAAATCACTTTAGCTAAGACATTTGAATTGGAAGTATTATCTCTGTTTGACCAAGATCTCCCATATTTTGTCATTACAAGGTCAATTAGCAAGACTATTGTAATAGCTATTGCTTATGCATTAACTACTCCTGGATTCTTTTTATAGAAGACTGAAGTGAGAAAGGATTAATGTTCTACGGGTGCTTAAATAAAGCAAGTTTTCACATATTAGTCCTTCTAAAATCATTCCTCATCAAAGAACTCATTGAAACATTTTTTTTTTGTACAAAGTTTAAAATGTTGAAGTCTACAGTCATCAGGCTGGTAGTCATAGACACACAAAAACCTGACAAGCTTGCTTTCTATGTCTACTTCTGAATGCCACTCAGGATCAAGTGAGATAATTGTATCAGGATTTTAGCTTAGTGATACATGGCGTTAATAAATTAAAATTCATGCTAAGGAATGTAGTGGGAAGAAATGATAATGTAATCAAGTTGAATTTAATTTGCTAGATATTTTATAATGACATTTTAAGTCATAAGCAACTGTAATATACTTTACTATTAGAAACTCTTTTAGTCAATGCAGGCCACCTTATTCCCATGTGGTTATGCCGTGGCAGTATCTGTGAAAAATTCTTCAGAGCAGGTAATAGGGATATGTTACATCTCTTTTTATCTTCTTTTTTTTTTCTGAGACAAGCTTGTCTATTTAACAGTCTTGGCTGTGTCCCTTTTTTACCTTTTATGTTAATTCTTTAAAAACAACTACTTCTTTATTTTATTTATTGTATTATGTATAGTTGCAATTTTCCTTTGGGCCACCAAGAAACTCCCAAATAATTTATTATGAATGCTTCTTATTAATTATAAGTGCTTAGTCTTAGCTTAGGCTTGTCCTGCTAGCTTTTTGAACTTAATTTAACCTGTTTCTATTCATCTACATTTTTCCTTGGGGCTTTTTACCTTTCTTTTATTCTGTATGTCTTGGTTTCCTGCTTCCTCCATGTGTGTCTGATTGGCCACTGGTTTCTCCCTGGTATCTCTTTTTCTTTCTTCCTTTCTAAGCCTAAATTCCTCCTGCTACTCAGTTTCCCTGCCTGCAAGTCCTGCCTATACCTCTTTCTTGCTATTGGCCATTTAGCTTTTTGTTAGACTAATCAGGTGCCTTAGGCAGACAAGGTAAAACAGCAACACATTTTTACATATAATTCAACAAATGCAACACGTCTTTACATAGTTATACAAATATTTTGTAACAATGAAACATCATTTCTCCTTTTACTTTTTTTCTTCAAACCCGCTCTTATATGCCTCCTTGTTCCCTTTCAAATTCATGGATTTTTCATTAATTTTGTTACATGCATATGTGTATGTAACCTGCCCAATCTGTATGTTACTTGTCTGTATGCTGTCAGGGTTATAATTAGGTTGAAGGGAGATAAATACACAGGGAGAAAGGAGAGCAAAATAATAGTATGGATATGTGAAAAAAATCACAAGGATTCATACTGTTAAGTACTTAAGAAACTATAACACACGCATACTTTAATTTAGTATAATGTTATTTGTATGTATGATTCAGGGCTCACCATTTGGTATTGGATAAGCATTTCGTGTACTCTTCCCACAGTAGGACTAAACCTGTTTCTCCACTCCCGGCATTTGTGAGTTCCCTATAGTTCTTTGTGTAGGGCTGGTTGGCCCCTTGTCCCTTATAGATTGCCCCTTGTCCTTATTCAGCTCATACTTAAGCAGCCATGTTAATAAGATTTTATTGGTGTAGATTCTGACATTCCTAGGAGATACAATGTCACAGCAAACTCCATGATGCTCTGGCTCTTATAATCTATGTGTCCCCTCCTTTACAATGTTTCGTGATACTTACGTGTAGTGAGATTTCATTTGTATTTTAATAAAGAAAGTTTAGCTGAAGATCAGAGAGTAAGTGGTAGCACACACCTTTAATCTCAGTAGCCACACTAGTTTGCCATAGAAACCTGGCGGTGCACGCCTTTAATCGCAGTGGTGCACATCTTTAATCCCAACCTAAAGAATGGAATGCAAGACAGAAGGAGAAAGCTCTCAGACACAGTCTCATCACCCTGTTATTTGATTTCTCTGTTAGATTGCCTTCACATATGCATTTATTTCAGGAAGCATCGACTGTATCAATACCCATGCCACTGCACACTACTTCCGTGGCCTTAGTTTTAGCTGTTTCTCCCTGTATACACTCCCTCGTCCCTCTATTTCTCTCCTTGCACCTCCCCTCACCAGCCTGTACCTTTCTATTCTATTTCTTCTTTCCTGATGAGATGCTTCTCTCCTCCTTAGTCTGTTACTCTATGCTTAATCTCTGTGATTCTGTATATCCACATGTAAGCTAATACATGCCACATTTGGCTTTCTGTGTCTGGGTACCTCACTCAGGGTGATTTCTCCCCCTAGTTCTACCCATTTACTGTGAATTTAATTCTTTATAATGGCTGAGTAATATTCATTTGTATAAAGGTTCCAATTTTTATTATCCATTCATATTCATGTCTTGAATATGTTATCCAATTTCTGGGCATTATTAATAGAGCAGCAATGGACATGGTTGAGTAAGCGTCTCTGTGGTAGGATGAAGTTTCCTTTGGGTAAATGCCCAAGAGTGATAGAGCTGGATCACGAGGTAGATCAGTTCCCATCTCTCTAAGGTAAATCCACACTCATTTCCATAGTGACTGTATGAGTCTGCACTCCTACCAGCAGTGGATGAGTGTACCCCTTATTCTATGTCCTTGCCAGCAGGAACTGTCACTCGTATTATTGATCCTAGGGATTCTGACAGGTGTAAAATGGACTCTCAAAGCAGACTTGGTTCGCATTTCACTAATGACTGAGAATGTTGAACATTTAAGTCTTTCTCAGCCACTTAAGATTCCATATTGAGAATTCTCTGTTTAAAAATTCCCAGTTTTAATTGAGTCATTTGTTTTCTTGATATCTAGCCTTTTGAGTTCTTTATACATTTTGTTTGAGTTTTTTTGTATAATTTTGGATATTAGCCCTCTATTGGGTGTGTAGTTGATAAAAAAATATTTTACCATTCTGTAAGCTGCCACTTTGTCTGAATGATGGGATCTTTTGTCATGCAGAAGCTTTTCAGTTTCATGAGATCCCATTTATTAATTGTTGAAATTAGTGTCTGTGTTCTGCTCAGAAAGTCTTTTCCTATGTCATTGATTTCAGGGATCTTCCCTTCTTTTTCTTCTGTTAGGTTCAAGATATCTGGTTTTAGGTTGAGGTCTGTGTGGGAATTCCTTTCCATTAAATATTTTTTGGGATGTGGGGGTGTGTCAGCAATAGGGTGGCTTCTGTGTGCTGACATAAGGGAGAGAATGGTCTCCCATGTATTTCTGGTTTCTTCATCAAAGATCAGGAGTCCGTAGGCACTTGAATTACACCTGACTTCTCAGTGGAAACCATGAAAGCCAGAATGTCTTAGATAGATGTGCTGCCAACACTAAGAGACCATGAAGGCAATCCCAGAGTACTATTCACAGCAAAGCTTGCATTCACCATCAATGGAGAAAAAAGATATTCCAGGACAAAAACAGATTTAAATAATAGGTAGCCACAAACCCAGCCTTACAGAAACTACTAGAAGGCAAAGCACAAACCAAGGAAGCTAAGAACACCCATAATAACACAGACATCTGACAACTCTCCACCACCACAACTCAAAGAAGGGAAACACACACTCTAATAGTAGGTTTCAACACTCCTCTCTCACCAATGGACAGGCTAAACAGACAGAAACTTAATGGAGCAATAAGAGATATCACAGATGTAGTGAAACAAATGAAATTAATAGACACCTATAGAACATTCCACCCAACAGAAAAGAAAATACCTTCTTCTCAGCATCTCATGGAACTTTCTCAAAAATTGATCACATAATCAGTAACAAAGCAAACATTCACAGATACAAAAGAAAATGTAGTAACCAGCTGTGTGCTATTGGATGACCATGGAATAATGCTAGAATTCAACAACAATTCTACCCCCAGAATGCCTACAAACTCATGAAAACTGAACAGTCAACTACTCTCCAGAAGATGACATCAGATACCTTAGAATTAGAGATATAAGGGATTGTGAGCTGCCATATGGGTGCTGTTAACTGAACCTTTGTCCTCTGCAAGAGCGGCAAGTGCTCTTAATCATGGATTCATCAACCCAGCCCTAGAAGGTACTTCATTTTTTCCCTTAAACCCAGATGTCATTAGGAAAGATCCTTTTACAGATGGTGCTGAGAAAACTGGGTATGTACCTGTAGAAGAATGAAATCAGGTCGAGTCTCAAACTACATGAAACATTGAAAATAGATCACAGACTTCACGTGAAGACAGGGCATGCTGAAACTGCAGGGAAGACACATCAACTATGTCCCGTGTCAACAATCATCCTATGCAGAGGTAGGAACTTCTGAATGGACTGTGACAGCAGAGAACACAACCCAAGGACTGACACATGGATTATAGCAAACTAAAAACCTGCCTAACAATGGAAGGAACCTCACAACTGAAGAGACAGCTTACAGATTTGAGAAATCATTGCCAACTCTGTATCGCATAGGGTTCTATTATGTAAAAACAGCCAAGATTAAACCAAATCCAATCCATACATGAGGTAATGAGGTGAGCAGACAGTCCTCAAAGGAAGAAATAGAAATGGCAAATAATATTTGATGATGGGTTCAACATCCTAAGCCATCAGGGAAAGGTGAAATTAAAATGATTTATACTGTCACCTTACTAGCTCAGAATGACTTTCATCAAGAAAACAGAACAACAGATGCTGGCAGGAATTTGAGGAAAGAGGAAAC
The DNA here is from genome assembly GCF_950005125.1 of Chionomys nivalis. NCBI lineage: Eukaryota > Metazoa > Chordata > Mammalia > Rodentia > Cricetidae > Chionomys > Chionomys nivalis. Next base: position 86,324,645 of record NC_080094.1, on the reverse strand, counting down.
TTTACTCACTGCTAGTGAGCATAAATTGCAGCTACTGAGGAAATCAGTAAGTAGGTTTGTCAAAAATGAGAAAGTGGTGGGACAGATGTCTCAGGGAAAAGCACTGGCTGCTCTTACAGAGGAACTGGGTTTGGTTCCCAGCACCCACTTGGTGGCTCAGAACCATCTATAACTCCAGTTCCAGGGAATCCCTTTCTGGCCTCCACAGTCACCACGGATGTACACATATATTGCAGGAAAAATATTCACACACATAAAAATAAAAGATAAACAAATCTTTGAGGACGACAACCAAAACTATCACATGATCTGCCTATATAACTCAGTGATAAAGAGCACTACTTGTTCTTCCAGAGGACCAGCATTTGATTCCCAACACTCAAACCAGGCAGTTCACAACCACCTGTAACACAAGCCCCAGGAGGGTCTGACATCTCTCATCTCTGTGGTCACACACACACACACACACAGAGATTTAAAAGTAAAAAAATGACATTTGTAGGAAAATGGGTGAAATTTCAATTCAGAATGTTAGCTGAAATAAACTGCGTTCAGATAAGCACTATGTTTTCTCTCATGTGTGTAGCCTTGATTGAAGTTTCTATGTGTGAGTGGGTCGGTGTCCATGTGTGGATGACTCATGAAACTAGAGAACTGTGAGAGGGAAAAAGAGACCTGAAGGATTAGGGTACAGGAACACTGACAGAAGATAATGCAATATTGTACTGGGAGAGCAGAAACTAGGTTGTTGTGGGCAATGGAAAAACAGCAAGAATGGGACAGAGGGGAGGGCAAGGCAAAGGCCAGAGGGCAGGGTGTGGAAGAAGAAAACATGTGTAAAAATGCCATTATGAAATCTACTACTTTGTAGCTAACTTGTAATGGGAAATACTTGTTCCTGTAGCCATCGTCCCACTTGAAATGGAGTCCATGGGGCAGGTGTTGTGCTATATTAGTTCAGACATCTATTACAGTACCAGGCATATGGTCATGCGTAAAGCATTTGCTGAGCCAGTTGTTGCCATGCATGCATCTAATTCCAGCATTTAGAGGACTAAGGAAGGCCCAAAGATTCTGGCTAGAGACTCACCTAATCTGAGCAAGACCTTATCTTAAATAATAATTGCCTACTTGCCAAATACATTTTGATAGCAATTATTGAGCTTTGTATATTATGTCTGTCGGTGATTGGTTTGATTTTATTATGATGCCTATAAGTTGTTGTACACGCATATAGTAGCCTCTTGATAATTGTGTTTATGTTCTATGACAACTCACATGTTTAAAAACCATCTGACCTTTAATTATTTGAAAGCATTCATCTGTAAAATAATTTGTTAATAAATCATTTTGTGAGAGTTAATATTTGATTTTTTTCTGGTTATTTTGACTTTTCCATTTTGATATTTTATTGTTTATGCTGTAATCCCTCTTAATATCTATTTTCTAAAATTTAGAAAGGTTTTTGCTATACATACCAGGGTAACCTTGGACTTGTTATGTAGCTCAGGCTAACCTTGAACTCAAGATTCTCCTCTCAGCTTCCAGAGTGCTGGGATTGCTGGCATGCACCACCATGTCTTGCTCAATTATTTTTAAAATAAATTATGTGTCTAGGTGTTTTGTAAACTTTGTACATCATGTGCACACAATGTTCAGGTAGGCCAGAAGAGGGCATCAGATCCAGGGGACTGGAGTTACTGAGGGTTGTGATTGACCAAGCAGGTGCTGGCAATGAACACAGGCCCTTTGGAAGAACAAGTGCTCTTAACTGCTGAGCTACCTCTTCAGCCTCTCGTCAATTATTATGTACATGTATATTTATGCATATAAACATCTTCACTGCATGTAAGCATGTGTGTTGTGTGCTCCTAGATGAGAAGAACTGCAGTTACAGATGGTTTGAGTTTCTGTGTGAGTGCCAGAAATTGAATTCAGGTCCTCTGCAAGAGCAAACAGTTTTCTTAATCACAGAAAAAACCCTCCAGTCCTACATACATATAGTTTTTCTTTTCTTTTATTCTTCTTTTTTTTTTGAGTCATGAGTTTACATAGCCCAGAACAATGGATTCTCCTGCTTTCCAAATCTGGGATTATAGGTATGTCCTACTGCACAAATATTTAGATCATCAACTCTTTTGGTTTTATGGGACAGGGTTTCTTTGTGTAGGCTTGGCTGTCTTGGAGCTCACTCTGTAGCCCAGGCTGGCCTCTAACGCATAGAGCTCTTCCTGCCTCTGGCTCCTGAGTGCTGGGATTAAAGGCATGTGCTCCCACCACTACCACCACCGGGCTTCATCAACTTTTTCTTCCTTCATTTCTTTTCCTTCCTTCCTTCCTTCCTTCCTTCCTTCCTTCCTTCCTTCCTTCCTTCCTTCTTTTTTTTCTTTAAAAACTTATTTTTATTTATATGAGTACTCTACCTGCACGTCCAACTTTATGTCAGACGAGGACATGGGATCACACTATAGACAGTTGTGAGCCAGTATGTGGTTACTGGGAACTGAACTCAGCACCTCTGGAAGAGTAAGCAGTGTTCTTAGATGCTGAGCCACCTCTTCAGACCCTCATCAACATTTTCTTATAGACTGATTTTTGTTTAAATTTTTCATGACTCAAACTAACTTGCACTATTACTAAACATAGACCATTTTTCATTTTAAGATTTCCTGGCTGTTATGTATTTTAGATAGGGTCTTACTATGTGACCCTGCCTGACCTGGAACTTGCAATCCCCCCAGTGTCTGATAAGAAAGTGCTGGAATTGATGATACAAGGCACACTCCTGACCTGTCTTTTATTGAGGAAGGGAAAAGGGTCTTCCTAGTAAAAAGTAGTTGTTTTGTTTTGTTCTTTTTGGTGGTACTGGGAATTGAGCCCAGGTCTGAAGCCACATGCTAAGAAAGTACTTTACCACAGGGCCATGTTTGTAGCCCATGTCAAATGCCATAGAAATTGTTAACGGTGAAAACAATTTTGTGTGGATTACTTGAATAGCTATTTTTGTAAAACTGTGGGTTTTACTTATACATTGCTTTTAAAAAAACAATAAAACTGGGTGGCTCACACCTTTAATCCCAGCAAATCCCAGCACTCCTGAGCCAGAGGCAGGGAGATGTCTGTGAGTTCAAGGCCAGCCTGGTCTACAGAGTGAGTTCCACTGACAGCCAGAGCTAGACAGAGAAACCCTGTCTCAGACAAACCAGAATTTAAACCACACTGCAAAATCACTCAAATCAGACAATTTAATACCTTATATAGATGTTGGATATTTTTCTGAATAAATACTTTATCATGGATAGGTCTTGTATCCTTTATTTTTTAAGAACTTGAAAACATACCAAGTTGCATATTAAGAAGGCAATCAAAAACATTTCCTCCTCTGTTCAAGTCTGCATTATTTCAAGGCTATCCATCACACACACACACACACACACACACACACACACATCGTAAGAACAGCATCAAACATTAGTCTTTAAGCTTTAAATAACTAAAGACAATGCATTCCTAAAAGCAGGAGAGCATACCATGAAGTTACAGCAGTTTTAGGTATAAAATATGGGGGGAATGAAATGTACTTCTGTGACAGGGATATATCTCAGTGTTTTGTTCAGCTTGTGCTCAGTCCTCAGCACCACAAATAACAAACCAAATTTCCTTGTGCATGACATTATCAACACATATATTATCCTTAAAGGTGTGTTTCAGGCCCATAGATCTTCTGTACCAAGTAGTCTAAAGGCCTGTTCAATAACCTAAACACTTTCGTCTCTATTTATGCCCCTATAACTGCTCCCTTTTTTGTACTCCCTTGTTTGCCATTGTGCCTTAAGGGAAAGTTGTCACCGAGTATCAAGAGTTAATATGCATGAAGAACTTAAGAGCAGTTGACCTATATAAACACTCAATAAATATTCAGAACAACTTGTAAAGGAGAGTCTGCCATTATCTCCATTAAAAAAGTGAAAAGTTCTATTTTATATTCTATGTATATTTTGTTTGTATAGGCATAACCACACATGCACGAGAGTGCCTATGGAGGTCACAAAAGGGGCACCAGATCTCCTTGAGCTGGAGTCACAGGCGGTTGTGACCTGCCCAATGTGGGTACTGGGAACTGAATTTGGGTCCTGTGGTAGAATAGGAACGACTCTAAACCACTGAGCAATCTCCCAGTATCTCCACTCTTTTTCTTTCTTTTTTTGGAAGACAGGTTTTTCTGTGTAGCTCTGGTTGTCTTGGAATTTGTCTGTAGACCAGGCTGGCCTCAAACCCAGAGATTAGACTGCCTCCGTTTAATTAAATACGTGCACCACCGCTCAACCTATCCCCATTCTTATACACAAGGGATTCAAAGTACAAAAAGGTGAGGTCATACCCCAGGTCATACAAATAACAGACTGTTTCCTGTCAATCTGTATCAAACTTCCACACCTCCAATCCAGACAACTGCTGATCTAGACTAGACATGTTCTCCAAGGTATGTATATCTAGGTATCACTACATCAAAACTAAGATGTTGTTTGTTCTTCTCATGCTCATCCTTTCATGCATACATTGCTACCTAGAGACTGGCTGCTAGGACAGTCTGAATGCAGCAGCAGAATAGATTCTAACTGTCTTTCATTAGTCAGATATTAAAGGGATCTGACGTTAAAAGGGGAGACCATGTTTTGCTGCCCAATGAAATTGTTTTGCATTGGAAATATTTTAACTTTATTACATTTATTATTGTGTGTGTGTGTGTGTGTGTGTGTGTGTGAGAGAGAGAGAGAGAGAGAGAGAGAGAGAGAGACAGAAAGAGAGCGAGCAGCTGGTGGTCAGTAGCTGCTGATGCAGCAGGTTCTCTTCTACCATGTGGGTCTGGGGATTGAAAGCAGGTGTTTGGGTTTGTTGATAAGTGCCTTTACCTGCTGAGTCATCTTGCTTACCCAGATTTTTTTTTAAATTAAAAGCATTGTAGGTGGTGGTGGCACGCACCTTTAATCTGAGCACTTTGGAAGCAGAGAAAGGTATATCCCAAAGTTCGATGCTAACCTGGTCTACAGAGTGAATGCCAGGAAAACTAGGGCTGCATCGAGAAATCTTGTCTCCAAAACAAACCAAAACAAACAAAGAAGCAAATAAATAAATAAAACCATTTTAGTTTTGAAACCTTATAATAAGATTGTTATTTTAAATTGAGTTTATATTGACATTTTCTTAGTTTAATTGCTAATATAATTAATACTGCCAGACTTAGACAGTAAAACCAAAGCTCTCTGAAGGAATTACTAACCTTTGGAGAGTGAGCGACTCAAGTGTGGAACTAGAGAAGACCCACTTTCACCATCTGATTCTACAGTTTCTGAGAACTAGGTACAGAACATGGCAGCATGCAGCTAAGATCCATAGTTGGAGGCACTTACGCTTGACGGGTATAAAGGTCTGGTTCGTCGAGGTCCTGAGATCTTAATTCCTGTGTGGAGAGGCAGCCAGCACCACCGGTGGAAATGGAACTGCGCTTCATGCTCAGAACCTAATTCATGATTTCAATATCAGAAAAATGTTCCAGATGCAAGTGGATCATTAAGCAATAATTGTCACTTTTATTCTGAAGTAGAAGAGTAACTAAGTTTATTCCTTTACGATAGTATTTTCCCTGTGTGCTGTATTTGCGTGTCATGTATACTTAAGTCCTCACTAAAGATAACACCTATGCAACTTCAGGTATTCAATACACTCGAGCAAGACAATGCAAAAATGAACATATATGATTCCTGCATCACACGGCAATCCATGATCGCAAAATTTCAATGTGTTATCCCGAATACATCACTGGTATCTCTTATGTCTATTTCAATGGTAACTCACAGACTGCTTGACAAGAAATCTCAGGCTCCTTAACTCTCCTCAAAATGTTTCCTTTGGCTTCAAAATCAGGATTCATTCTCTTTTCCTAATATCTACTTTTCTTGCTTTATGTTTAACCCCATAGTTTAATACCCACTATTGTCTTTCTGGTTCTAATCTCCCTTTCAGTAAAGACAAGCAATCCGTTCCATAACATAATGTAGAGGCTGCTTCCATTCTCAAAATATTTTAGTATCATAAGCATACCTATGTCAGACCCTGTCTTCGTCTCTGCAGTACTAGACGCTAGCCACTCAGCTTTTTCTGGTCCTGCCCTGGCTTCTTTCTAGGATAAGACAGAACTCACTGTTGATAAAATTATATATATATATATATATATATATATATGTAGTGAAGAGAAGTCACGCTATGCGATAAGGCTTATACAGGAGGCTTATTGGAAGATGAGAGAGAAGGGACAGAGAAGGCAGAGAGGGGAGCAGACTAGTCCCATGGGGTAAAGAGTGCGGGAGAGAGAGGGAGGTAGACACAGGAGAAGGGGGAGGTTAGGGGTAGGTCCACCTGTTACAAGGAACCATAGCAAATGTGCCCAGAAGTGGCTACAGGTGAAGTGCTCTTAGTGGCTACAGGTGAGGAGGTTTCCTGTCAGGACCCTAAGGACAGGCAGGCCAATGCAGATTCCCAAATACTAACACCAAATAATAACACCCACTTTATTGTTTGTTTGAGCTGGGGACTTTAGCACAATAGGCTGTGCACTGAGTCACATCACTCCTTGTTCGACTGCTTACATTCCACTTAGGTCTTATTCTCAAGCCTTCAGTTTCCCAGACTTTTTCTTCTTACATGGCTTTTCAGATGCTGCATTACCACAGGAACGCAGTGTTTTAACCTGTCCCTCCCAGGCAGTCCTCCCCTTCTCCCCCTCCCTGCGGAACACCTTGGTCAGCAATCAGCATCCTCTTTTCCCTCTCCAGGCGCTGCCCACACAAACTTACTGATCCCTGAACCCAGAACCTGGCAGATGCCGCCCCAGGTCTCTGATGCCACAGAGTTTCTTAGCAGGAACAGAGTTAACCCCATACCAGCAGTTACCTTTCTCTCTGGTTCTTGACCCCCAGCGCCCACTTCCAGTAAAATGCACAACTGCTTAGGAAGACACCCACCAATGCCACCAGGAGCCATTTAGATTTTAAAGTCTCCGCCTGCGTGACGTCAGAAAGCCTCTTGCGAGTACTCTTAAGCAAGAAGGCTATGCCAGTTCCCAGACAGTGGTGGGAAGTCCTAGGGCAAAAGCTTAGATTTCTAAATCTTGCAGCTGTTGTGCCTCTGGCTAGAATTGTAGTTTTGTCCCTAGCAGCCCTTTTGAGTTTCAGTCTTTCCTAGCCATCAGTGTGTCTCCTCATCTGTATTTGAGACAATCAAGTACTTTTGCGGCAGTGCCCAGTTGTTTTCCATAGTATCTTTTATTGTTGTTTTGTTTTGTAAAATATCCCTGGGCCTGGTGAAATGGCTCCATGGGTAAGAGCACTGCCTGCTCTTCCAAAGAAATGGGTTAAATCCCCAGGACCCATAACTATAACTCTAATTTCAGGAGGTCTGATGCCCTCTTCTGGCCTTGGTGGGCACCAGACACACGTGTGGTATACAGACATACATGTAGGCAAAACACTTTATACATAAAATAAAAATAATAAAGATCTTTTTTAAAAAAATAAAGGCAAAAAAAAGTATTCTTGTACAGTTTTATCAGGACCTAAGTTCTCAAAATTCATTTCAACACTCATCTTAGTTTCAAGATGCCTTAAGAAGTACAAAATTTGCTGGTCAGTGGTGGTACATTCCTTTACTCCCAGTACTCAAGAGGCAGAGGCAGGGGGATCTCTGTGAGTTTGAGAAGAGTCTACAGAAGAAATACAAAATCACTTTAGCTAAGACATTTGAATTGGAAGTATTATCTCTGTTTGACCAAGATCTCCCATATTTTGTCATTACAAGGTCAATTAGCAAGACTATTGTAATAGCTATTGCTTATGCATTAACTACTCCTGGATTCTTTTTATAGAAGACTGAAGTGAGAAAGGATTAATGTTCTACGGGTGCTTAAATAAAGCAAGTTTTCACATATTAGTCCTTCTAAAATCATTCCTCATCAAAGAACTCATTGAAACATTTTTTTTTTGTACAAAGTTTAAAATGTTGAAGTCTACAGTCATCAGGCTGGTAGTCATAGACACACAAAAACCTGACAAGCTTGCTTTCTATGTCTACTTCTGAATGCCACTCAGGATCAAGTGAGATAATTGTATCAGGATTTTAGCTTAGTGATACATGGCGTTAATAAATTAAAATTCATGCTAAGGAATGTAGTGGGAAGAAATGATAATGTAATCAAGTTGAATTTAATTTGCTAGATATTTTATAATGACATTTTAAGTCATAAGCAACTGTAATATACTTTACTATTAGAAACTCTTTTAGTCAATGCAGGCCACCTTATTCCCATGTGGTTATGCCGTGGCAGTATCTGTGAAAAATTCTTCAGAGCAGGTAATAGGGATATGTTACATCTCTTTTTATCTTCTTTTTTTTTTTCTGAGACAAGCTTGTCTATTTAACAGTCTTGGCTGTGTCCCTTTTTTACCTTTTATGTTAATTCTTTAAAAACAACTACTTCTTTATTTTATTTATTGTATTATGTATAGTTGCAATTTTCCTTTGGGCCACCAAGAAACTCCCAAATAATTTATTATGAATGCTTCTTATTAATTATAAGTGCTTAGTCTTAGCTTAGGCTTGTCCTGCTAGCTTTTTGAACTTAATTTAACCTGTTTCTATTCATCTACATTTTTCCTTGGGGCTTTTTACCTTTCTTTTATTCTGTATGTCTTGGTTTCCTGCTTCCTCCATGTGTGTCTGATTGGCCACTGGTTTCTCCCTGGTATCTCTTTTTCTTTCTTCCTTTCTAAGCCTAAATTCCTCCTGCTACTCAGTTTCCCTGCCTGCAAGTCCTGCCTATACCTCTTTCTTGCTATTGGCCATTTAGCTTTTTGTTAGACTAATCAGGTGCCTTAGGCAGACAAGGTAAAACAGCAACACATTTTTACATCTAATTCAACAAATGCAACACGTCTTTACATAGTTATACAAATATTTTGTAACAATGAAACATCATTTCTCCTTTTACTTTTTTTCTTCAAACCCGCTCTTATATGCCTCCTTGTTCCCTTTCAAATTCATGGATTTTTCATTAATTTTGTTACATGCATATGTGTATGTAACCTGCCCAATCTGTATGTTACTTGTCTGTATGCTGTCAGGGTTATAATTAGGTTGAAGGGAGATAAATACACAGGGAGAAAGGAGAGCAAAATAATAGTATGGATATGTGAAAAAAATCACAAGGATTCATACTGTTAAGTACTTAAGAAACTATAACACACGCATACTTTAATTTAGTATAATGTTATTTGTATGTATGATTCAGGGCTCACCATTTGGTATTGGATAAGCATTTCGTGTACTCTTCCCACAGTAGGACTAAACCTGTTTCTCCACTCCCGGCATTTGTGAGTTCCCTATAGTTCTTTGTGTAGGGCTGGTTGGCCCCTTGTCCCTTATAGATTGCCCCTTGTCCTTATTCAGCTCATACTTAAGCAGCCATGTTAATAAGATTTTATTGGTGTAGATTCTGACATTCCTAGGAGATACAATGTCACAGCAAACTCCATGATGCTCTGGCTCTTATAATCTATGTGTCCCCTCCTTTACAATGTTTCGTGATACTTACGTGTAGTGAGATTTCATTTGTATTTTAATAAAGAAAGTTTAGCTGAAGATCAGAGAGTAAGTGGTAGCACACACCTTTAATCTCAGTAGCCACACTAGTTTGCCATAGAAACCTGGCGGTGCACGCCTTTAATCCCAGTGGTGCACATCTTTAATCCCAACCTAAAGAATGGAATGCAAGACAGAAGGAGAAAGCTCTCAGACACAGTCTCATCACCCTGTTATTTGATTTCTCTGTTAGATTGCCTTCACATATGCATTTATTTCAGGAAGCATCGACTGTATCAATACCCATGCCACTGCACACTACTTCCGTGGCCTTAGTTTTAGCTGTTTCTCCCTGTATACACTCCCTCGTCCCTCTATTTCTCTCCTTGCACCTCCCCTCACCAGCCTGTACCTTTCTATTCTATTTCTTCTTTCCTGATGAGATGCTTCTCTCCTCCTTAGTCTGTTACTCTATGCTTAATCTCTGTGATTCTGTATATCCACATGTAAGCTAATACATGCCACATTTGGCTTTCTGTGTCTGGGTACCTCACTCAGGGTGATTTCTCCCCCTAGTTCTACCCATTTACTGTGAATTTAATTCTTTATAATGGCTGAGTAATATTCATTTGTATAAAGGTTCCAATTTTTATTATCCATTCATATTCATGTCTTGAATATGTTATCCAATTTCTGGGCATTATTAATAGAGCAGCAATGGACATGGTTGAGTAAGCGTCTCTGTGGTAGGATGAAGTTTCCTTTGGGTAAATGCCCAAGAGTGATAGAGCTGGATCACGAGGTAGATCAGTTCCCATCTCTCTAAGGTAAATCCACACTCATTTCCATAGTGACTGTATGAGTCTGCACTCCTACCAGCAGTGGATGAGTGTACCCCTTATTCTATGTCCTTGCCAGCAGGAACTGTCACTCGTATTATTGATCCTAGGGATTCTGACAGGTGTAAAATGGACTCTCAAAGCAGACTTGGTTCGCATTTCACTAATGACTGAGAATGTTGAACATTTAAGTCTTTCTCAGCCACTTAAGATTCCATATTGAGAATTCTCTGTTTAAAAATTCCCAGTTTTAATTGAGTCATTTGTTTTCTTGATATCTAGCCTTTTGAGTTCTTTATACATTTTGTTTGAGTTTTTTTGTATAATTTTGGATATTAGCCCTCTATTGGGTGTGTAGTTGATAAAAAAATATTTTACCATTCTGTAAGCTGCCACTTTGTCTGAATGATGGGATCTTTTGTCATGCAGAAGCTTTTCAGTTTCATGAGATCCCATTTATTAATTGTTGAAATTAGTGTCTGTGTTCTGCTCAGAAAGTCTTTTCCTATGTCATTGATTTCAGGGATCTTCCCTTCTTTTTCTTCTGTTAGGTTCAAGATATCTGGTTTTAGGTTGAGGTCTGTGTGGGAATTCCTTTCCATTAAATATTTTTTGGGATGTGGGGGTGTGTCAGCAATAGGGTGGCTTCTGTGTGCTGACATAAGGGAGAGAATGGTCTCCCATGTATTTCTGGTTTCTTCATCAAAGATCAGGAGTCCGTAGGCACTTGAATTACACCTGACTTCTCAGTGGAAACCATGAAAGCCAGAATGTCTTAGATAGATGTGCTGCCAACACTAAGAGACCATGAAGGCAATCCCAGAGTACTATTCACAGCAAAGCTTGCATTCACCATCAATGGAGAAAAAAGATATTCCAGGACAAAAACAGATTTAAATAATAGGTAGCCACAAACCCAGCCTTACAGAAACTACTAGAAGGCAAAGCACAAACCAAGGAAGCTAAGAACACCCATAATAACACAGACATCTGACAACTCTCCACCACCACAACTCAAAGAAGGGAAACACACACTCTAATAGTAGGTTTCAACACTCCTCTCTCACCAATGGACAGGCTAAACAGACAGAAACTTAATGGAGCAATAAGAGATATCACAGATGTAGTGAAACAAATGAAATTAATAGACATCTATAGAACATTCCACCCAACAGAAAAGAAAATACCTTCTTCTCAGCATCTCATGGAACTTTCTCAAAAATTGATCACATAATCAGTAACAAAGCAAACATTCACAGATACAAAAGAAAATGTAGTAACCAGCTGTGTGCTATTGGATTACCATGGAATAATGCTAGAATTCAACAACAATTCTACCCCCAGAATGCCTACAAACTCATGAAAACTGAACAGTCAACTACTCTCCAGAAGATGACATCAGATACCTTAGAATTAGAGATATAAGGGATTGTGAGCTGCCATATGGGTGCTGTTAACTGAACCTTTGTCCTCTGCAAGAGCGGCAAGTGCTCTTAATCATGGATTCATCAACCCAGCCCTAGAAGGTACTTCATTTTTTCCCTTAAACCCAGATGTCATTAGGAAAGATCCTTTTACAGATGGTGCTGAGAAAACTGGGTATGTACCTGTAGAAGAATGAAATCAGGTCGAGTCTCAAACTACATGAAACATTGAAAATAGATCACAGACTTCACGTGAAGACAGGGCATGCTGAAACTGCAGGGAAGACACATCAACTATGTCCCGTGTCAACAATCATCCTATGCAGAGGTAGGAACTTCTGAATGGACTGTGACAGCAGAGAACACAACCCAAGGACTGACACATGGATTATAGCAAACTAAAAACCTGCCTAACAATGGAAGGAACCTCACAACTGAAGAGACAGCTTACAGATTTGAGAAATCATTGCCAACTCTGTATCGCATAGGGTTCTATTATGTAAAAACAGCCAAGATTAAACCAAATCCAATCCATACATGAGGTAATGAGGTGAGCAGACAGTCCTCAAAGGAAGAAATAGAAATGGCAAATAATATTTGATGATGGGTTCAACATCCTAAGCCATCAGGGAAAGGTGAAATTAAAATGATTTATACTGTCACCTTACTAGCTCAGAATGACTTTCATCAAGAAAACAGAACAACAGATGCTGGCAGGAATTTGAGGAAAGAGGAAACTTTACTCACTGCTAGTGAGCATAAATTGCAGCTACTGAGGAAATCAGTAAGTAGGTTTGTCAAAAATGAGAAAGTGGTGGGACAGATGTCTCAGGGAAAAGCACTGGCTGCTCTTACAGAGGAACTGGGTTTGGTTCCCAGCACCCACTTGGTGGCTCAGAACCATCTATAACTCCAGTTCCAGGGAATCCCTTTCTGGCCTCCACAGTCACCACGGATGTACACATATATTGCAGGAAAAATATTCACACACATAAAAATAAAAGATAAACAAATCTTTGAGGACGACAACCAAAACTATCACATGATCTGCCTATATAACTCAGTGATAAAGAGCACTACTTGTTCTTCCAGAGGACCAGCATTTGATTCCCAACACTCAAACCAGGCAGTTCACAACCACCTGTAACACAAGCCCCAGGAGGGTCTGACATCTCTCATCTCTGTGGTCACACACACACACACACACAGAGATTTAAAAGTAAAAAAATGACATTTGTAGGAAAATGGGTGAAATTTCAATTCAGAATGTTAGCTGAAATAAACTGCGTTCAGATAAGCACTATGTTTTCTCTCATGTGTGTAGCCTTGATTGAAGTTTCTATGTGTGAGTGGGTCGGTGTCCATGTGTGGATGACTCATGAAACTAGAGAACTGTGAGAGGGAAAAAGAGACCTGAAGGATTAGGGTACAGGAACACTGACAGAAGATAATGCAATATTGTACTGGGAGAGCAGAAACTAGGTTGTTGTGGGCAATGGAAAAACAGCAAGAATGGGACAGAGGGGAGGGCAAGGCAAAGGCCAGAGGGCAGGGTGTGGAAGAAGAAAACATGTGTAAAAATGCCATTATGAAATCTACTACTTTGTAGCTAACTTAATAATCTTGTAATGGGAAATACTTGTTCCTGTAGCCATCGTCCCACTTGAAATGGAGTCCATGGGGCAGGTGTTGTGCTATATTAGTTCAGACATCTATTACAGTACCAGGCATATGGTCATGCGTAAAGCATTTGCTGAGCCAGTTGTTGCCATGCATGCATCTAATTCCAGCATTTAGAGGACTAAGGAAGGCCCAAAGATTCTGGCTAGAGACTCACCTAATCTGAGCAAGACCTTATCTTAAATAATAATTGCCTACTTGCCAAATACATTTTGATAGCAATTATTGAGCTTTGTATATTATGTCTGTCGGTGATTGGTTTGATTTTATTATGATGCCTATAAGTTGTTGTACACGCATATAGTAGCCTCTTGATAATTGTGTTTATGTTCTATGACAACTCACATGTTTAAAAACCATCTGACCTTTAATTATTTGAAAGCATTCATCTGTAAAATAATTTGTTAATAAATCATTTTGTGAGAGTTAATATTTGATTTTTTTCTGGTTATTTTGACTTTTCCATTTTGATATTTTATTGTTTATGCTGTAATCCCTCTTAATATCTATTTTCTAAAATTTAGAAAGGTTTTTGCTATACATACCAGGGTAACCTTGGACTTGTTATGTAGCTCAGGCTAACCTTGAACTCAAGATTCTCCTCTCAGCTTCCAGAGTGCTGGGATTGCTGGCATGCACCACCATGTCTTGCTCAATTATTTTTAAAATAAATTATGTGTCTAGGTGTTTTGTAAACTTTGTACATCATGTGCACACAATGTTCAGGTAGGCCAGAAGAGGGCATCAGATCCAGGGGACTGGAGTTACTGAGGGTTGTGATTGACCAAGCAGGTGCTGGCAATGAACACAGGCCCTTTGGAAGAACAAGTGCTCTTAACTGCTGAGCTACCTCTTCAGCCTCTCGTCAATTATTATGTACATGTATATTTATGCATATAAACATCTTCACTGCATGTAAGCATGTGTGTTGTGTGCTCCTAGATGAGAAGAACTGCAGTTACAGATGGTTTGAGTTTCTGTGTGAGTGCCAGAAATTGAATTCAGGTCCTCTGCAAGAGCAAACAGTTTTCTTAATCACAGAAAAAACCCTCCAGTCCTACATACATATAGTTTTTCTTTTCTTTTATTCTTCTTTTTTTTTTGAGTCATGAGTTTACATAGCCCAGAACAATGGATTCTCCTGCTTTCCAAATCTGGGATTATAGGTATGTCCTACTGCACAAATATTTAGATCATCAACTCTTTTGGTTTTATGGGACAGGGTTTCTTTGTGTAGGCTTGGCTGTCTTGGAGCTCACTCTGTAGCCCAGGCTGGCCTCTAACGCATAGAGCTCTTCCTGCCTCTGGCTCCTGAGTGCTGGGATTAAAGGCATGTGCTCCCACCACTACCACCACCGGGCTTCATCAACTTTTTCTTCCTTCATTTCTTTTCCTTCCTTCCTTCCTTCCTTCCTTCCTTCCTTCCTTCCTTCCTTCCTTCCTTCTTTTTTTTCTTTAAAAACTTATTTTTATTTATATGAGTACTCTACCTGCACGTCCAACTTTATGTCAGACGAGGACATGGGATCACACTATAGACAGTTGTGAGCCAGTATGTGGTTACTGGGAACTGAACTCAGCACCTCTGGAAGAGTAAGCAGTGTTCTTAGATGCTGAGCCACCTCTTCAGACCCTCATCAACATTTTCTTATAGACTGATTTTTGTTTAAATTTTTCATGACTCAAACTAACTTGCACTATTACTAAACATAGACCATTTTTCATTTTAAGATTTCCTGGCTGTTATGTATTTTAGATAGGGTCTTACTATGTGACCCTGCCTGACCTGGAACTTGCAATCCCCCCAGTGTCTGATAAGAAAGTGCTGGAATTGATGATACAAGGCACACTCCTGACCTGTCTTTTATTGAGGAAGGGAAAAGGGTCTTCCTAGTAAAAAGTAGTTGTTTTGTTTTGTTCTTTTTGGTGGTACTGGGAATTGAGCCCAGGTCTGAAGCCACATGCTAAGAAAGTACTTTACCACAGGGCCATGTTTGTAGCCCATGTCAAATGCCATAGAAATTGTTAACGGTGAAAACAACTTTGTGTGGATTACTTGAATAGCTATTTTTGTAAAACTGTGGGTTTTACTTATACATTGCTTTTAAAAAAAACAATAAAACTGGGTGGCTCACACCTTTAATCCCAGCAAATCCCAGCACTCCTGAGCCAGAAGCAGGCAGATGTCTGTGAGTTCAAGGCCAGCCTGGTCTACAGAGTGAGTTCCACTGACAGCCAGAGCTAGACAGAGAAACCCTGTCTCAGACAAACCAGAATTTAAACCACGCTGCAAAATCACTCAAATCAGACAATTTAATACCTTATATAGATGTTGGATATTTTTCTGAATAAATACTTTATCATGGATAGGTCTTGTATCCTTTATATTTTTAGAACTTGAAAACATACCAAGTTGCATATTAAGAAGGCAATCAAAAACATTTCCTCCTCTGTTCAAGTCTGCATTATTTCAAGGCTATCCATCACACACACACACACACACACACACACACACACACATCGTAAGAACAGCATCAAACATTAGTCTTTAAGCTTTAAATAACTAAAGACAATGCATTCCTAAAAGCAGGAGAGCATACCATGAAGTTACAGCAGTTTTAGGTATAAAATATGGGGGGAATGAAATGTACTTCTGTGACAGGGATATATCTCAGTGTTTTGTTCAGCTTGTGCTCAATCCTCAGCACCACAAATAACAAACCAAATTTCCTTGTGCATGACATTATCAACACATATATTATCCTTAAAGGTGTGTTTCAGGCCCATAGATCTTCTGTACCAAGTAGTCTAAAGGCCTGTTCAATAACCTAAACACTTTCGTCTCTATTTATGCCCCTATAACTGCTCCCTTTTTTGTACTCCCTTGTTTGCCATTGTGCCTTAAGGGAAAGTTGTCACCGAGTATCAAGAGTTAATATGCATGAAGAACTTAAGAGCAGTTGACCTATATAAACACTCAATAAATATTCAGAACAACTTGTAAAGGAGAGTCTGCCATTATCTCCATTAAAAAAGTGAAAAGTTCTATTTTATATTCTATGTATATTTTGTTTGTATAGGCATAACCACACATGCACGAGAGTGCCTATGGAGGTCACAAAAGGGGCACCAGATCTCCTTGAGCTGGAGTCACAGGCGGTTGTGACCTGCCCAATGTGGGTACTGGGAACTGAATTTGGGTCCTGTGGTAGAATAGGAACGACTCTAAACCACTGAGCAATCTCCCAGTATCTCCACTCTTTTTCTTTCTTTTTTTGGAAGACAGGTTTTTCTGTGTAGCTCTGGTTGTCTTGGAATTTGTCTGTAGACCAGGCTGGCCTCAAACCCAGAGATTAGACTGCCTCCGTTTAATTAAATACGTGCACCACCGCTCAACCTATCCCCATTCTTATACACAAGGGATTCAAAGTACAAAAAGGTGAGGTCATACCCCAGGTCATACAAATAACAGACTGTTTCCTGTCAATCTGTATCAAACTTCCACACCTCCAATCCAGACAACTGCTGATCTAGACTAGACATGTTCTCCAAGGTATGTATATCTAGGTATCACTACATCAAAACTAAGATGTTGTTTGTTCTTCTCATGCTCATCCTTTCATGCATACATTGCTACCTAGAGACTGGCTGCTAGGACAGTCTGAATGCAGCAGCAGAATAGATTCTAACTGTCTTTCATTAGTCAGATATTAAAGGGATCTGACGTTAAAAGGGGAGACCATGTTTTGCTGCCCAATGAAATTGTTTTGCATTGGAAATATTTTAACTTTATTACATTTATTATTGTGTGTGTGTGTGTGTGTATGTGTGTGTGTGAGAGAGAGAGAGAGAGAGAGAGAGAGAGAGAGAGAGAGAGAGAGAGAGAGAGAGACAGAAAGAGAGCGAGCAGCTGGTGGTCAGTAGCTGCTGATGCAGCAGGTTCTCTTCTACCATGTGGGTCTGGGGATTGAAAGCAGGTGTTTGGGTTTGTTGATAAGTGCCTTTACCTGCTGAGTCATCTTGCTTACCCAGATTTTTTTTTAAATTAAAAGCATTGTAGGTGGTGGTGGCACGCACCTTTAATCTGAGCACTTTGGAAGCAGAGAAAGGTATATCCCAAAGTTCGATGCTAACCTGGTCTACAGAGTGAATGCCAGGAAAACTAGGGCTGCATCGAGAAATCTTGTCTCCAAAACAAACCAAAACAAACAAAGAAGCAAATAAATAAATAAAACCATTTTAGTTTTGAAACCTTATAATAAGATTGTTATTTTAAATTGAGTTTATATTGACATTTTCTTAGTTTAATTGCTAATATAATTAATACTGCCAGACTTAGACAGTAAAACCAAAGCTCTCTGAAGGAATTACTAACCTTTGGAGAGTGAGCGACTCAAGTGTGGAACTAGAGAAGACCCACTTTCACCATCTGATTCTACAGTTTCTGAGAACTAGGTACAGAACATGGCAGCATGCAGCTAAGATCCATAGTTGGAGGCACTTACGCTTGACGGGTATAAAGGTCTGGTTCGTCGAGGTCCTGAGATCTTAATTCCTGTGTGGAGAGGCAGCCAGCACCACCGGTGGAAATGGAACTGCGCTTCATGCTCAGAACCTAATTCATGATTTCAATATCAGAAAAATGTTCCAGATGCAAGTGGATCATTAAGCAATAATTGTCACTTTTATTCTGAAGTAGAAGAGTAACTAAGTTTATTCCTTTACGATAGTATTTTCCCTGTGTGCTGTATTTGCGTGTCATGTATACTTAAGTCCTCACTAAAGATAACACCTATGCAACTTCAGGTATTCAATACACTCGAGCAAGACAATGCAAAAATGAACATATATGATTCCTGCATCACACGGCAATCCATGATCGCAAAATTTCAATGTGTTATCCCGAATACATCACTGGTATCTCTTATGTCTATTTCAATGGTAACTCACAGACTGCTTGACAAGAAATCTCAGGCTCCTTAACTCTCCTCAAAATGTTTCCTTTGGCTTCAAAATCAGGATTCATTCTCTTTTCCTAATATCTACTTTTCTTGCTTTATGTTTAACCCCATAGTTTAATACCCACTATTGTCTTTCTGGTTCTAATCTCCCTTTCAGTAAAGACAAGCAATCCGTTCCATAACATAATGTAGAGGCTGCTTCCATTCTCAAAATATTTTAGTATCATAAGCATACCTATGTCAGACCCTGTCTTCGTCTCTGCAGTACTAGACGCTAGCCACTCAGCTTTTTCTGGTCCTGCCCTGGCTTCTTTCTAGGATAAGACAGAACTCACTGTTGATAAAATTATATATATATATATATATATATATATGTAGTGAAGAGAAGTCACGCTATGCGATAAGGCTTATACAGGAGGCTTATTGGAAGATGAGAGAGAAGGGACAGAGAAGGCAGAGAGGGGAGCAGACTAGTCCCATGGGGTAAAGAGTGCGGGAGAGAGAGGGAGGTAGACACAGGAGAAGGGGGAGGTTAGGGGTAGGTCCACCTGTTACAAGGAACCATAGCAAATGTGCCCAGAAGTGGCTACAGGTGAAGTGCTCTTAGTGGCTACAGGTGAGGAGGTTTCCTGTCAGGACCCTAAGGACAGGCAGGCCAATGCAGATTCCCAAATACTAACACCAAATAATAACACCCACTTTATTGTTTGTTTGAGCTGGGGACTTTAGCACAATAGGCTGTGCACTGAGTCACATCACTCCTTGTTCGACTGCTTACATTCCACTTAGGTCTTATTCTCAAGCCTTCAGTTTCCCAGACTTTTTCTTCTTACATGGCTTTTCAGATGCTGCATTACCACAGGAACGCAGTGTTTTAACCTGTCCCTCCCAGGCAGTCCTCCCCTTCTCCCCCTCCCTGCGGAACACCTTGGTCAGCAATCAGCATCCTCTTTTCCCTCTCCAGGCGCTGCCCACACAAACTTACTGATCCCTGAACCCAGAACCTGGCAGATGCCGCCCCAGGTCTCTGATGCCACAGAGTTTCTTAGCAGGAACAGAGTTAACCCCATACCAGCAGTTACCTTTCTCTCTGGTTCTTGACCCCCAGCGCCCACTTCCAGTAAAATGCACAACTGCTTAGGAAGACACCCACCAATGCCACCAGGAGCCATTTAGATTTTAAAGTCTCCGCCTGCGTGACGTCAGAAAGCCTCTTGCGAGTACTCTTAAGCAAGAAGGCTATGCCAGTTCCCAGACAGTGGTGGGAAGTCCTAGGGCAAAAGCTTAGATTTCTAAATCTTGCAGCTGTTGTGCCTCTGGCTAGAATTGTAGTTTTGTCCCTAGCAGCCCTTTTGAGTTTCAGTCTTTCCTAGCCATCAGTGTGTCTCCTCATCTGTATTTGAGACAATCAAGTACTTTTGCGGCAGTGCCCAGTTGTTTTCCATAGTATCTTTTATTGTTGTTTTGTTTTGTAAAATATCCCTGGGCCTGGTGAAATGGCTCCATGGGTAAGAGCACTGCCTGCTCTTCCAAAGAAATGGGTTAAATCCCCAGGACCCATAACTATAACTCTAATTTCAGGAGGTCTGATGCCCTCTTCTGGCCTTGGTGGGCACCAGACACACGTGTGGTATACAGACATACATGTAGGCAAAACACTTTATACATAAAATAAAAATAATAAAGATCTTTTTTAAAAAAATAAAGGCAAAAAAAAGTATTCTTGTACAGTTTTATCAGGACCTAAGTTCTCAAAATTCATTTCAACACTCATCTTAGTTTCAAGATGCCTTAAGAAGTACAAAATTTGCTGGTCAGTGGTGGTACATTCCTTTACTCCCAGTACTCAAGAGGCAGAGGCAGGGGGATCTCTGTGAGTTTGAGAAGAGTCTACAGAAGAAATACAAAATCACTTTAGCTAAGACATTTGAATTGGAAGTATTATCTCTGTTTGACCAAGATCTCCCATATTTTGTCATTACAAGGTCAATTAGCAAGACTATTGTAATAGCTATTGCTTATGCATTAACTACTCCTGGATTCTTTTTATAGAAGACTGAAGTGAGAAAGGATTAATGTTCTACGGGTGCTTAAATAAAGCAAGTTTTCACATATTAGTCCTTCTAAAATCATTCCTCATCAAAGAACTCATTGAAACATTTTTTTTTGTACAAAGTTTAAAATGTTGAAGTCTACAGTCATCAGGCTGGTAGTCATAGACACACAAAAACCTGACAAGCTTGCTTTCTATGTCTACTTCTGAATGCCACTCAGGATCAAGTGAGATAATTGTATCAGGATTTTAGCTTAGTGATACATGGCGTTAATAAATTAAAATTCATGCTAAGGAATGTAGTGGGAAGAAATGATAATGTAATCAAGTTGAATTTAAATTGCTAGATATTTTATAATGACATTTTAAGTCATAAGCAACTGTAATATACTTTACTATTAGAAACTCTTTTAGTCAATGCAGGCCACCTTATTCCCATGTGGTTATGCCGTGGCAGTATCTGTGAAAAATTCTTCAGAGCAGGTAATAGGGATATGTTACATCTCTTTTTATCTTCTTTTTTTTTCTGAGACAAGCTTGTCTATTTAACAGTCTTGGCTGTGTCCCTTTTTTACCTTTTATGTTAATTCTTTAAAAACAACTACTTCTTTATTTTATTTATTGTATTATGTATAGTTGCAATTTTCCTTTGGGCCACCAAGAAACTCCCAAATAATTTATTATGAATGCTTCTTATTAATTATAAGTGCTTAGTCTTAGCTTAGGCTTGTCCTGCTAGCTTTTTGAACTTAATTTAACCTGTTTCTATTCATCTACATTTTTCCTTGGGGCTTTTTACCTTTCTTTTATTCTGTATGTCTTGGTTTCCTGCTTCCTCCATGTGTGTCTGATTGGCCACTGGTTTCTCCCTGGTATCTCTTTTTCTTTCTTCCTTTCTAAGCCTAAATTCCTCCTGCTACTCAGTTTCCCTGCCTGCAAGTCCTGCCTATACCTCTTTCTTGCTATTGGCCATTTAGCTTTTTGTTAGACTAATCAGGTGCCTTAGGCAGACAAGGTAAAACAGCAACACATTTTTACATATAATTCAACAAATGCAACACGTCTTTACATAGTTATACAAATATTTTGTAACAATGAAACATCATTTCTCCTTTTACTTTTTTTCTTCAAACCCGCTCTTATATGCCTCCTTGTTCCCTTTCAAATTCATGGATTTTTCATTAATTTTGTTACATGCATATGTGTATGTAACCTGCCCAATCTGTATGTTACTTGTCTGTATGCTGTCAGGGTTATAATTAGGTTGAAGGGAGATAAATACACAGGGAGAAAGGAGAGCAAAATAATAGTATGGATATGTGAAAAAAATCACAAGGATTCATACTGTTAAGTACCTAAGAAACTATAACACACGCATACTTTAATTTAGTATAATGTTATTTGTATGTATGATTCAGGGCTCACCATTTGGTATTGGATAAGCATTTCGTGTACTCTTCCCACAGTAGGACTAAACCTGTTTCTCCACTCCCGGCATTTGTGAGTTCCCTATAGTTCTTTGTGTAGGGCTGGTTGGCCCCTTGTCCCTTATAGATTGCCCCTTGTCCTTATTCAGCTCATACTTAAGCAGCCATGTTAATAAGATTTTATTGGTGTAGATTCTGACATTCCTAGGAGATACAATGTCACAGCAAACTCCATGATGCTCTGGCTCTTATAATCTATGTGTCCCCTCCTTTACAATGTTTCGTGATACTTACGTGTAGTGAGATTTCATTTGTATTTTAATAAAGAAAGTTTAGCTGAAGATCAGAGAGTAAGTGGTAGCACACACCTTTAATCTCAGTAGCCACACTAGTTTGCCATAGAAACCTGGCGGTGCACGCCTTTAATCCCAGTGGTGCACATCTTTAATCCCAACCTAAAGAATGGAATGCAAGACAGAAGGAGAAAGCTCTCAGACACAGTCTCATCACCCTGTTATTTGATTTCTCTGTTAGATTGCCTTCACATATGCATTTATTTCAGGAAGCATCGACTGTATCAATACCCATGCCACTGCACACTACTTCCGTGGCCTTAGTTTTAGCTGTTTCTCCCTGTATACACTCCCTCGTCCCTCTATTTCTCTCCTTGCACCTCCCCTCACCAGCCTGTACCTTTCTATTCTATTTCTTCTTTCCTGATGAGATGCTTCTCTCCTCCTTAGTCTGTTACTCTATGCTTAATCTCTGTGATTCTGTATATCCACATGTAAGCTAATACATGCCACATTTGGCTTTCTGTGTCTGGGTACCTCACTCAGGGTGATTTCTCCCCCTAGTTCTACCCATTTACTGTGAATTTAATTCTTTATAATGGCTGAGTAATATTCATTTGTATAAAGGTTCCAATTTTTATTATCCATTCATATTCATGTCTTGAATATGTTATCCAATTTCTGGGCATTATTAATAGAGCAGCAATGGACATGGTTGAGTAAGCGTCTCTGTGGTAGGATGAAGTTTCCTTTGGGTAAATGCCCAAGAGTGATAGAGCTGGATCACGAGGTAGATCAGTTCCCATCTCTCTAAGGTAAATCCACACTCATTTCCATAGTGACTGTATGAGTCTGCACTCCTACCAGCAGTGGATGAGTGTACCCCTTATTCTATGTCCTTGCCAGCAGGAACTGTCACTCGTATTATTGATCCTAGGGATTCTGACAGGTGTAAAATGGACTCTCAAAGCAGACTTGGTTCGCATTTCACGAATGACTGAGAATGTTGAACATTTAAGTCTTTCTCAGCCACTTAAGATTCCCTATTGAGAATTCTCTGTTTAAAAATTCCCAGTTTTAATTGAGTCATTTGTTTTCTTGATATCTAGCCTTTTGAGTTCTTTATACATTTTGTTTGAGTTTTTTTGTATAATTTTAGATATTAGCCCTCTATTGGGTGTGTAGTTGATAAAAAAATATTTTACCATTCTGTAAGCTGCCACTTTGTCTGAATGATGGGATCTTTTGTCATGCAGAAGCTTTTCAGTTTCATGAGATCCCATTTATTAATTGTTGAAATTAGTGTCTGTGTTCTGCTCAGAAAGTCTTTTCCTATGTCATTGATTTCAGGGATCTTCCCTTCTTTTTCTTCTGTTAGGTTCAAGATATCTGGTTTTAGGTTGAGGTCTGTGTGGGAATTCCTTTCCATTAAATATTTTTTGGGATGTGGGGGTGTGTCAGCAATAGGGTGGCTTCTGTGTGCTGACATGATCTCTTATAAGGGAGAGAATGGTCTCCCATGTATTTCTGGTTTCTTCATCAAAGATCAGGAGTCCGTAGGCACTTGAATTACACCTGACTTCTCAGTGGAAACCATGAAAGCCAGAATGTCTTAGATAGAAGTGCTGCCAACACTAAGAGACCATGAAGGCAATCCCAGAGTATTATTCACAGCAAAGCTTGCATTCACCATCAATGGAGAAAAAAGATATTCCAGGACAAAAACAGATTTAAATAATAGGTAGCCACAAACCCAGCCTTACAGAAACTACTAGAAGGCAAAGCACAAACCAAGGAAGCTAAGAACACCCATAATAACACAGACATCTGACAACTCTCCACCACCACAACTCAAAGAAGGGAAACACACACTCTAATAGTAGGTTTCAACACTCCTCTCTCACCAATGGACAGGCTAAACAGACAGAAACTTAATGGAGCAATAAGAGATATCACAGATGTAGTGAAACAAATGAAATTAATAGACATCTATAGAACATTCCACCCAACAGAAAAGAAAATACCTTCTTCTCAGCATCTCATGGAACCTTCTCAAAAATTGATCACATAATCAGTAACAAAGCAAACATTCACAGATACAAAAGAAAATGTAGTAACCAGCTGTGTGCTATTGGATTACCATGGAATAATGCTAGAATTCAACAACAATTCTACCCCCAGAATGCCTACAAACTCATGAAAACTGAACAGTCAACTACTCTCCAGAAGATGACATCAGATACCTTAGAATTAGAGATATAAGGGATTGTGAGCTGCCATATGGGTGCTGTTAACTGAACCTTTGTCCTCTGCAAGAGCGGCAAGTGCTCTTAATCATGGATTCATCAACCCAGCCCTAGAAGGTACTTCATTTTTTCCCTTAAACCCAGATGTCATTAGGAAAGATCCTTTTACAGATGGTGCTGAGAAAACTGGGTATGTACCTGTAGAAGAATGAAATCAGGTCGAGTCTCAAACTACATGAAACATTGAAAATAGATCACAGACTTCACGTGAAGACAGGGCATGCTGAAACTGCAGGGAAGACACATCAACTATGTCCCGTGTCAACAATCATCCTATGCAGAGGTAGGAACTTCTGAATGGACTGTGACAGCAGAGAACACAACCCAAGGACTGACACATGGATTATAGCAAACTAAAAACCTGCCTAACAATGGAAGGAACCTCACAACTGAAGAGACAGCTTACAGATTTGAGAAATCATTGCCAACTCTGTATCGCATAGGGTTCTATTATGTAAAAACAGCCAAGATTAAACCAAATCCAATCCATACATGAGGTAATGAGGTGAGCAGACAGTCCTCAAAGGAAGAAATAGAAATGGCAAATAATATTTGATGATGGGTTCAACATCCTAAGCCATCAGGGAAAGGTGAAATTAAAATGATTTATACTGTCACCTTACTAGCTCAGAATGACTTTCATCAAGAAAACAGAACAACAGATGCTGGCAGGAATTTGAGGAAAGAGGAAACTTTACTCACTGCTAGTGAGCATAAATTGCAGCTACTGAGGAAATCAGTAAGTAGGTTTGTCAAAAATGAGAAAGTGGTGGGACAGATGTCTCAGGGAAAAGCACTGGCTGCTCTTACAGAGGAACTGGGTTTGGTTCCCAGCACCCACTTGGTGGCTCAGAACCATCTATAACTCCAGTTCCAGGGAATCCCTTTCTGGCCTCCACAGTCACCACGGATGTACACATATATTGCAGGAAAAATATTCACACACATAAAAATAAAAGATAAACAAATCTTTGAGGACGACAACCAAAACTATCACATGATCTGCCTATATAACTCAGTGATAAAGAGCACTACTTGTTCTTCCAGAGGACCAGCATTTGATTCCCAACACTCAAACCAGGCAGTTCACAACCACCTGTAACACAAGCCCCAGGAGGGTCTGACATCTCTCATCTCTGTGGTCACACACACACACACACACAGAGATTTAAAAGTAAAAAAATGACATTTGTAGGAAAATGGGTGAAATTTCAATTCAGAATGTTAGCTGAAATAAACTGCGTTCAGATAAGCACTATGTTTTCTCTCATGTGTGTAGCCTTGATTGAAGTTTCTATGTGTGAGTGGGTCGGTGTCCATGTGTGGATGACTCATGAAACTAGAGAACTGTGAGAGGGAAAAAGAGACCTGAAGGATTAGGGTACAGGAACACTGACAGAAGATAATGCAATATTGTACTGGGAGAGCAGAAACTAGGTTGTTGTGGGCAATGGAAAAACAGCAAGAATGGGACAGAGGGGAGGGCAAGGCAAAGGCCAGAGGGCAGGGTGTGGAAGAAGAAAACATGTGTAAAAATGCCATTATGAAATCTACTACTTTGTAGCTAACTTAATAATCTTGTAATGGGAAATACTTGTTCCTGTAGCCATCGTCCCACTTGAAATGGAGTCCATGGGGCAGGTGTTGTGCTATATTAGTTCAGACATCTATTACAGTACCAGGCATATGGTCATGCGTAAAGCATTTGCTGAGCCAGTTGTTGCCATGCATGCATCTAATTCCAGCATTTAGAGGACTAAGGAAGGCCCAAAGATTCTGGCTAGAGACTCACCTAATCTGAGCAAGACCTTATCTTAAATAATAATTGCCTACTTGCCAAATACATTTTGATAGCAATTATTGAGCTTTGTATATTATGTCTGTCGGTGATTGGTTTGATTTTATTATGATGCCTATAAGTTGTTGTACACGCATATAGTAGCCTCTTGATAATTGTGTTTATGTTCTATGACAACTCACATGTTTAAAAACCATCTGACCTTTAATTATTTGAAAGCATTCATCTGTAAAATAATTTGTTAATAAATCATTTTGTGAGAGTTAATATTTGATTTTTTTCTGGTTATTTTGACTTTTCCATTTTGATATTTTATTGTTTATGCTGTAATCCCTCTTAATATCTATTTTCTAAAATTTAGAAAGGTTTTTGCTATACATACCAGGGTAACCTTGGACTTGTTATGTAGCTCAGGCTAACCTTGAACTCAAGATTCTCCTCTCAGCTTCCAGAGTGCTGGGATTGCTGGCATGCACCACCATGTCTTGCTCAATTATTTTTAAAATAAATTATGTGTCTAGGTGTTTTGTAAACTTTGTACATCATGTGCACACAATGTTCAGGTAGGCCAGAAGAGGGCATCAGATCCAGGGGACTGGAGTTACTGAGGGTTGTGACTGACCAAGCATGTGCTGGCAATGAACACAGGCCCTTTGGAAGAACAAGTGCTCTTAACTGCTGAGCTACCTCTTCAGCCTCTCGTCAATTATTATGTACATGTATATTTATGCATATAAACATCTTCACTGCATGTAAGCATGTGTGTTGTGTGCTCCTAGATGAGAAGAACTGCAGTTACAGATGGTTTGAGTTTCTGTGTGAGTGCCAGAAATTGAATTCAGGTCCTCTGCAAGAGCAAACAGTTTTCTTAATCACAGAAAAAACCCTCCAGTCCTACATACATATAGTTTTTCTTTTCTTTTATTCTTCTTTTTTTTTTGAGTCATGAGTTTACATAGCCCAGAACAATGGATTCTCCTGCTTTCCAAATCTGGGATTATAGGTATGTCCTACTGCACAAATATTTAGATCATCAACTCTTTTGGTTTTATGGGACAGGGTTTCTTTGTGTAGGCTTGGCTGTCTTGGAGCTCACTCTGTAGCCCAGGCTGGCCTCTAACGCATAGAGCTCTTCCTGCCTCTGGCTCCTGAGTGCTGGGATTAAAGGCATGTGCTCCCACCACTACCACCACCGGGCTTCATCAACTTTTTCTTCCTTCATTTCTTTTCCTTCCTTCCTTCCTTCCTTCCTTCCTTCCTTCCTTCCTTCCTTCCTTCCTTCCTTCTTTTTTTTCTTTAAAAACTTATTTTTATTTATATGAGTACTCTACCTGCACGTCCAACTTTATGTCAGACGAGGACATGGGATCACACTATAGACAGTTGTGAGCCAGTATGTGGTTACTGGGAACTGAACTCAGCACCTCTGGAAGAGTAAGCAGTGTTCTTAGATGCTGAGCCACCTCTTCAGACCCTCATCAACATTTTCTTATAGACTGATTTTTGTTTAAATTTTTCATGACTCAAACTAACTTGCACTATTACTAAACATAGACCATTTTTCATTTTAAGATTTCCTGGCTGTTATGTATTTTAGATAGGGTCTTACTATGTGACCCTGCCTGACCTGGAACTTGCAATCCCCCCAGTGTCTGATAAGAAAGTGCTGGAATTGATGATACAAGGCACACTCCTGACCTCTCTTTTATTGAGGAAGGGAAAAGGGTCTTCCTAGTAAAAAGTAGTTGTTTTGTTTTGTTCTTTTTGGTGGTACTGGGAATTGAGCCCAGGTCTGAAGCCACATGCTAAGAAAGTACTTTACCACAGGGCCATGTTTGTAGCCCATGTCAAATGCATAGAAATTGTTAACGGTGAAAACAACTTTGTGTGGATTACTTGAATAGCTATTTTTGTAAAACTGTGGGTTTTACTTATACATTGCTTTTAAAAAAACAATAAAACTGGGTGATAGTGGCTCACACCTTTAATCCCAGCAAATCCCAGCACTCCTGAGCCAGAGGCAGGCAGATGTCTGTGAGTTCAAGGCCAGCCTGGTCTACAGAGTGAGTTCCACTGACAGCCAGAGCTAGACAGAGAAACCCTGTCTCAGACAAACCAGAATTTAAACCACACTGCAAAATCACTCAAATCAGACAATTTAATACCTTATATAGATGTTGGATATTTTTCTGAATAAATACTTTATCATGGATAGGTCTTGTATCCTTTATTTTTTAGAACTTGAAAACATACCAAGTTGCATATTAAGAAGGCAATCAAAAACATTTCCTCCTCTGTTCAAGTCTGCATTATTTCAAGGCTATCCATCACACACACAAACACACACACACACACACACACATCATAAGAACAGCATCAAACATTAGTCTTTAAGCTTTAAATAACTAAAGACAATGCATTCCTAAAAGCAGGAGAGCATACCATGAAGTTACAGCAGTTTTAGGTATAAAATATGGGGGGAATGAAATGTACTTCTGTGACAGGGATATATCTCAGTGTTTTGTTCAGCTTGTGCTCAGTCCTCAGCACCACAAATAACAAACCAAATTTCCTTGTGCATGACATTATCAACACATATATTATCCTTAAAGGTGTGTTTCAGGCCCATAGATCTTCTGTACCAAGTAGTCTAAAGGCCTGTTCAATAACCTAAACACTTTCGTCTCTATTTATGCCCCTATAACTGCTCCCTTTTTTGTACTCCCTTGTTTGCCATTGTGCCTTAAGGGAAAGTTGTCACCGAGTATCAAGAGTTAATATGCATGAAGAACTTAAGAGCAGTTGACCTATATAAACACTCAATAAATATTCAGAACAACTTGTAAAGGAGAGTCTGCCATTATCTCCATTAAAAAAGTGAAAAGTTCTATTTTATATTCTATGTATATTTTGTTTGTATAGGCATAACCACACATGCACTAGAGTGCCTATGGAGGTCACAAAAGGGGCACCAGATCTCCTTGAGCTGGAGTCACAGGCGGTTGTGACCTGCCCAATGTGGGTACTGGGAACTGAATTTGGGTCCTGTGGTAGAATAGGAACGACTCTAAACCACTGAGCAATCTCCCAGTATCTCCACTCTTTTTCTTTCTTTTTTTGGAAGACAGGTTTTTCTGTGTAGCTCTGGTTGTCTTGGAATTTGTCTGTAGACCAGGCTGGCCTCAAACCCAGAGATTAGACTGCCTCCGTTTAATTAAATACGTGCACCACCGCTCAACCTATCCCCATTCTTATACACAAGGGATTCAAAGTACAAAAAGGTGAGGTCATACCCCAGGTCATACAAATAACAGACTGTTTCCTGTCAATCTGTATCAAACTTCCCCACCTCCAATCCAGACAAGTGCTGATCAAGACTAGACATGTTCTCCAAGGTATGTATATCTAGGTATCACTACATCAAAACTAAGATGTTGTTTGTTCTTCTCATGCTCATCCTTTCATGCATACATTGCTACCTAGAGACTGGCTGCTAGGACAGTCTGAATGCAGCAGCAGAATAGATTCTAACTGTCTTTCATTAGTCAGATATTAAAGGGATCTGACGTTAAAAGGGGAGACCATGTTTTGCTGCCCAATGAAATTGTTTTGCATTGGAAATATTTTAACTTTATTACATTTATTATTGTGTGTGTGTGTGTGTGAGAGAGAGAGAGAGAGAGAGAGAGAGAGACAGAAAGAGAGCGAGCAGCTGGTGGTCAGTAGCTGCTGATGCAGCAGGTTCTCTTCTACCATGTGGGTCTGGGGATTAAAAGCAGGTGTTTGGGTTTGTTGATAAGTGCCTTTACCTGCTGAGTCATCTTGCTTACCCAGATTTTTTTTTAAATTAAAAGCATTGTAGGTGGTGGTGGCACGCACCTTTAATCTGAGCTCTTTGGAAGCAGAGAAAGGTATATCCCAAAGTTCGATGCTAACCTGGTCTACAGAGTGAATGCCAGGAAAACTAGGGCTGCATCGAGAAATCTTGTCTCCAAAACAAACCAAAACAAACAAAGAAGCAAATAAATAAATAAAACCATTTTAGTTTTGAAACCTTATAATAAGATTGTTA
Organism: Chionomys nivalis; assembly: GCF_950005125.1. Taxonomy (NCBI): domain Eukaryota; kingdom Metazoa; phylum Chordata; class Mammalia; order Rodentia; family Cricetidae; genus Chionomys; species Chionomys nivalis. Next base: position 86,294,159 of record NC_080094.1, on the reverse strand, counting down.
TTTTAAATTGAGTTCATATTGACATTTTCTTAGTTTAATTGCTAATATAATTAATACTGCCAGACTTAGACAGTAAAACCAAAGCTCTCTGAAGGAATTACTAACCTTTGGAGAGTGAGCGACTCAAGTGTGGAACTAGAGAAGACCCACTTTCACCATCTGATTCTACAGTTTCTGAGAACTAGGTACAGAACATGGCAGCATGCAGCTGAGATCCATAGTTGGAGGCACTTACGCTTGATGGGTATAAAGGTCTGGTTCGTCGAGGTCCTGAGATCTTAATTCCTGTGTGGAGAGGCAGCCAGCACCACCGGTGGAAATGGAACTGCGCTTCATGCTCAGAACCTAATTCATGATTTCAATATCAGAAAAATGTTCCAGATGCAAGTGGATCATTAAGCAATAATTGTCACTTTTATTCTGAAGTAGAAGAGTAACTAAGTTTATTCCTTTACGATAGTATTTTCCCTGTGTGCTGTATTTGTTTGTCATGTATACTTAACTCCTCACTAAAGATAACACCTATGCAACTTCAAGTATTCAATACACTCGAGCAAGACAATGCAAAAATGAACATATATGATTCCTGCATCACACGGCAATCCATGATCGCAAAATTTCAATGTGTTATCCCGAATACATCACTGGTATCTCTTATGTCTATTTCAATGGTAACTCACAGACTGCTTGACAAGAAATCTCAGGCTCCTTAACTCTCCTCAAAATGTTTCCTTTGGCTTCAAAATCAGGATTCATTCTCTTTTCCTAATATCTACTTTTCTTGCTTTATGTTTAACCCCATAGTTTAATACCCACTATTGTCTTTCTGGTTCTAATCTCCCTTTCAGTAAAGACAAGCAATCCGTTCCATAACATAATGTAGAGGCTGCTTCCATTCTCAAAATATTTTAGTATCATAAGCATACCTATGTCAGACCCTGTCTTCGTCTCTGCAGCACTAGACGCTAGCCACTCAGCTTTTTCTGGTCCTGCCCTGGCTTCTTTCTAGGATAAGACAGAACTCACTGTTGATAAAATTATATATATATGTAGTGAAGAGAAGTCACGCTATGCAATAAGGCTTATATAGGAGGCTTATTGGAAGATGAGAGAGAAGGAACAGAAGAGGCAGAGAGGGGAGCAGACTAGTCCCATGGGGTAAAGAGTGCGGGAGAGAGAGGGAGGTAGACACAGGAGAAGGGAGAGGTTAGGGGTAGGTCCACCTGTTACAAGGAACCATAGCAAATGTGCCCAGAAGTGGCTACAGGTGAAGTGCTCTTAGTGGCTACAGGTGAGGAGGTTTCCTGTCAGGACCCTAAGGACAGGCAGGCCAATGCAGATTCCCAAATACTAACACCAAATAATAACACCCACTTTATTGTTTGTTTGAGCTGGGGACTTTAGCACAATAGGCTGTGCACTGAGTCACATCACTCCTTGTTCGACTGCTTACATTCCACTTAGGTCTTATTCTCAAGCCTTCAGTTTCCCAGACTTTTTCTTCTTACATGGCTTTTCAGATGCTGCATTACCACAGGAATGCAGTGTTTTAACCTGTCCCTCCCAGGCAGTCCTCCCCTTCTCCCCCTCCCTGCGGAACACCTTGGTCAGCAATCAGCATCCTCTTTTCCCTCTCCAGGCGCTGCCCACACAAACTTACTGATCCCTGAACCCAGAACCTGGCAGATGCCGCCCCAGGTCTCTGATGCCACAGAGTTTCTTAGCAGGAACAGAGTTAACCCCATGCCAGCAGTTACCTTTCTCTCTGGTTCTTGACCCCCAGCGCCCACTTCCAGTAAAATGCACAACTGCTTAGGAAGACACCCACCAATGCCAACCAGGAGCCATTTGGATTTTAAAGTCTCCGCCTGCGTGACGTCAGAAAGCCTCTTGCGAGTACTCTTAAGCAAGAAGGCTATGCCAGTTCCCAGACAGTGGTGGGAAGTCCTAGGGCAAAAGCTTAGATTTCTAAATCTTGCAGCTGTTGTGCCTCTGGCTAGAATTGTAGTTTTGTCCCTAGCAGCCCTTTTGAGTTTCAGTCTTTCCTAGCCATCAGTGTGTCTCCTCATCTGTATTTGAGACAATCAAGTACTTTTGCAGCAGTGCCCAGTTGTTTTCCATAGTATCTTTTATTGTTTTGTTTTGTAAAATATCCCTGGGCCTGGTGAAATGGCTCCATGGGTAAGAGCACTGCCTGCTCTTCCAAAGAAATGGGTTAAATCCCCAGGACCCATAACTATAACTCTAATTTCAGGAGGTCTGATGCCCTCTTCTGGCCTTGGTGGGCACCAGACACACGTGTGGTATACAGACATACATGTAGGCAAAACACTTTATACATAAAATAAAAATAATAAAGATCTTTTTTAAAAAAATAAAGGCAAATAAAAAGTATTCTTGTACAGTTTTATCAGGACCTAAGTTCTCAAAATTCATTTCAACACTCATCTTAGTTTCAAGATGCCTTAAGAAGTACAAAATTTGCTGGTCAGTGGTGGTACATTCCTTTACTCCCAGTACTCAAGAGGCAGAGGCAGGGGGATCTCTGTGAGTTTGAGAAGAGTCTACAGAAGAAATACAAAATCACTTTAGCTAAGACATTTGAATTGGAAGTATTATCTCTGTTTGACCAAGATCTCCCATATTTTGTCATTACAAGGTCAATTAGCAAGACTATTGTAATAGCTATTGCTTATGCATTAACTACTCCTGGATTCTTTTTATAGAAGACTGAAGTGAGAAAGGATTAATGTTCTACGGGTGCTTAAATAAAGCAAGTTTTCACATACTAGTCCTTCTAAAATCATTCCTCATCAAAGAACTCATTGAAACATTTTTTTTTGTACAAATTTTAAAAAGTTGAAGTCTACAGTCATCAGGCTGGTAGTCATAGACACACAAAAACCTGACAAGCTTGCTTTCTATGTCTACTTCTGAATGCCACTCAGGATCAAGTGAGATAATTGTATCAGGATTTTAGCTTAGTGATACATGGCGTTAATAAATTAAAATTCATCCTAAGGAATGTAGTGGGAAGAAATGATAATGTAATCAAGTTGAATTTAATTTGCTAGATATTTTATAATGACATTTTAAGTCATAAGCAACTGTAATATACTTTACTATTAGAAACTCTTTTAATTAATGCAGGCCACCTTATTCCCATGTGGTTATGCCGTGGCAGTATCTGTGAAAAATTCTTCAGAGCAGGTAATAGGGATATGTTACATCTCTTTTTATCTTCTTTTTTTTTTCTGAGACAAGCTTGTCTATTTAACAGTCTTGGCTGTGTCCCTTTTTTACCTTTTATGTTAATTCTTTAAAAACAACTACTTCTTTATTTTATTTATTGTATTATCTGTATTGGAATTTTCCTTTGGGCCACCAAGAAACTCCCAAATAATTTATTATGAATGCTTCTTATTAATTATAAGTGCTTAGTCTTAGCTTAGGCTCGTCCTGCTAGCTTTTTGAACTTAATTTAACCTGTTTCTATTCATCTACATTTTTCCTTGGGGCTTTTTACCTTTCTTTTATTCTGTATGTCTTGGTTTCCTGCTTCCTCCATGTGTGTCTGATTGGCCACTGGTTTCTCCCTGGTATCTCTTTTTCTTTCTTCCTTTCTAAGCCTAAATTCCTCCTGCTACTCAGTTTCCCTGCCTGCAAGTCCTGCCTATACCTCTTTCTTGCTATTGGCCATTTAGCTTTTTGTTAGACTAATCAGGTGCCTTAGGCAGACAAGGTAAAACAGCAACACATTTTTACATATAATTCAACAAATGCAACACGTCTTTACATAGTTATACAAATATTTTGTAACAATGAAACATCATTTCTCCTTTTACTTTTCTTCTTCAAACCCGCTCTTATATGCCTCCTTGTTCCCTTTCAAATTCATGGATTTTTCATTAATTTTGTTACATGCATATGTGTATGTAACCTGCCCAATCTGTATGTTACTTGTCTGTATGCTGTCAGGGTTATAATTAGGTTGAAGGGAGATAAATACACAGGGAGAAAGGAGAGCAAAATAATAGTATGGATATGTGAAAAAAATCACAAGGATTCATACTGTTAAGTACCTAAGAAACTATAACACACGCATACTTTAATTTAGTATAATGTTATTTGTATGTATGATTCAGGGCTCACCATTTGGTATTGGATAAGCATTTCGTGTACTCTTCCCACAGTAGGACTAAACCTGTTTCTCCACTCCCGGCATTTGTGAGTTCCCTATAGTTCTTTGTGTAGGGCTGGTTGGCCCCTTGTCCCTTATAGATTGCCCCTTGTCCTTATTCAGCTCATACTTAAGCAGCCATGTTAATAAGATTTTATTGGTGTAGATTCTGACATTCCTAGGAGATACAATGTCACAGCAAACTCCATGATGCTCTGGCTCTTATAATCTATGTGTCCCCTCCTTTACAATGTTTCGTGATACTTACGTGTAGTGATATTTCATTTGTATTTTAATAAAGAAAGTTTAGCTGAAGATCAGAGAGTAAGTGGTAGCACACACCTTTTATCTCAGTAGCCACACTAGTTTGCCATAGAAACTTGGCGGTGCACGCCTTTAATCCCAGTGGTGCACATCTTTAATCCCAACCTAAAGACTGGAATGCAAGACAGGAGGAGAAAGCTCTCAGACACAGTCTCATCACCCTGTTATTTGATTTCTCTGTTAGATTGCCTTCACATATGCATTTATTTCAGGAAGCATCGACTGTATCAATACCCATGCCACTGCACACTACTTCCGTGGCCTTAGTTTTAGCTGTTTCTCCCTGTATACACTCCCTCGTCCCTCTATTTCTCTCCTTGCACCTCCCCTCACCAGCCTGTACCTTTCTATTCTATTTCTTCTTTCCTGATGAGATGCTTCTCTCCTCCTTATTCTGTTGCTCTATGCTTAATCTCTGTGATTCTGTATATCCACATGTAAGCTAATACATGCCACATTTGGCTTTCTGTGTCTGGGTACCTCACTCAGGGTGATTTCTCCCCCTAGTTCTACCCATTTACTGTGAATTTAATTCTTTTTAATGGCTGAGTAATATTCATTTTTGTAAAGGTTCCAATTTTTATTATCCATTCATATTCATGTCTTGAATATGTTATCCAATTTCTGGGCATTATTAATAGAGCAGCAATGGACATGTTTGAGTAAGCATCTCTGTGGTAGGATGAAGGTTCCTTTGGGTAAATGCCCAAGAGTGATAGAGCTGGATCACGAGGTAGATCAGTTCCCATCTGTCTAAGGTGCCCCCACACTCATTTCCATAGTGACTGTATGAGTCTGCACTCCCACCAGCAGTGGATGAGTGTCCCCCTTATTCTACGTCCTTGCCAGCAGGAACTGTCACTCGTATTATTGATCCTAGGGATTCTGACAGGTGTAAAATGGACTCTCAAAGCAGACTTGGTTTGCATTTCACTAATGACTGAGAATGTTGAACATTTAATTCTTTCTCAGCCACTTAAGATTCCCTATTGAGAATTCTCTGATTAGATCTATACCCCAGTTTTAATTGAGTCATTTGTTTTCTTGATATCTAGCCTTTTGAGTTCTTTATACATTTTGTTTGAGTTTTTTTATATAATTTTGGATATTAGCCCTCTATTAGGTGTGTAGTTGATAAAAAATATTTTACCATTCTGTAAGCTGCCACTTGTCTGTATGCTGGGATCTTTTGCCATGTAGAAGGTTTTCATTTTCATGAGATCCCATTTATTAATTGTTGAAATTAGTGTCTGTGCTAATAGTGTTCTGCTCAGAAAGTCTTTTCCTATGTCATTGATTTCAGGAATCTTCCCTTCTTTTTCTTCTGTTAGGTTCAAGATATCTATTTTAGGTTGAGGTCTGTGTGGGAATTCCTTTCTACCAAATTTATTTTGGGAGGTGGAGTGTCTCAGCAATAGGGTGGCTTCTTTGTGCTGACATGATCTCTTATAAGGGAGAGGAATGGTCTTCCATGTATTTCTGGTTTCCTCATCAAAGATCCGGTGTCCGTAGGCAGTTGAATTACACCTGACTTCTCAACGGAAAACATGAAAGCCAGAATGTCTTGGATAGATGTGCTTGCAGACACTAAAAGACCATGGAGGCAAGCCCAGAGTACTATTCCCAGCAAAGCTTGCATTCAACATCAATGGAGAAAAAAGATATTCCAGGACAAAAACAGATTTAAACAATAGGCAGCCACAAACCCAGCCTTACACAAAGTACTAGAAGGCAAAGCACAAGCCTACAATTCCCATAATAACACAGACATCTGACAACTCTCCACCACCACAACTCAAAGAAGGGAAACACACAAACACTACCACCAAAAAAAATAAATAAAAATAACCAGAGTTGACATCCACTGGCCATTAATATCCCTCAATATCAAATGGACCTAAGAAACAAGCCAGTGTGGCTATACATAAGTTCTTTCCCCAATCTCAGGCAGTTTTTAGACAAGCAAGTGTCTCCATTCATTCCCTTTGAGGAACTCTCAGGCCCTGACACTAACACCTGACTGGTGCCTATTGTCAAGGCCAATGGTACACTCCTCAGCCCCTCCCTGACCTGACCTGACCTGAGAAGCCACACCCCAACCCAGTTCACAGGCTCCTCTTTATCTAACTAACTAACTAACTTACTATACAGCATAAAATGTGGAATCTCTTCTCAATGAAATGCTGTTCGCAGCCATTCGATGAATTTATTCTCAGATCAGATCAGATCCTGTTCAGCAGGGGTGTCTTCTTTCCATTTTTCTTCTTCTTTTGTTTGTTGCAGTCAGTCTAGATGTGCTGGTCTATGGTGTGTGTGTGTGTGTGTGTGTGTATGTGTCTGAGAGAGAGAGAGAGAGTGAGAGAAAGAGAGAGAGAGAGAAAGAGAGAGAAACGGAATTGCTATTTATTTGAAGAGTTTTAATGATTTAATATTCAGCGATTTCCAGCCTTATTTACCAGCACATTTATTATTACCAGTGAGCACCTTCCTCTGAAAACATTGGAACCCCCCATCTGTACATGTCATATACGTGTGTGTGTGTGTGTGTGTGTGTGTGTGTGTCAAATTCCATTTCAGGAGCTGCTTTGCTGACACTCACCCAGCACCAGTGAGATGGAGGCCACCATTTTCTTAGCCAGTTATGTTTCAGGACAGTCAGGAGACAGAAAGAAAGAAGGAAGGAAGAAAAGAAGGAAGGAAGGAAGGAAGGAAATAAATGATGTACATTCCCAACGAAAAAAAAATTAAGTAAATTTTAAAAAGTAAAAAAATAATTAAGAAAGTAAGTAAATATATACATAAAAATAGACAAATAAGCAAACAAAGAATAAATAAATGAATAAAATATTATTATTTAATTGAAACTTTCAATAAGTAAATAAATGAGTCAGGCTGAGCAAATAAATAAACAGATGTATGAAAGAAGATAAGGAAGTGAAGGAATAAATGAACAAATAAGTAAGTAAGTAAGTAAATAACTAGGTGGGTCATTTTTTAAAGAAGTAAGTAAATGAGATGGGCTGAACAGATAGATAAGTAAGTAAGCAAGCAAAGAAATACACAAGAAGTCATTGCTCGATCAATCAATCAATAAGCAAGCAAGCAAGCAATAATGAAAAAAATGAGACACATCCATTAATCCATAAAAGACAAAACATGGAAATAAACATGTAAACTGGTCAACCCACCCACGTTCACTCTGACTCTAAGATTATAAGATACACATTGTGAGACATTGACCCCTCCGATGTGTCACATTCTGAGTCAGTGACCCCTCCCATGTGTCACATTCTGAGTCAGTGACCCCTCCCATGTGTCACATTCTGAGTCAGTGACCCCCTCCCATGTGTCACATTCTGAGGCAGTGCTGCCCCCTCACGTGTGTCACATTCTGAGGCAGTGGCACCCACAAAGGGGAAGAGTAAGTCCAAAGGAATCTCAAACCTGGAGCCAGGATTGGGGTGTTTTTGAGCAAAGAGGAGATGACTTTTGAGTGACAGGTAAGGGCCTCGTACTGTTGCTGACCTAGTCATTTTCCTGTGATCAGAAGACACCTCTGGGCTCTGGAATCAGGTTGATCTACTCTGGACTGATGGCAGCAATTACAGAGCTTCAGAGGACAATGGAAGAACAAGCTTGCTGGCTGCAGCTCAGAGAGGGTGCCATAAATGGATCTGGAATTTAAGCTTGAAGGATGATTCTTTAAGGTTCCAACTTAAAAATATAAAACCATGAATGCATGAGTGGATGGTGTTGGGCTCAATACCACATTCAAATACTTAAAGCATAATAGGCACACACAGTGTCAAGTTGGGAGCATAGGCCCCAGTCCCTCACATCTGTCCCAGCCCCAAGGCCTGGTCTGGACTCCAAATCCCAGCAGGCCAGGTCCTGACCCCATCCCCAGGGTACTTAAGTGATCTCCAGAAAGAGGAACATTTGGTCTCCCTTTCTTCCTCTCAGGGGCTGTATTTCTGCAGCTTCCAGGTTCCCACTTGGGGCCATCTGAGAGCGCAGATCTGCTATTAAACCTGGATATTTCTCTTTTTTTCTTTTCTTTTTTTTTTCTTTTTTGGATTTTCCGAGACTGGGTTTCTCCATAGCTTTTGGTTCCTGTCCTGGACCTAGCTCTTGTAGACCAGGCGGACCTCGAACTCACAGAGATCCGCTGCCTCTGCCTCTCGAGTGCTGGGATTAAATGCGTGCGCCACCACCATCTGGCTAAACCTGGTATTTCTTAATTTGGCTTGTTTTGATTTAACTTGATGGGGAATTTTTGCATCGCCAGAGAGCTTGCTTTACACAGTTCAAAGCCAGGTCCACTTTTGCTCCTGTAAGCCTCTTACCAAAATCTTTTTAAATTGAGCCTGCTTTGTTCATTTGTATCAGACAGACTCAATTTAAAAAGATGTTTGTATATATATATATATATATATATATATATATATATATATATATGTGCCCATGGTTTTTGGTCTCTGCACTTTCACCCCTCCCTTCCCTTAGTAGCCAGTCTCTCAAAGCACCATGCTACCAGAGGCACTGGCCCCTCCCCCACTCCCTCAAGCCCACACTTCCCAACCCCCTCCTATGGAGCTACATTCTTTCCCCTTGCTTTCCCAATTTGGAGATTCAACTTCCACCTTTCCCTTCCCCTACCACCTCACTGCTCCACTGCTGAACTCCCTCTTTACACTAGGCTAGCCCCTCCCATGCTCCCTTTTCTCTTCCAAATCTCCCTCAGGTAGAAAAGCAGCTAGGTTTCTTTTCTACTAATCATTCTGTTTCCTCAGTCGGTACCAGATATTAGGAAAGAGTTAAAAAAAGTTGAGGATGGTCCCCAAACTTCTATATGGGAATTGGAGAATATGGCCTTTAAAGTTTTTAATGCCCGAGAGGAATCAGCTGCGTCTTCCCGACAGACAAAGCTACAACAATCTACAGGCCCAGGACTTAGCAGCTGCCCTAAGGTCACAGGAAGGGGGACAAGGGAAGCCAACCACAGGGCTCTATCAAAGGTGGTCTAAATGGTCAATTGGCACGATATTGCACTACAGCTGCTCTGAGGTTGTGCCCTATCTGCCAGCAACCCAGACACTGGAAATCACAATGCCCCTGTGCGGGCTTGTCCTCTAGGCCATGCCATGGAGGTCTGGCCTCATCACCATTGGCAAGTGAAACTCTGCCAGCCTTCAAATGTCTCAGCCTGGCAGAGGATTGACGCTGCCCAGACTTGGTATATCCTGTAACCCTCTCCTAGCCTAGGGTCATGCTACAAGTGGTGGGTAATTCCATTATTTTTATTTTCACTTGGGCCTTTAGTTTCCCTCACCAATTTCAGCTATGGGGGTAGACAGGACCTGTTCCTCCCCACTTAAAACTCTGCCACTGCCCTACATTCTTGTAGGACAATTATATCCTTAGCCACTTCCCCAAAGCTTTGTTCCACTTCTTGGAGTCCCTTTTAACCCCGCCCATCTCCAAGATTCTATTTTACAGCTTCATTCCTCCTGCCAGACGTGTGCCCAGGCCAACCCACAAGGAGTTCTCCACATACACCCGCTGCGTGGACACCAACCGGGCAAAGATTGGCAGGTTAATTCCACTTAAATGCCTACTCATGAAAAAACTTCGTTATCTCTTAATACTTGTGGACACTTTTACAAGGTGGATAAAAGCATTTCCAGTCTCCAGGGAAACAGCAGATGTGGTGGAGCTCAACATCTCCTGGACAATGGGACTCATCAAACAACAACTGAGCAAGCTTTCCATTGAACTCAGGTTATCTTGGCCCTCGCCTCAGGGCCAACCGGCATTCCCCTATGGGCCTTAGCCCCTTTGGGCTGCTTTATGGCAGGCCCTTTCTCCTTAACCATCACCTTCCAGTTCAAACTCCTCCACTGGTGGGGTACCTACCCTACCTCTCCCTTTTAAGGTCCCTTCTCCATTCACACGCTGACAGCTGTCTTCCTGCCACCACACCAGTGGACGCTAATGCCCCTAAACCTGCCCTGCTCTCCCCAGGGCACAGAGTACCCCTCAAACAGTTAACTCCTAGGTCTCTTGAACCTCGATGGACAGGACCTCACATGGTAATCCTCACCACACCCTCAGCTGCCAAGCTCTTGGGACACCCATGCTGGTACCATCTCTCCAGGCTCAAGCGGGCACCTACTCAAGACACTTGGTCTGTCCAGCAGACAAGACCCTCCACCCTCCATTTTTCCAGGATGCCACAATGAAGGGCCTACCTGTTCCTCATCCTGGCACACTCATCTTTAGCAATAACAAGTTTTTTTTTCCCTAGACACCTGCCTTCTCCTCTCCCCCAAGGAACAGATGCCTGCCTTCTCCGGGATGACACTTCATGGGATGCCTTTCCAGCCACACCTCTTGCTAAACATGGACACCTGGCTCTCCCCTTCCCCACACTGCCCCATGCCTGCAGGAAGTAGCCAGATTTGAGTCTATGCCCTTTTTTCCCCAAAGAGCCCTATGGAAGGTAAGTGCCACTTGGCCACAGACCTGGAGTCCTGCCCAGGGGACTTACAGCCTACCTGGATTGTACTCTGCCTCATTATTTTCTTTTTTTAGGATCCTTGACAGCCTTGTAGGAGCCAGAAAAGACTTTTAAAGGCCTGTAAGAGAACCAAGCTCATGGATATCATGGCACAAGTGAGAAATGAGAGGTGGAGGGAACTCTGGCAGTTGACAGTCTTTCCTTCTGGGTGTCACTGATGTAAAATGTTGGGTTTTGACAATTTGGCAAGACATGTTCTTATGAGCAGTATTCTTTCCCATATGTCAATTATGTGTCCACAGAGTTTAGAGAGAAAGGAACTCGCCCACACTGAGATTTGGGCTTTGGAAAGATAATCTGACAGTGTGTTTTGTTTTGTCTTGACTCACTTTCTTCCTTACTCCCTTTCTCTGTCCTTAACAAACCTTCATTGGCTGTGTGTGTGTGTATGTGAGTGTGTGTGTCTGAGAGAGAGAGAGAGAGAGAGAGAGAGAGAGAGAGAGAGAGAGAGAGAGAGATATGGGGGAATATTTCTGGGGATGGATCCCAATGCCTGTGTTTGCTCTCTAACAGATACACACCATTTAGCTTCACTTCCAAACTCTCACACACAGGAATCATGTATTTTTTCCAACCAGCAAGGATTTCAGACTGGCCAACCATGGTATGCACAAATGGAGACTGGTGACGGTTCTTGTGGGAGTGATGACCCATATCAGGGGGCTTGGAAAATGCACTTGTTGTCTGGTCAGAGACACCATTGCGCTACCACATACCACTGACAGGCCAAGCCACTAAGGATACCTTCCTGGAACTCATGAGTGCACGTTGTGGAAGCTACCCTGGCACTAAGCCTCTCCACATGCTGCAATGGAGATGGCTTGGAAGGAAACTAAGGCCATGCTCCTATTCCTACATCAGATGTCTCTGAGGTGAAAAATAGGGACCTGGAAGGGCTTTTCAAACAGCAGAGCTCAGAGCCTGCTGACTTTTCACAGGCATCGGCCTGAAAAAGGAAAGCAAGCCACAGCCAGGTCCTCTCTCCTGATCTCTCCAGCCTTGGAGTGTGTGAGCTCTTTGAATCTCCCTCATGATGCCCCTTTCCTTGCTGGTACAGATGTCTTAGGCAGTGCCTACCTTGCCTAGTCTGATTCCTTCCCACATGTTTCATCCACACTCCCCTAGACTCCCATCGGGTTACACACCACAGATGTTTTGGCCTAGCTATTCATGGAGGCTTGCTGACATCATGGCATGACTGATGGCTGACTATGAACACCTGCCTATGGCTTCTGGCACATTCAGCGGGTAGACACATTACAAGTGTTACAGCTCCAGAGGGAAAGGTTCACTGACTTGTTGGGAAGCCAGGCTATACCTGCAAGTATTACAGATCTGAGGGAAAAGTATCCTGACTTGTCAGGGAGTCAGGCTGTACCTATAGCAGTGAAGGGAGGTGTCCTTGACACCTACAGCTGTGAGAAAAAAGGAATCGTACTTGACGGGTAGTCAGGCTATACCTAAATCTGGGGTATGGTGAGGGATGGTCTCCCCATCAGATGTAGCAAATCCTACAGCTCTCTTAGAGTGCACTGGTACAGCTGAGCTCTGCTCCAACCTTCCAAGAGAGCTTCCCAGCTGAGGTATATAGCAGAAATTCTAATTATTCTTAATAAATAAAATCCAGAGTCATATATTAAGGGATGAAAGCTAAAGGATCAGAACATTGCTGCCAGTCACTAAAGAGATGTTTTACCTCTACCAATGTTCAAACCAAAGGGGCAATCTTGTCCTCAGACTGTCTCCTCAGACTGCCTTGAGATCCTGTCTCTTCCCATCTTATATTCCTCTCTCCTCCCAGCTGTATCGCTCCTGTCTCCACCTCCCTGTGCTGGGATTAAAGGCGTGTGATCATAAGTGCTGGGATCACCTTTGTGTGTGGTCTGTTTCTCGTTTAGATAGATTCAATTTTGTGTATCCCTGAGTGGCCTTGAACTCACAGAAATCCATCTGCCACTGTCTCCTGAGTTCTGGGATTAAAGGTTAGTGCCACCACTGCCTGACCTCTAGGGGCTTAGCTCTGCACTCTGATCTTCAGGCAAGCTTTGGTTAAAACACAAACTAAGTATCACTACAGAAGTATCCATTTCTTCTGCTCTGCTCCCCTAAGGGAACATCTCAGCAGAGGTATCCATTTCCTCTCAGCTCTGGCCCAAGATATTACTTCTGCTTCCCTGAAAATAAGAGACACCTGCAGGAATGCAGCAGTCTCCTCCGAATCCAGTGAAAAGTTGTTACTCACCTGGCCTGAGAACTGTTTGTGCTCAGCTTCTTCTTCTGGTTACTATAGAACAGGGTCACTATGAGCTGATAGACAGGCAGTGCTGGCTGAGCATTGGGAGGGAAACAAGCCTTCCACACACAGCAGCATCATGCTATCCCTCTACAGCTGTCAGCACCAAGCCTTCCAGAGAGGCTGGGTTTACTTTCTCAGGGTCACACAGCACTAGGTGTGTCAGACCAGGGCCCACACACTCACCTTAGGGTCATTCTGACTGCCTCCTTCCTTCCTCCAGTACTGTCTCTGTGTTTTCTTTTGGGTAGAAGGGACTCAGGGGACAGATAAAGCATACATATGCAGAGTGGAGGTGGTATTGGGGCTGTTTTCTGCAGGTGTCCAACCCTTTTCAGAGGACCCAAGTGACTTGCTGGTGTAGCCCCTATAGATGGGAAAGCTGTGGATACACAACCTTGTTTTCAGCTCTTGTAGGCCACTCAAGAAGATCCTTCTTCCTGCTGCCTGTTTGGGTGGTTGCAACTTGAGCCTGATCAGGAGCCAGTCTGTGGCAGAGCAAGACAGGTCTGGTTCCTCTCCCGGGAGCAATGACAGAGGAAGGGTCTGACTCAGGTCTCGGTTCCAGACTGTGGTTGAGCGGGGCTAGCTGGGGCCCTGGAGAGAGATGACAAGCAAAACCCTAGAAGCTACAGTCTGCAGTGTAAAGTCCTGATTTGCATCAAAAGCCACCAAACAGGAGGAGGCAGGAGGGGAAAGTCCAGCCCCTGGGATGCATCTCTGGCACTGGCTGAAGGACTCTGGCTCAGCTTCTTCCCCAGAAGTCCATGTGTCTGGAGAATGGAAACCTGAGCTGCTTTTGGTTCTCAAAACCAGTGGAGCAAAGCATGGTGGGTCTCACCTGTAACTCCAACACTTAAAAGGCTGAGGCAGGAGGACTGCTATGAATTCAAGGACAGCCTGGACTACAAGATGAAGAGTGTATGAAAGCACACAAAAGCTGCTGGGCACACACCTGTCATCCCAGTGCTCAGAAGGCTGAGGCAGAAGCCGAAGGACAGTGTTTCAGGTCAGCATTTCCAGCTCAGACTAAACTATTTAGCATAAATTTGTTAAAACCAAATCAAACTAACTAATGTGCTTCCTCTCTCCTCCCACAGCAACAGTACATGAAACTGCTTCAGCAACAGGGCACACTTAGAGAATACTGAGCCTTGTTACACCTGAGGAAAGTTTCCTTGACAAAGTGAGTTCAGAACGCAGGGCCAGTCTCTTGCTCATGTTTTTCCCCATGGCCAAAAATGGTGCTAATGGCTATGGGTAGGTCACCACATGGTTCCCGCCACAATGGGGAAAATCTCTGAGAAAGACTGGCGGGTGTAGTCTAAGTCAACTGTCTGCTTTGGACGGTTCCATCTGGTCAGGATTCCAGGTCCGGGAAACTTGACCAGGATAGCATTGCTGAATCCTCTAGGATAGTGGGACAGAGCAAAGCAGGTAAGCTAACCCTCCCTGTAACAGCTATTACACTCCCAATAAAACAGTAACCAGGGATTTCCCAGGCAACTCCCATGTGGTGGACAGAAGCCAAGTTTGCAAACTGGGGAGTGAAAATGTGGGAAGGTAGAGTAAAGCATTAGCAACAAAATGCAGGGTGTTTTAACCTCAAGGATCAAAGGTAATAGGAAGGTAGTAATGCCAGCAAACAGTGCCACTAATGGACCCAGCTGAGATGGCTCAGAATGTTGAGGATGGGCAATATTGAAAGAGATATAAGAGGCAGGTTAGGACCTGGGTGAACATGGTGCAGAGGGCACAGGGTCTGCAGCAGTTGCCCCTACCAGGGGGAGGGACTAGGTACTTGGCAGTGGCAAGAAGGGGTGGAGTCCTCTTTCTTGCTTTACACATTCACAAATCTGTTTAAACACATCTCCATCCTGTCTCACAGCAAGCCCCAGGAACACAGTTGAGTCTTCCAACCATGGTGCCACCACACTGGACCAGGACAGCTACAGCGACACATGCACTATGCACACATGCACACAAACACACAGTGGCTGGAATTCCATCAGCTACACTATAATTTCAACCTCTGTAAGCATCAGACACCTTGACCAATGACCAAAATGACCAGCCTCAGCCACACTGACCACCTCACCCAAATGTCAGGATACACAGGAGGCAGAGGCAGTCCACATAGGGAGGAATGCCAAGACATACACAGAGCAGCACTGTTCACTCTGGAAGGTTTCTTTCCACTATGGTGCTCCACAGTAGGCAGCTCTCTCTGGTCCCCATCAGCAGTTCAGCCTTCAGTCCAGTACCAGGGCAGAAAGGGCATTCAGGTCTTTCATGTATGGATGAGCTACCAGGGTCTGGTTGATCTTCAGCTTTTGCTCAGAGTCAGGGAAGATCTTCAGCAGTGCTTCCCTCGGGTCACTGGTATCTGTGGAAGATCTCTGTGCTGACATGAGAGAGTTCTGCTGTATTCTGGGAACAGTAGCCAGGGGTGTAAAGTGTGGCTGCTGAGGAAGCCAAGAGCCTGAAGAGGCTCCCTGGCTCCGGGATGGAGGCCAGTGGCTGGTGTTGGTTACTTGGGTTGTGGGGCTCAAGAATGAGCCCACATTTGGCAGGGCATTGAGTAGCAGTGCATGTGTCTATAGATGAAGTGACCATGGTGAGAACGGCAGGGAGAAACCCTGTAAAGCACATATGGCTGACACTGAGGGTCTGGATGCTAGGTAGTTCCATGTTTTCTGAAGGCCAGAGAGCCAAGGGGATGTAAAATCGGCCCCCATAGAGTGGCCTATAGGGCACCTGGTCCATTTCCAGACCAATGAGGGAACAAGAGCTCCTGGGATGGACAGTCCCTCCCAAGCCTACTGTCTGAGGGTGGGCCATGGTGGTTGGTTCTGCAATGCTCCTGCTTTTCTGGGGGGGGGGGTGTTCTAGGCAGTATCAGCTGACTGGGAAAAGTTGCCTCTGGGCAAGAAGGCAACTCCAAGAGGCTCCTGGAATCCCTATCTCCAGTGAGGTCTGGATGGGGCGTGTGTACTCTCAATGCATATGCATCCAGGGGACACCTGTCCTGCTTAGAAACTTTTGCCGATTTTAGCTGCAGGTAAGAACTGGGGCTAATAGTGACATCAACATCAGAAGCTTGACAACCTGCAAATGCTACATTAACATTAGCGGCATCCACTCAAGAAAGAGTGATGACTAGTGGTCACCAAGCATTTGAAGATGACATTAGGTGAGAGGAAAAATGACCAGCAGGCCTGATCCTGCCACCAGGCTACTGAAGGAATGGAACAGGTAGCAAAGAATTCACCTCTAGTATGACCTGGGCCTTGGCTCATCATAGGACACACACACAGCCTCAAACACAGGCCTTGAGGCCTAAAATGCTACGAGGATTTCCAACATAAGATGTGGGATTGAGGAGGTGAAATGGACTAGTTTATAGCAAGCTGCCATTTCCTTGGCTCGAGTCAATGCCTCACCAGTGTGATAAAACCCAAAGGCTATACCTAGGTCTGAGTGGGCCTGAGGAAGCAAGTGCCATAGGAGTGCGAGCTGGGAGCTAATCTAGTCCCAGGACACTGGCAGAGCAGGATTGAGCCAGCGACCTGATCCTGAGCAGCCTAGAAACAGTGAACCCTACCAGAACAGGTACAGGGAGTAACTGCTGAGGATCCACACATGAATCTGGGACCTTCAAGGAAGTAGACCTAAGTCAGGACCCCTGTGAGTCTGGGTGTGAATCTAGAACTTCTGAGGAACTAGGCCTGAGCCAGGACCTCTGCCAGTCTGGGAAGAAATCTGGAATCTCTGAGGCAATAGACAGGAATCAGAGATCTCTGCAGGGCCAGGCATGAGTCTGGGACCTCAGAGGGAGTAAGCCTGAGCCAGGACCTCTGTGGGTCCCAGCATTGGCCTGGACATCAAAGGGAATAGGCAGAAATCAGAGATCTCTGCAGATCCGAGCTTGAGTCTGGGACCTCTAAGGGAGTCAGCCTGAGCCAGATCCTCTGAAGTTCTGAGTGCACCTGAGTCTGGGAACTCTGAGGCAGTAGACTGGAGCCAGAGACCTTTGCAGGACCAACTCCAAGCCAGAGACCTCTGCAGGAGTGCATCCAGAACAGGATTTACAGAAACAGGTCAAAGATGGTAATTTAAGACATAGTAGGCTTGAGAAAGCAAACTCCAAAGGAGCAGAGCAAAGCCCATGAGTGCTGAACTATCTCCAGGAACATGAAGTAACCAATGGGGTAACTAGAACTGTGACACTGACTGTACTATGAAGAACAACCATCTGAGATTTAGATGCACTGACACATAGAAGATTAATCAACAGAATCTCACACAGACCCAACCACATATTAGAGGAAAAGATGAGTAGAAAAGGCAAGAACTCACGCAACATCACAAAGAACAACACAACACCAGTAAAACCTAAAGACCTTACAACACCAAGACTTGAACAACCAAATATAGATAAAGCAGAAGAAAATGATCTAAAAGTAACTTCAAAAGAATGTTTGAAACTCTTAAAGAAATGAGAAATTCCCTCAAAGAAATGGAGGAAAAGACAAACAAAAAAATCAGCAAATCCCTTAAAGAAAACAAAGAAAAAGCAATCAAACATATGAAAGAAACCACTCAAGACATGAAAACTGAAATAGAGAAAATAAGGAAAACACAAGCCAAGGGAATTATAGAAACAGAAATCATGAGAAAATGAGCAGGAACCACAAATGCAAGCATGAACAGCAGAATACAAAAGATTGAAGACAGACTCTCAAGCGCTAAAGATACAATGGAGAAAATAGACTCATCATTTAAAGAAAATATTAAATCTAACAAAAGCTTAACCCAAAATATCCAGGAAATATGGGACACCATGAAAAGGCCAAATCTAAGAATAGTAGGTATAGAAGAAGGTGAAGAAGTTCAACTAAGAGGCACAGAAAATATATTTAACAAAATCATAGAAGAAGACTTTCCCAACCTAAAGAAAGATATGCCTATGAAGATACAAGAAGTTTACAGAACACCAAATAGACTGGATCCAAAAAAACATTCCCTCGCCACATAATAATCAAAACACTAAACATTCAGAGTAAAGAAAGAATATTAAGAGCTGCAAAGAAGAAAGGCCAAGTAACATATAAAGGTAGACTTATCAGAATTACACCTGCTTTCTCATTGAAGACAATGCAAGACAGAAGGGCTTGGTCAAGCATTAAGAGACCACGGATGCCAGCACAGACTAATATACCCAGCAAAACTTTCAATCACCATAGAAGAACAACACAAGATATTTCATGACAAAACCAGATTTAACCAATAATAGCCACAAACACAGCCCTACACAAAATACTAGAAGGGAAACTCCAACCCAAGGAAGTGGGCTACATCAATTTATAAAAACAGACAATTGATGGTCTCATAGCAGCAAACCCCAAAGAAGGGAAAAATGCACAAATTAATATTGCCAAAAATGAATACTAAATTAACAGGAGATAGCCATTACTGCTCATTAATATCCCTAAATATAAATGGACTCAACTCACCTATTAAAAGGCTCAGGCTAACAGATTGGGTATGAAAACAGAATCCTTCCTTCTTCTGCATACAAGACACATCTCAACTTCAAAAACAGACATTATCACAGAGTAAAGGGCTGAGAAAAATATTCCAATCAAATGGACCTAAGAAACAAGCTGGTATAGCTATCCTAATAGCTAACAAAATAGACTTCAAGCTAAAATCAATCAAAAGAAACAAAGAAGGACATTCCATATTAGTCACAGGAAAGATTCATCAAGAGGAAATCTCAATACTGAACCTCTATGCCTCAAATACAAGGGCACCCTTATATGTAAAAGAAACACTTCTAAAGGTTAAATCAGACATTAAACCCCACACACTAATAGTGGGAGACTTCAACACTCCCTTCTCACAACTGGACGGGTCAGTTAGACAAAAAAATGAACAGAGAAATAAGAAAACTAGCATGTTATGACTCAAATGACTTAACAGACATATTTGAAATATTCCATCCAAACAGAAAAGAATATATTTTCTTCTCAGCATCTCATGGAACCTTCTCAAAAATTAAAAACAGCTCTCCGTGCTTGGCTTAGGTACAGGCGACATGGCAAAATGCACCAAGAGGTCCGGATTGTCAGGAAATGTGGGACCTGCTATGGTGCCTCCCTCCGGAAAATGGCAAAGAAAATTGAAATCAGCCAGCACACCAAGTACACGTGCTCCTTCTGTGGCAAGAACAAGATTAAGAGAAGAGCCATCGGCATCTGGAACTGTGGTTCCTGCATGAAAACAGTGGCTGGTGGGGCCTGGACCTATAACACGACTTCTGCCGTCGTTAAAAGAAATGGACAATTTTTAGATAAATACCACACACCAAAATTAAATCAAGACCAGGCGAACAATTTAAATAGACCTATAAGTCGCAAGGAAATGGAAGCTGTCATCAAAAACCTCCCAACAAAAAAAAAGCCCAGGACCAGATGATAATACTTATACTCCTTAATGTGTTTCACATAATAGAAACAGAAGAGTCACTGCCAAACTCTTTTTATGAAGTTACAGTTACCCTGATACCAAAACCACACAAAGACTCAACCAAGAAAGAGAATTACAGAACAATCTCACTCATGAACATCTATGCAAAAATTCTCAATAAAATACTGGCAAACTGAATCCAAGAACACATCAATAAAATTGTCCATTATGATCAAGTAGACTTCATCCCAGGTTCAACATAATGAAAATTTATCAATGTAATACATTATATAAATAAACCGAAAGAAAAAAACCACATGATCATTTCATTAGGTGCTGGAAAAACATTTGACAATATTTAACACCCCCTTTATGATAAAGGTCTTGGAGAGATTAGGGATACAAGGATCATACCTAAATATAATAAAAGCAATATACAGCAAGCCAATAGCTAACATCAAACTAAATGGAGAGAAACTCAAACGATTCCACTAAAATAAGGAACAAGACAAGGCTGTCTATTCTCTCCATATCTCTTCAATATAGTGCTTGAAGTTCTAGCAATAGCAATAAGGCAACATAAGGAGATCAAGGGGATTCAAATTGGAAAGGAAGAAGCCAAACTTTTGTTATTTGCAGAAGATATGATAGTGTACATAAGTAACCCCCAAAACTCTACCAAAGAACTCCTACAGCTGATAAATATGTTCAGTGATGTGGCAGGGTACAAGATCAAGTCAAAAAAATCAGTAGCCCTCCTATACACAAGAGATAAAGAAGCAGAGAGGGAATCAGAGAAACATCACCTTTCACGATAGCCACAAATAGCATAAAGTATCTTGGGGTAACAGTAACCAAGGAAGTGAAAGATATATTTGACAATAACTTTAAGGCTTTGAAGAAAGAAATTGAAGAGGGTACCATAAAAATAGAAGGATCTCCCATGCTCTTGGATAGGAAGGATCAACATAGTAAGAATGGCAATTCTACCAGAGACAATCTATAGATTCAATGAAATCCCCATCAAAATCCCAACAAAATTCTTCACAGATCTTGAAAGAATAATAATCAACTTTATTTGGAAAAACAAAACACCCAGGATAGCCAAAACAATCCTATACAATTGAGGAACTGCGAGAGGCATTACCGTCAATGACATCAAACTCTATTACAGAACTACAGTAATGAAAACAGCTTGGTATTGGCATAAAATCAGAGATGTTGACCAATGGAATCGAATTGAAGACCTGGATATTAATCCACAAACCTATGAACACCAGATTTTTGATAAAGGAGCTAAAATTATACAGTGGAAGAAAGTAAGCATCTTTAATAAATGGTGCTGCATAACTGGATGTCACCTTATAGAAGAATGAAGATAGATCCATATATATCACCATGCACAAGACTCAAGTCCAAATGGATTAAAGACCTTAATATAACTCTGACCACACTGAACATGATAGAAGAGAAAGTGAGATGTAGCCTAAAATACATGGGCACAGGAGACCACTTCCTAAATATAAACCCAGTAGCACAGACAATATGGGTAACAATGAATAATGGGACCTCCTGAAACTGAGAAAATTCCATAAAGCAAAAGACACAGTCATTAAGACAAAAAGGCATCTGAATGGGAGATCTTCACCAACCCCACATCAGACAATGTTCTGATCTCCAAAATATATAAAGAACTCAAGAAAGTAGACATTAAAATTCTAAATAACCCAATTAAATAGTGATGTACTGAAGTAAACAGAAAATTCTCAACAAAAGAATTTCAAATGGCCAAAAGATACTTAAGGACATGTTCAACTTCCTTAGCTATCAGGGAAATGCAAATCAAAACAACTTTGATATACCATCTCCTGCCAATATGGCTAAGATAAAAAACACTAATGGTAGCTTATGCTGGAAAGGATGTAGAGCAACAAGGTGAACACTCATCCATTTCTGGTGGGAATGCAAACTTGTGCAACCACTTTGGAAATCAGTGTGGCAGTTTCTCAGAAAATTGGGAGTCAACCTACCTCAGGATCCAGCAATACCACTCTTGGGAATATATCCAAGAAATGCCCTATCATACTACAAAAGCATTTGTTAAAACATGTTCATAGCAGCATTATTTGTAATAGCCAGAACCTGGAAACAACTTAGATGCCCCTCAATGGAAGAATGGATAAAGAAAGTTTGACATATCTACACATTAGATTACTACTCAGCAGTAAAAAACAATAACATCTTGAATTTTGCATGCAAATGGATGGAAATAAAAATACTATCATGAGTGAGATAACTCAAACCCAAAAATATGAATATGGTATGTACTCACTCATTAGTGAATTCTAGCCATAAACAAAGGACACTGAGCCTATAGTTCGTGATCCTAGAGAAGCTAAGTAATGAGGTTAACCCAAAGAAAAACATAAATACATTCTCCTAGAAATAGGAAGCAGACAAGATCTCCAGGTTGGGAGCATGGGGGTGGGGGTGGGGTGGGGGGAAGGGGAGATGGGGAGAGAGAAGGGAGAAGGGGAGGGTTGGGGAGAGCTTGGAGGAATGGGATGGCTGAGATGGAGTACGGACTGATATGGGAGCAGGGGAAAATATATCTTAATTAAGGGAGCCATTTTGGAGTTGGCAAGAGGCTTAGCTCTAGAGGGGTTCCCAGGTGTCCATGGGGATGTCCCCAGCTAGGACCCTGCAGTGGATGAGAGGATGCCTGAAATGGCCTTGTCTTGTAGTCAGACTGATGATTATCTTGAATATCACCATAGAACCTTCATCCAGAGACAGATGGAGATGGAGACAGAGACCCACATCGGAGCACTAGACTGAGCTCCCAAGGTCCAGTTGAAGAGCAGAAAGAGGGAAAATATAAACAAGGAAATCAGGACTGCGAGGTGTTGGTCCACTCACTAAGACAGTGTTCCTGATCTAATGGGAGCTCACCAAAGCCAGCTGGACTGGGACTGAACAAGCATGGGATCAAACTGGATGCTCTGAATGTGGATGACAATTGGGGCAGATTGAGAAGCCAATGATAATGGCACTGGGATTTGTCTCTACTGAATGTACTGGCTTTTTGAGATCTTAGTCTATTTGGATGCATACCTTCCTAAGCCTGGAGGGAAAACAGAGGGCCTTGGACTTCCTATAGGCAGGGTACCCTGCCCTCTCTTAGGACTGGAGGGGGAAGGAATGACTGGTGGAGCAGGAGGGAAATGGGAGGAGGGGAGGAAGTGGAAATTTTGAATGGTATTATTTATAAAGAAATAAAAAATAAAGAAAAAAAGAAAGAATTTTAAGAAGACACCAGAAAGTTGAAAGATCTCCCATGCTCATTGGTAGGCAGAATTAACATACTAAAATGGCAATCTTACCAAAAACAATCTACAAATTTAATGCAGTGCCCATCAAAATCCCAGAAAAATTCTTTACAAACCTCAAAATAATGATAATCAACTTCATATGGAAAAGCAAAAAACCAAGGATAGCCAAAACAATCCTGTACAATAAAAGAACTTTTGGAAGCATCACAATCCCTGACTTCAAACTCTACTACAGAGCTACAGTACAGAAAACAGCCTGGTGTTAGCCTAAGAACAGACAGGAGGGCCAATGGAACTGAATTGAAGACATGGATATTAATACACCCACCTTCAAGCACCTGATTTTTGATGAAAAAGCAAAAAATATAAAATGGAAAAAGAAAATATATTTAACAAATGGTGCTGACATAATGGATATCAACATGTAGAATGCAAATAGACCCATATCTATCACCATGCACAAAACTCAAGTTAAATGGATCAAAGACCTCAACATAAAGCCAGACACACTGAACCTTATAGAATAGAAAGTGGGAAGTACACTTGAATGCATTGGCACAGGGAATCACTTCCTAAATATAACTTAAGCAGCACTGACACTGAGAGAAACAATTAAAAAATGGGACCTCCTGAAACTGAAAAGCTTCTGTAAAGCAAATGACACGGTCAACAAGAAAAAACGACAGCCCACAGAATGGGAAAAGATCTTCACTAACCCCACATCAGACAGAGATTTGATCTCCAAAATATACAAAGAACTAAAGAAATTGGTCACCAAAAGAAAACATAATTCAATAAAAAATGGAGTACAGACATAAACAGAGAACTCTCAACAGAGGAATCTAAATTGGCTGAAAGATACTTAAGGAAATGCTTAACATCCTTAGTCATCAGAGAAATGCAAATCAAAACAACTCTGAGAATCTATCTAACACCTGTAAGAATGGCCAAGATCAAAAAAACTGATGACAACTTATGCTGGAGAGGTTGCGGAGGAAAAGGGAACACTCCTGCGTTGCTGGTGGGAATGCAAGCTGGTACAGTCCCTTTGGATGTCAATGTGGTAATTTCTCAGAAAACTAGGAAACAACCTTCCTCAAGTCCCAGTAATACCACTTTGGGGTATATATCCTATATCCAAAGGATGCTCAATCATGCAACAAGGACATGTGCTCAACTATGTTCATAGCAGCTTTGTTTTTCATAGCCAGAACTTGGAAACAACCTAAATGCCCCTCGACCAAAGAGTGGATAATGAAAATGTGGTACATTTACACGTTGGAGTACTACACGACAGAAAAAAAAAATGACATCTTGAATTTTGCAGGCAAATGGGTGGAGCTAGAAAACATCATTTTGAATAGGTAACCCAGATACAGAAAGACAATTATCGCAGGTACACACCCATAAGTTGATTTTAAAAATAAAGCAGAGAAAACCAGTCTACAAATCACAATCCCAGAGAACTTAGACAATGAGGGCACTAAGAGAGACATACATAGTCTAATGTATATGGAAAGTAGAATAAGACAAGATCTCCTGAGGAAACTGGGAGCATGGGAACAATGGGGAAGGGCTGAACAGGAGGGAAGAGGCAGGGAGGGTAGCATAGAAAAATGTAGAGTTCAATAAAAATTCAAAAAACCCAAAGGCTCCCAGAGAAATGACAACAAGGCCAGGACACTCCAAGTGTGTTGGTCTCCACTGAAGGAGATGCCTGGGTGAAAATCAACCCACCACAGTGCTCCATCAAGTTCAAACTGATGATCCCAAAGGCTCAGGCTACAAATGACCAGCTTGCAGCCTTGAAAGATGGGACAGAAAGTGTCTTCTCCTTTTGGTACTTAGACCAACCCCATGCAAACATGCCTGGAGATCCACAGAAATATAGCACATTTTGGTTTTAAAACAAAAAAGGTCTGCCTCTAGGTTAGCATGAAGGAGTCTGTGGTTAACAAAGTCACCTGAGAATTCTTAATGTAGAAATAACTTCTACTTATCAATGTCAAACAGAAAAGCAAGCAGGCTTTCCCATGCAGTGATGGTAAACAGTAGCTGTCAGCCCTCACCCCCACCCCCACAGTGGTTTCTGAGCAGGACACAAGTTCACATCAGCATTGGACACTCAGAACAAATGGCTGCAGAAAGTGCATGGGAAAAAATCCCATCCCACACAAAGAACTAGTAGTGACTGTTATCACCAGCTTGAAAACCTGCTTCTTCTGAGATCCTCATGAATGTCTGCGTGCTCTTAGAGTAAAATGAAAAGGATCCCCGCACAGGGCAGGCCTAGACCCTGGCACATGATGCAGAGGCAGAGGGTCAGAGTTTGAGCTTAGCCTGCTGACTCAGAGGAAACAGTCTAAGGCAGGCAGGCAGGCAGGCAAAAAAAACACTGAAAAACATCACACTAAAGAGTAGCCCTGTGGTGCTTGCTTGACTGGCTTCTACATCAGTCACATATCGCAAAGTCTAATTAAGGCTTAGAAAAATTTCAAGTGCCATTTCTAGTTTTCAAGGACAGCATTTGTTGCAAAGCACAACAATTGGTTAAAATTAAAAAAAAAAAACCTTTCACATACAAGGGAATACATGGAAATACCTTTAAAAAGCCCTCCTTTAGGAGAACATGAGCAAGGAAATCAGGACCATGAGGCGTGCACCCACCCACTGTGACAGTGGAACTGATCTATTGGGAGCTCTCCAAGGCCAGCTGGACTGGGACTGAATAAGCATGGGTTGAAACTGGACTCTCTGAACAAGGCTGACAATGAAGGCTGATGAGAAGCCAAGGACAATGGCACTAGGTTTCGATCCTAATACATGAACTGGCTTTGTGGGCGCGTAGCCTGTTTGGATGTTCACCTTCCTGGACCTAGATAGAAGTGGGAGGACCTTGGTCTTCCTGTAGAGCAGGGAATTTGGACTGCTCTTCAGTATCGAGAGGGAGGGGGAGTGGACTAGGGGGAGGAGAAGTGGAGTGGGGATAGGGGGAGGGGAGCGGGGGGAGGGGGCAATATGTGGGAGGAGGGGGAGGGAAATGGGAAACGGGGAGCAGTTGGAAATTTTAAGTAAAAAAGAATAAAAAAAAATAAATAAAATTTTGATCCAAAAAAAAAAATTAGGATAAGAACCTGTAAGTACTTTGCCACTGTGTCTAGCAACTACTTGTATATGCCTCCAGGGAAGGTGAAAATGTTGCATTCTTAGTCACTTTAAAGAACCCCAAGGTCGGGGATGGTGGAGCATGCCTGAAAACCAGTACCCAGAGATAAGTGGATCTCTGGGAGTTCAAGTCTAGTCTGGTCTACAAAGTGAGTTCAAGGTCATCTAGAGCTGTTATACAGAGAAACTGTGTCTCGAAAAACCAATAATAAATAAGTAAATAAATAAATTAAAAAAATAAAACTGTTAAAAAATAAAAAAAAAGAAATAAAATAGCCCAGCAGAAAACCAAAAAAAAAAAAAAAAAAAAAAGCCCTCCTTTAGAAGAAATTCTTCTTGGCGAGGTCTGTTTGTTTCTTCCCAGATCATCAGGAACCATAAACATGTCCCCTATGAAAGTGTCTGAAGCAGTCTACATACAGCACAGAAAGGCACAGTGCTGACCACCAGGCCCCTTCACTGCTAGGAAAATGGAGGAGTGATGCGGAAGATAATTCCCTTACAGGAACAGCCTAAGACCCACTTCCTCTGACTAGGACCCATGTCCTAACAGCCCAGTTGCTGTGATGTCACCAATGGGTCATCCATGGAGAAGGTCAGCACAAACACACTTCAATCACCTCTCAGTGGTGCCACCAGACAGAGAGTAAGCACAGGAGCCCTTAGGAGGCTACTCTACATCCATACCATAACAGGTCACAACTTTGATAATGATGTGTTTATTTATTTCATAGAGTGACCCCAGAACACTGTTCCATTTCACTTTGGTGATAGTCATGGGCTCCAGTAAAGCACACTGTCTCCATTCTTTACGTAAGAGTTTTGAACTGAGTGAGCAGCTGGTATGTGTGTGCTATCTGCATATATACAACTCTGACCATGCACCACCTGCTTAGACAATAATGATGACACTGTCAGTGCTTTTTAGTTATTTTTTAAGTGAATTTTTATGTGTGGATGTTTTGCCTGTGTATTTGCCTGTGCACCATGTGTGTGCTTGATGCCTAAGGAAGTCAGAAGAGGGTATCAGGTCCTCAGGAAGTAGAATTTCTAAGAGTTGTGAGCCACTATGTGGGCTCTAGAGTTTAACCCAGGTTCTCTGGAAGAGCAGCCAGTGCATTTAGCTGCTGAGAGATCTGTCCAACACATATATTGCTTTTTCCAAGTATGGTATAGAACAATGTATGCCATAGCAATTACATGGATATGTATCATGGGCAGAACTCATCAGTGATTCTATAACATCAGCAATGAACACTAGTGGCTTGTATGCTCACCCACTTGAATTAGCTTCCCCACTTTACTCACTAGGTGAAAATACTTTTCAGAGGAAGAGATGCACACCTGTGATCCCAGCACTTGGGACACAGGAGCAGGAGAATCTCGAGTTCTTTGAGCTCCTTTACATTCATATCTTCAAAAAAGTTCTCAGAACTGCAGCCTCCAATTCAGGACTCCTTCCCTCCCTCTCTTTCTCCCTGCTTTCTGTTTTGTTTTTCAAGACAGGGTTTCTCTGTGTAGACCTGGCTGTCCTGAAACTCACTTCATAGACTGGCTGGCCTCGAACCAATAGAGACACACCTGCCTCTGCCTCAGGAGTGCTGAGATTAAAGGCATGTGCTACCCTGACCAGTTTCCCTTTCTCTATTAAGCACACTGCAGTATATCACTGGTTTCCACCATCCCCACAGAACCAGTGGTCTTACTAAGATCACTATTATTACTACTCAGTATTTCACAGACACCTAGGATAGGACCAAACATCATAACCCACACTCCCTCTCTCTCCTTTTCCTATTTCTTTCATTTTTTTTTCAAACATCATTGCATATAATCCAGGCTGACCTTGAGTTTATTATAACATGGAAACTGATCTTGAACTCCTAAGTCTCCAGTCTCCACATCCTGTGACTGACTCCATTCCTTGACTTTTGCAAAGTTCTTCTGTCCTGAACTTCCAGGACATTGGCTCTACAGGGTTTATCCCTTTCTATTGTCCTTGTTCAGACTCCTTTGCTCTTCTGTCTTTGAGATCTGTAACACCTAAGCCTCAGGCCATCCAGGGCTTGCTCTTTGAATAGATCTTCTCTGTATGCCCTCTCCACTGGAAATCACAATCTTACGACTTTAAAAAGCAACTGGCCTTAAATGCTACTCGTCCATAGATTCTATATCCAATAGAGACCAACCCTCAACTTCCAGGCATGTGTATGAGAGTTCCTGATCTACAGCCTCGACTTTGATGTTTAATAGACACTTCAGAATGTAAGCCTTCCACTCCAGAGGGAAGCTCTGGATCTCATCCTCAGCAGTTTCTTTTCTCATTTAACCTTTTCCAAACCATGAGTCAGTGCTGATGCAGCCCTGTGCCTCCTCCTTCTTTCCCTCCTCTCCTCACTTTAAAAAAGGAACCAACACCCCAAATACTCATTTATTCTTTGTGTATGTGTGTGTGTGTGTGTGTGTGTGTGGTATGCCCACGTACCAACATGTGCATATGAAAGTCAAAGGGACAACTTTCTCACTCCTTCCACCTATATTTGGGTCCCAGGGCTCAAACTCAGGTTTCCAGGCTTGGAAAACAAGCACCTTCGCCCTCTGAACTATCTCCTCAGGCTGACTTTGTACTTTTGTAAATACTTGACAACAGCAATTCATTAAAATTCATGATGACTCTCTCACGGTCACATTATCATTTCATGGACTAGCAAGCTGAGGTATAAAGAGGTGAAAAAACATAGTGAATGGCCCATAAATTATTCCTCATCAGTGCATGAATGAATGATTGTGTGATCTCACTTATGTAATGATTACAACCTAGGGATTCCATAGTTGGGATGTCCCCCAATTGAGCTACAGCCATGTGTACTCAAAGTAGCTGGGATACAGAGGCAAGCTTCCATTCAAGTTGGTCCAAGACACATGAGCATTTGGGGACATTGTTCCTTCTCATATCTTTCCCATTTATGGTTATCTAGAAAAACCTCAGGGTGCCCAGGAAGTTAATTGTTATTATTGTGTATTTGCTGTGCTGAGATAAAATCCAGGGTCTTGGACATGCCAGGCAATGGCTTTACCACTGAGCTCCATCAAGCCCTGCCCAGGAGGTTACTAAATCTGTAGTAGGGCTGTGCCTGGCCCACTTTGTCAGCAGACATACTGATGGTATGTCATCTCTTCCTGAGTACTGGAGACAGGCTAATCAATTGTCTCTTTACCCTAAACAGTAGAGCCTTTCAGTAATGATGTCTTATAGTTGAGGAAACTTTCCAGTGGCCTATTGTATGGGATTGACTCTCTCCTGAATTGAGCAATAGGAAAAGAAACTGTTTGTGGAGACCCAAAGCCATAGGAATGGAGGGGGTCACTTGTACAGACCCAGCTGGCCAACACACCTGCTGTGGAATAATCATTTTGTACACTGTGAAGATGTGTCACTCAGATTGGTTTAATAAAAAGTTGAATGGCCAATATCTAGGTAGGATTTCCAGGCACAGAGGATGCTGGGAAGAAGAAGGATAGAGTAGCGAGGAGCCAATGCCAGGGCCGTATTAC
The DNA here is from genome assembly GCF_950005125.1 of Chionomys nivalis. NCBI lineage: Eukaryota > Metazoa > Chordata > Mammalia > Rodentia > Cricetidae > Chionomys > Chionomys nivalis. The sequence continues at coordinate 86,264,259 of NC_080094.1, read as the reverse complement.
AAAGTAGTATAGGCATTACAAAGTAAAGGTAACCAAGTCACATAAAAGAAGTAGATTAAAAGAAATGGGTTATTTAAGTTATAAGGGCTAGTTAGAAACAAACCTAAGCTATCAGCAAAACTTTCATAATTAATAAGGCCCTGTATCATGATCTGGGAGCTGGGTAGTTGCATAGAGTAAGACTCACAACACACACCTGCTGAGCTAGGATGCTGCTAGCCCCCATGTGCATATCCCAAATCTTATCTGTCTGTAGCTGTGTTCTGAGCAAATGGAATTCTCAGAGTGAATGGAGAGCCAGTATTGCTCCTTCTTGGAGCTCTTGAATTCTTTGTCTCCTGAAGCTTGGGGAAGGGATTGTTTTGCAAGGTCTGAGGACAGAGAGGTAGTGGGACTCCTAACTACCAGACACATATCCCGTAGGCAGCACTTCCACTGGTGAGGCCAGACTTCCCCTCTAGCTCCTTCTGTCCCTCTACAGTCTGCCCACTGCAGTCAGTGTGGGATCAGCTGTCACCAGACTGCTCAGTGGACAGCTGTCACTTTATAACTGTCGTACATTCCAGTCTGGAAGGTAACCAGGCACTAAAAGCTGCTTTGCTTCAAGTGGCCAGGGCTCCGGACATCTACACAGAATTAAAGCCTTTTAAATGCAATGTTAGCAAAGTGTGTGATTCTATCAACTGGAAAGGCAGTGGCCCCTCCTTCCTGCTTTCCATTTGTATGTATGTCCTCTTTCCAAGCACCATCAAAGTTGTCAACTCGGTGGCAGAGTTCTTGCCCAGCATGACATCAGCACTGCTGACAGTTTTTCCTTGACAGTTTCACCAGTGACGGGAATGGACCAGAAGGCCTAAGTGCCAGTTACCTCAATAACCCACTGCACTGGAGTTGCTTAAATGAAATAATATCCTTTTCAGAATTGAAAATAAATGGCCACATGAAATTCATATGTGAACTTTCCCAAAACTAAGAGGTAGAAACAACTCAAATGCCTATCAATGAATGAATATGGATAAATAAATTGAGGCATATCCATTCATCTACTAGAATGTTACCTAGCCATATAAAGAAGTGAATTTCTGGTACATGCCACCTTGAAATCATTGTGCTGGGTGGAAAATGAAGGTTATGCACAAAGGGACAGTATTGTATCCTCTATTGATGCAAAATGCTGTCAATAGGAAAAGCTAAATAGACAAAAAGTCAAGGGATTGGGAACTGGCTACTTAAGTGTGTGGCTTGCTTTTGGGCTGATGAGAATGCTGAGCTAGACAGCGGTTGCTTGAGAAAGTGCTAGATGTCAGCAATGGCATATTTTCTGTAATACACATTTTACCACAAAAAGTTTTCATAAAAATCAAAAGGGGGAAAATTCAGGAATATGTGGGCATTATCCCAAATCAAAATTTACTCCTCCTTCCCAAAGAGAAAATTAACCAACTAAAATGGTAACTGTCCAAGTGCATACATTTGTCGGAACTCTTTCACTAAACTCTGCCTCAGTTAAAAGTTCACCAATCAGTGCTTGAGCTGGCATCACAGACCCTAAAGCCTGAGCAGTGCAATCAGCATGGCCCTGGGCAGAGGTGACAGGAGAAGTTCTACATTCTGAAAGGGAAATCTCTGAATCTGTGGGAATGTGATCTTTTTTCCAGCAAGGCTGATTGGTGGGCCAGGTCCTCTGTCTGCTGTGCTCTGTCAGCTCTGAGAAGCACACCACAGTCCCTTACACCTCCACAGAGTTCAGAGGGATTCAGGTGTGGAGTTAGAATGGGGACAGATGTTCTGTGTCAGAGGTCATCATGTGTTCCCACCATGCTGTATCCACGTGTCCATGTTGTCAAGGGTTTCCTTTCCAGACCCAGGAAGCTTGAGTATAACCCACCTAACAGTTTTGTTTATTTTTTTTTATTTTTTATTTTTTTGGTTTTTCGAGACAGGGTTTCTCTGTGGCTTTGGAGCCTGTCCTGGAACTAGCTCTTGTAACCCAGACTGGTTTCGAACTCACAGAGATCCACCTGCCTCTGCCTCTCTGAGTGCTGGGATTAAAGGCGTGTGCCACCACCGCCCGGCAACGTAACAGTTTTTAAGATGGGTGGAGTGACAGAGGCAGGAGGATTGGCAGTTTGAGGTCAACCTGGGCTCTGAAATGAGACACCATTCTACCCCTTCTTTCCACCCAAGCCCTTCATGATCTGCTGTTGGGCAGCCAATAATGACAAATACCCATGGTCATTAAACACGTTTAAAAGCACAGACTGGAAGAGATAGGAAGAGGATCACTGACTGGACATGTGACATCACGTCCAGGCTACCACCGTCAATGCAAAGTGTTTGAATCACCATGTGTTTGGCAAGTGAAAAGAAGGCCTTTGCTTCTTTTTAAATTAGAAGTTGGTTACTCCAGGAATATGGAAGTCAGGGGCAGGAATAGAAGCTTCCATTAAGACTATTCACAAACTGACACAAACATTGAACAACCTTGACTATACTGATTGACTAGTTGATTTAGCAAGAGTATAGATTGACAGGTAGTCTTAGAAATTTACTTTATATTCCTAATCTGAATCAGCTAGATTCCTTCAGTACCCCCCCCCCATCTAATTGAAAGGAACAGCCTCCCAGTTCCCCAGGACCTTTGTCTAGTTTAGTTCCTCTGACTTCTTTTCTGAGCGTTTCATACCGTATAGCAAAGGGGCTGTATGAATAAAATGGTCCAAGGCAAGTGGTGAAGTGGGGGTGTGATTTGAAACTCCAGGAAAAAAATGTAAATAAAAAGGTAATTTAAAAATATTCTAAACCCTACAGTGAATATTGGTTACGTTTCAACCTTTAGAATCTATAATTAGGTCTAGAACTCACATTAAACAGGGCATGGTGGTTTGTGTTTATAATCCTAGTAGGAGTAGAGGCAGAAGGACCAGAATTTCAAGGCTGTCCTCAGCTACAAGTGAACTTGAGGCTAGTTTTGGATTCACATAACCTTGCTTCAAAAAAGGGGGGAGGGGAGAGAAAGAAATAATCAAACTTTCTCCCCTCCACACTAAGCAAGTACATTTTATTAAAATTTTTTTTTTATTTTTAAATTTTAATGTGCCCAGGGGTTGAGGAGATGGTTCATTGGGTAAATCAAATTTAGCACACAAGCATGAAGAGCTGAGTTTGGAATCCAAGCATGGCAGCACACATGTGTAACCCAATCACTCCTACAGGAAATAATGGGAGGTGAAGATATAGAAACCCTAAAGCTCACTCACTGGTCAGCTAACCTGGCTCACTCAGGGGAAAAGTAAGAGAGAGGCCTAGTCTCCAGCCACTGGAAGATAAGAGTCAACCATCAAGGTAGCCTTCTGACTGTCACACATGTTCTCTGGAAAACACGTTCCTCCTCTTTTCCTCCTCCCCCTAAACACACACAAACACATGTATACATATACTCAAATGTACACATGTACAGACACAAACACATATACATATACATACACATACACATATACATACATACACACGACCACACAGATTTTGAAAACCAATCCAATTTTCCAAATCACCCTTGACTAAGAACTGCCAGACTCAGTTAATACCATGTACAGTCAGTACACTAAAAGTATTTCTAGAAGACACAGTCAGGGGTGAGGGCCTGTGGCCTGAGTCAATGGTGTCCATTCCCTATTTCATACATGATTCCCATGTAGCTATGTGAGACCATTCAACTTAAACAAGATTGAAGTGGGGTTGACAGGAGGAAGTCTGAAAAGCTTACACTTTTAAAGAAAAAGTTTTGAAGATTTATTTTATTGCTGGGTGAACACCTTTAATTCCAGCACTTGGGAGGCAGAAGCAAGTGAATTTCTGTGAGTTCGAGGCCAGTCTAGTTTACAAAGTGAGTTCCAGGCCAGGTTCCAAAGCTACACAGAGAAATCCTGTCTTGAAGGCCAAAAAAAATAAAAAAATCAAAAGAAAGAAAAAAGAAAGAAAGAAAAAGAAAGAAAGAAAGAAAGAAAGAAAAAGGATTTGTTTTATTTTGTGTGTATGAGTGTTCTGTCCATGTGTCTGTGCACAGCATGTTCCTGGTGTCCTTGGAGGTCAGAAGAGGGAATCAGATCCCATGGATCTGGAGAGTCCACCTACCATGTGGGTGCTAGGAATTGAACCCAGGTCCTCTCCAAGAGCAGCCAGTGCTCTTAACCACGGAGCCGTCTCTCCAGCACACAGCTTACATTTCCTTCTTTCTCTCTAGTGTGTTTGAGTGATATCTGGAGCAGCAGCAGCAGCTTTTCTGTAATGGAGAGAAGATACCTGTGCACATAAAAGCTAATGCACTAAGAACAGCAGAGAGGAAACAGAAAGTAAGGTGCATCTCGGAGGGTTCTGACAGCTGAACTAACAATAAAAGGACTTATTAAGTAACATAAATAGATCCTGTGTAAACCCTGTGATCAGGTTTCTGTAATTTGAGAGCAAAACGATCACAACTACTGTAGTTACAAGCATAATGAAAAGAGGAAGCTAAAAATGGATGGAAATAGAAAATACTATCCTGAGTGAGGTAACCCAGACCCAAAAAGAAGATCATGGGATGTATTCACTCATAATTGGTTTCTAGCCATGGATAGGGGCCACTGAGCCTATAATTTGTGATCCTAAAGAAGCTAAATAAGAGGGTGAACCCAAGGAAAAACATATAGTTATCCACCTGGCTATGGGAAGTAGACAAGATTGCCGGGCAAAAAATTGGAATCTTGGGGGTGGGGTGGGATGGGGGTAAGGGGAGATTGGGAGAGAAAAGTGTGAAGGAGAGTATGGGGGGAACTTGGGGAAATGGGATGATTGGGGATAAAGGAAGGTTGGATAGGGGCGCAGGGAAGCACATATCTTAGTTAAGGGAGCCACCTAAGGGTTGGCAAGAGACTTGAACCTGGAGTGGCTACCAGGTGCCCAGGGCAATGTCCCCAGTTAGTTCCTTGGGCACCTGAGCATAGGGAACCTGAAATGACCCTATCCTATAGCCATACTGATGAATATCTTACATATCACCATAGAACCTTCATCTAGCGATGGATGGAGATAGAGACAGAGACCCACACTGGAGCACCAGACTGAGCTCCCAAGGTCCTAACGAGGAGCAGAAGGAGAGAGAACATGAACAAGGAAGGCATGACCACGAGGGGTGCACCCACCCATTGAGACAGTGGGGCTGATCTATTGGGAGCTCACCAAGGCCAGCTGGACTGTGACTGAAAAACATGGGATAAAACCGGACTCTCTGACCATGGCGGACAATGAGAGCTGAGGAGAGGCCAAGGACAATGGCACGGAGTTTTGATCCTACTTCATGTTCTGGCTTTGTGGGAGCCTAGACAGTTTGGATGTTCACCTTCCTAGACCTGGATGGAGGGGGGAGGACCTTGGACTTTCCACAGGGCAGGGAACCCTGACTGCTCTTCAGACTGGAGAGGGAGGAGAAGAGGAGTGGGGGGAGGAGGAGAGGGGCGGGAGGAGGGGGAGGGAATTGTGAGGCGGGGAGGAGGCGGAAAATTTTTTTTTCAATAAAAGAAAAAAGAAAAGAGGAAGCTAAAACAGGCACTTTATCCTGGGCCAGTTAGAGTTAGCAGCCTGAAACAAACCCAGGCATACACCAGAAGAGGGGACCTCCACTAAGGAATTGCCTCCAGCAGATCGGCAGCAGGACTTGGGTGCTGTCTCATGCCCTCTGGGTCCTTCCTCCCTGGGACCTCATCTCTGCTTCCTGCTCCAGGACTCAAAGGGATCCCCTGGTGAGCTCATGCAACACATCAGGCTTGCCATCTGGAAGGCACAGACTCTCAGCATCACTGCCATGGCTGAGATGCATAGGGCTTTCAGTCTTACTTTTCACACTGACCTGCAGAATGAGGCACCAAGAAACAAGTCTCTGTGGGCAGCTGCCAGTCAGCAGGCTCATCTGTTCCTTCTCTAGCATCTGCCAAAAGCAGTTTCCCTTTTCTACAGTTCAGTCTTACAATAGAAGACTGGCCTGAGGCAGGTGCTCATTCCTGTCCGGGTCGCTGTGGCCAGAGGAGGACCGCAATATGTCTGGCTTTTCACACACCTGCCTGAGGTACTGGGACTCACTGGGGGGCAGGGAGCTCAGAGTAGTCCTGGTGCAAGAAAGGGGTGAGCTGGCCCTAGAGGCATATTCCTATAACCCCACCTACTTGGGAGACTAAGGGAGGAAGCTCACAAGTTCCAAGGCCACATGAGTAATTTAATGACAACCTGTCTCAAAATAAAAAGAGGCTGGGACAAAAATAAAGGGCTTCCCACGACATGAGAGGTCACAGTCTCTCAGATATCTGTAATGCTGTTTAGCTTTTTGTTAATTTGACACAAGCTGGTGCCATCTTGGAAGAGGTGTCTCAGCTGAGAAAACTTCTCCACCACAGCATCTTCTTGACAGATGATTGATGCAGGAGGGTCCAGCCCATAGTGAGTGGTGACACTCCTGGGCAGGTAGTGTTGGGGTGCGTAAGAAAGCAACCTGAGCAAGCTATGAGGATCAAGCCAGTGAGCAGAGTTCCTCCATCATGTCTGCCTCAGTTCCTGCCTCCAGATTCCTGCCTTGCCGGGATGATGGACTGCTTGCTATAAGCTGTAAACTAAGGCTTTTCCTTGAGCTTCTTTTTGTCATGATGTTTAATCAACAACCAATGGAAAATGAAGGCAGCTGCTGAGGAGCGAGGGATAGCCCTGTTTGCCTTACTGAATCCTCATCTCACCAGGAGAGTAAGGCAGGCTCAGGGGATGTAAAAGAGTTGTCAAGAACTCACCCGGTGTGTGTTAGGGGTGGATATTTCCACAGTTAAGGGCATTCATTGGCAGCTCTTTCACAGGATCCAGGTTTGATTTCCAGCACCCACATGACAGTTCAAAACCTTCTATAGCTCCTGTCTCAGAACTCTGACATTTTGGGCCACCGTGGGTACCAGGAACACCTGTGGTACAGTAATGAGCATAGAAACAGATCCCTCTGGATGAATAAATACAGAGAAATCTGTAGTGTAGATAGAGCAGGAAATTTATAGAATAAGAATGAGTGCAACTTGGTGTAGTATAAAAATATTTCTTCTTGTGTGTGGTGTGGAAAATTACTAAGAGGCAATGTTAAGTAAAACATGTATGAAAAACACCCTTGCCATTTTGAGGTAAATGTATTTTCCAGTAAGACACAAGATGGGCCTCACCCTTCTGTGCCCAGCTGATACAGACTTGGAGGAAACATGTTTACCAGAAACATGGACATGAGAGGGACCTCTCCCCTCAGTGCCCAGTCGATATCAATAGCCTAGGATATCGGGCTATTGGAAGGCAAGTAAACAAGCAGTTGCTAATGTATATAAAAGAGAAGCAAAAGTAAGACAGTCATCTCACCATCACGATGGCTCTGGCAAATTGCTGAGCCTCATAGGGATCCTCCAAAAGCCTTGTCTTCCAGGACTCTGCCACCCAAGAGCAGAATCTTCCAAAGGCCTGCATCCCGAGGTAAGACTGGTACCAGAATACAGACTAACTTCATGATCCAGCACCCAGTACCAGCCAGAGAGCAGAACATCGAATGCCTGCCTCCCAAGAGCAGAATCCTCCAAACGTCCTGCATCCCAAGATAAGATACTATCACCAGACCACACAGACTACGCTGTCAAGCAAGCTTCATGATCAAGCACACAGTGCAGTTGGACTTCCAGATGGAAGAAACCTAACAGTCCCTTTCATCCCTTTACAGAACAGATCAGGTCATATAGTGTGTGTGTGTGTGTGTGTGTGTGTGTGTGTGTGTGTGTTAGCAGGATTATTTAAGTAGGGCACTTTGTAACATGTGTTTAGAGTGTGAGTTGTTAAAAGTTATTGAAACAATGGTATTAATATTAGAGCATGAAATGTTAAGGGAAATCAATATTTTAATACATATGTTTAATGTTTGGTATTAGTATTAGGAAATGTTAATTTATAAGTTACATTAAGCTTAAAGAAGTGCTTCATGAATAATTGATGAGCTGAATTGAGGTTATGAATTGGTTTTAAGTATTAGGATTAGTAGGGTTAATAATTGTGATATTGAATTGCCTGTGTTTTCCCTTCATCAGTCCCCCATGCCTATTAAGATTGTAAACCCCATTGATGCATTGGATATTGAAATTTCTGGTAAAGACAATTCTTTCACTTGGCGTGGTTACTCACTGATCTCTGGGGAGAAGGGCACAAGAGAACAATGAGCTGAGGAAGTCATAGTGATTGAAGTGGCTAAACTCACCAGCTCACGACAGGTACACAGGCATACATGCAAACCAAACACCCATAGAAAACTTTAAAAAAAAAGGAGAACACCCAGTTCAGTTCAGACCTGTCCCATATACCTTCTGTACAACACACATCTTTCCTTACTAGCCCACAGTGGGCTGGGCCCTCCCACATCAATCATTCATGATGACTATAGCCAACAGACATGTCCACAGGTATATCTGGTGGAGGCCACACCTCACTTGAGATTCTCTCTTCCCAAGTGAGACCATTTTGTATCAAGTTGACAAATTAACCAGCACAACACCTCCCTCCTCCCAACAAACCACACCTGACTCACCCCCTATCCTGCATGACCAGGAAGACATTGGTGGCTAGGTGGCTCCTTTGGAGAAAGCAGCACCCCATGGGTCAGGGTTGTTCTCTCAGAAGAATGATGTCTTTTTTGGCCAGACATCTCCCAGACACTGGGTCTGGGGTTTTCCAGGTGAATTTCCCACTGTCTCACTCTCTGAACACTGCACTGTCCCCAGCTCCACAGGACAGGTAACGAAAATCACCCCACCTGATTTCTTATTCCATTCAGGGACAGAAACACCAGTGTTCCATTCCTATTTCCTTCTGTAAGTGGAGATCAGGACCCTCTCCAGTTAGGCCTCCCACCCCTCAGGACCCCAGAAAACTACTTCTTCCATCTCAACTGGCCAGGTGGGAGATGCGTTGACTTCCAGAAACACAGGCTAGCTCCCATGACCCTCCTATCTTAGTGCTGGCTTATTAGACTTTCCTCTCATGTTGCCTAAAGGGTGTCCCAGAAGCAGCAGGGGGTCCAACAATGCCTGGTAATGCTGACCAGTGAAGGATCAGGCGTCTCAACCCCACCTTCTCTAGCACAGGTAATCCAAATGCTCTGGGACCATCACAAGACACAAGTGGATGATTAAATAGCACTTTGCTTCATGGAGTTATTAAACACATTATATAAGAGCAACCTCAGGTTATGTATTTCAGTGTGCATGAAAAACGTTCATTCCTCGCTTACACCTGAACCTTCCCTGAAGATCCCTCATCATTTATTTGCAGAATACCCCACATATAAAACTTGAAGCATTTCTGGTGCTAAGCATTTGAATAAGGTATCCTCAGGCCAAGTGTCCTTCCTGCTTTTCCTCTGGGATATTTGTGACATCATATTGACTTAAGCAAATAGAATCAGCTAAGAGATGTTTATTCAGCACCTACTATGCCTCAAGCAATCTTGCTTTAAACTGTTCAGCTACTTTGGGGATGAGAGAAAAATGGAGAATGGACTTGTTCTTGTGGCCCTTGTTGCCCACCCTTCCCCCATCCGGCTCCACACCACAGTCAAAGAGGTTTCCAATGAGCCATAACCCTCTTTTATACAATGACTTTCACTGGCTCCCCACTTACTTAGGCTACAGTCCAAATTACTTTGCATGAGTTAGCTGCTCTTTCTGATCATGCTGACCCTTGAGTGTGTGGTTTCTTCTATGGAGTCTGAGATTTCTGACTCTTCATCTGTGTCCTAGATGTGATGGTGACAATAGGGAAATTCTGGGCTGGGTGGATGGACCTCATAGATGCTTTAGGGAGCTAGCCAGGCAGTGTCCCTGGGGATTATGCAAAGGCATAAGGGGGTGATAGTGGGTAGGTGAAGGAGGTATTTTGTCTCAGTCTGCAGCTCAGGTCAGAGGCAGGCAGAACACAGATGGTCTGGGGGGGGGACTAGACACGCAGGTTCAGACATGCAAAAACCATTGAACATCCTCATCACCTTTTAGCCTCTTGATCCATGCACAACCTGGCAGCATCTGCCTCCCCATGCTCCACTCTTGATCCACACTCAGCAGGACAGTGTCCACTTTCCCCTCTAGGAGTCTGGTCAGGGGCCATAGGATGCTGCAGAGTGGTGGATGAAGCCTATGAAGACTCATATGGAAGTGGGGATAAAGTTCTCCCAGGAATAGTTGAGGTCAGGGTCCTCTGTGGGAGTGATGGAGACCAGGCGTCTACTAACATGGGCTTAGACTCCTACAAGCCCTAGAGTAATCCTTGTCTGGGAAAGAGTAGGTTCTGGATCTCTGAAGCTGTGCTACCTCAGACTTCTTGTGTGACTGCGGAAGGTTGGAGCTAAAAGGAACCATGTGCACAGAGTAAAGACATTGTTCAGGACATTGTAGGAAGCAGTAGCTGAGCCTGAGCCAAATCCTCTTAGGACTGCAGGGTTGTCCTTCAGCTAGCAACAGGTTGCTTCAGCCAGTCTGAGCTACAGTGTACTCATCTGTAAAATGGGAATAAGAACACCCATCTTAGACGGTCATTGTACCAATTAAAAGAGCTTATTCTTCTCTTTAGTAAGGACTATTCTCCCAGTTTTTGAAATAAAGTTTTAGTTGGAAACCTAGCCACCTCAGAATGGTCATGCTTTATCCATTTCTAGGGCATCTGTGATGGTTAATGTTGAAGGAATTGAGTGAAGGATGTCTCTGTTAAAATCATCAACCCTTCACATAGTCTGTGCAAAGTGTCCCCTGGGGACCTCACCTCACATTAACACCAACATTTTCTGAATCTGTGACCCATGAGAGCTGTGAGGTTTGAGTACACATGCACAGGCCACTCTCACTCTGTTTTACAAACATTCCTGAACTTTATCCTCAGGCTCAAGGTGAATTTGAAACTCTTTCATTCAAGACAAATGTTATCTCTAACCTCCATGCCTGGGCTGTGTAATGACTCATCTTGAACGTCAATGTGATTAGATAGTGATCTGTGAGATTAATAAAGCATCTCTCTGTGTCTTTGAAGGCATTTCTAGAGTTGATTGACATGTAAGACAGTAAATGGACAGGGGAGGACCCAGGATGAATGGGAACAGTGCCATGCAACAGCATAAGTGTGAAAGAGGAGAAACAGCCATCACATGCTAACTCCACTGTTCTGCAGAGAGCACATCAACATGTTGCTGTTGCCCTTGGATGTCATCTCATTCTCCAGTCCCTCAGCACAGCCCTACAGCAGTAGCTTTCAGAGGCTTCTAGCCTTCGTCTTCAGAACAATGCACATGCCTATCAAATATGCTATACTTATAAAATGCAACATTTAATTGTCAATTATTCCCATCAAAGTCTGGGTGAGAAAAAGAATTCATAAGATTAGGCTATAAACAAACTGGTTTTTTTCTCCCTTTCCTCTGATTAAAGTCAGTTACAATGCTGTGAAATGTCTTGGAACATGTGACAGGGAATGGGGAGAAGTGTTTGGTCAAGAGCCAACAAGAAACTAGGTCCTCAGCCCAATAGACTGAGATACTGAACTCTGCATATAACTGTGTATGAAAGTAAGATGAAGCCTATCAGTCTTCATTTCTCATCACTAAAGTCAAGGTGTTGGCTGAACTTTCTGAAACTCTAGCAGAAAATCTATGTTCCTATCTCTAGAAACTTTCTGCCTTCTTTGGTTAACAGCCCCTTTCCCCTTAAAGGGCAAGAGTGTTGAGTCTGGTTGAATCTCTCATATGGTATCACATTGGCACTCCCTTCATGTTTCCCTCTTGCATTTAAAAGCAACCTAGAGATTATACTTAACCCACACAGATAATCTATTCCAAGGGCCATCTAATGAAACCTTACACAACTTTAATTCTGACTTTTCATGTGCTATTAACACACTTATAGATTCTAAGGGTTAGATTGGGCATCTCAAATGTTCTCATGATTGTTGACTATATGAAGTAATGGACTGTTATCAATTTATTAAATCATTCACAATGCATATATTATATACACATCATTTACAGAAAACAAGGGTTCCTCATTCTTGTAACCATCATGTCATTTTAGTTTGCTTTAAACTCTAGGTCATGCTGCCAGTTTGCTTTAATAGCACAGACTATACTCTGGCATTGAAAACAAGAAATCCATGCAAAAAACAACACCCTAGAAACCACTGGAGGGGGTGGAAGAGGTTTGGGATTCTTGCCCACACCCTCTCCAGATAGTTATACCACTTGATCAGTCCAGTAGCTACATGGAAAAGATTTATTTACAGAGATTCTCTTTTTCATATTAATTTATTACTTAATTAGCTTATTAATTTTGTGTCTAAGTGTGTGTGCTCATGGGGGTGTGCACACACATGTACATTTCCTAAATCGCACATTTAGTGTCAGGTCTTTTGTACCACTATCTGGGTCCTAGAACTTGAATTCAGCTTGTCAGGCTTGGCAGCATGCACCTTTGCACAATAAGCTATCTCACTAACCCTTGTTTACTGGGATTTACTTTATGTGACCTCATTCTGAGCTCATTCAGGGACTAAGCTGTATGCAGGATGATTATTTTTTGGAGAGCCACTGGATGAGAAAAATGAAGCCATTTGAGTTGCCAAGAGGCTGAACAAAAGCATAAAGGAAATTTTTAGGAATGAGATGTCTACGAGGTCTTTGAAAACTTTAAACCTATGCCTACAAATTTACTACAAAAATGTGCATACCGGCCAATAAAAGTAGACATACATTCTGAACAGATACTTCGTTACAAAAGATTGACAGGTGACAAATATGCATATCTGCAGATAATTCAACATTTTTACCCATTTGGGAAATACCACTGAAAACTATAACGAGACTATGCTGCAAACAACAAGCACTGAAGAAGATATGGAGAGCTAAGGGCAGGTTAGCCTGAAGTTACATGTAAATTAACCTCGAAACTTCATAATCCTGCTCCTAATGAAACTAGAGAAGTGAGCCCTACACTTCCATAAAGACATGTATGTCTCATAATCTTCCCAAACTATTCAATTCTTGAAACTATTCGGTGTAGAATTAAAAATACAACTCACATGACTTTATAGGGAGGAAGTTTCAGAGATCCTTCATGAAATCCTAAATTCACATTCTGAAATTCACCTGCATTTACTATTTAAACCATTTTTATATCAAAATGTAAACTGAGGGTAATGTTTATTAACATTCCATTTCCTAGGTAGCAGGGAGAATGACTTAGGTCACATCCACACCTATGCCTGCTCTGTCACATAGACTGAAAAACACCTCTTCCCCAGGGGATCTCTTAAATCACAATAGAAGGAACAGAATGGCATCAGCATGGCCTGACCACTTACTTAGGATGGTGTCAAGTTGTCTCACTCTCAAAAGGCTAGGAGACTCCTTTCTGTGTAGTAGATGCAAATTGTGCCTTGCCAGGTCACTCAGAATTCTGAATGCCATACAATGTAAGAAAATGGGCCTGTATAATCCACCCTCTACAATCCATTCCCTTATATTAACTTTAATAAAGCCTGTGCTTCTGCAACAGGGTAGATGACTGTGTTTGCCTTAGGCAAAGATCTACCGACGCTTACCATCAGAAACTAGCATTCTAATCATGCAAGTTCCTGTCTTAGGCATCTGGGGAGAAGCTTCAAACCCATCTCTGACCTTTGTGAATAAAATAGATTAAGGGAGAGAATACCTTTGGGCTCTGTGTCTCGGAGCCATACTTTTTTTGTCAGGAGAGATCATAATGTTTATGAATAATCATGCTCCTAAAGGCTATAGTCTCCTATTTAAAGGAGAGGAAGATTGCCTGAGTTGAAAATGTTTCTTCTGCTGGTCTAGAGCACCTCTTGATAATTTTATCAAAATCTAGACTTCTTAACACATGCATTAAGTCCAAACATTTACAGGACATGTCAAAACTTTTCTCAACATCTTATAAACAGTTACAAACATTATCAGGTAAATACTATAATTCTAGAATGGGAATTAACAATAAACCCACAATTTAACATATCACACTTTTTTTAAATCCATAGTAATCAAAAGACAATAAAAGATTTTTCGATAGGTGAGAGTCCAATGACATTGCTGCTATCAAATACCAGTTCCAGTCTCTGAGCCGCAGTTAAACCCTCAGGCCTGCCCCCCTCTTGAGTGAAGAAGGGCTTCAATCATTTCTTATTTTGTGTCTTTTCTTCCATGAGGAGAAAGCTTAGGTCTTAGTTTGCAGGTCCAATATTTTAATCAAAATGAGTTCTGTGTCGCAAAGATTAAAACAGTCAAATGTTCAGTCTACATTTGAGCTCCAAAGTAAACAGGATTCAGACTGCAAACAAGTTGTAGTCAACATACAGCAGGACCTCTGTGACTGTGTGTGTGTCCCAAGTATCTGGAAGCAGCTCAGAATGGCATCCAGCAATGCAGAGTGTTGTCATCAGGTCCTGTGAATCAGGCACTCTTCTCTATGGGGGTGGAGAAGACTGTGGGCTTTTTATCCAACTCCTTTCACTCCGATTCCCCTATGGGGATGTCATCAGCTATGACGTCATCGGGACTGCCACTCCTTTCCTGTACATGCAGTCATCTCATCCAGCTTTATTTTCTTTCTGTGAAAAAAGGCACAAACACTTTCTGGACCCCAAATTAATATAGGGCTGGGTCTTTTTGTAATTCATCGCAAGCATTTTTTTCACCTTGCCTTAACAAAGGTCACTTTGGTGCCACCATGTCAGAATCTGTTTGCAACGTTTATCCATTTAAGCTGTTTTCAAGAAGTTACAGGCACACTCCCAATTCCTTTTTATTATTAACCATATATGCAGTTCTTCCATTGGATGAACCATCTGTAAGATTTAGCAGAATATCCTTTAAAGAATCTTTACCAAAATATAGCTGTGCAAATAACAGCAACAATCAGCTGGGAAAAGATTATTAATCTGGCTTTTAATTGAACAAACACAATTGTCCAAGAATCTTTACTTTAAAATTATCAATTAATTTAGTGCTTATTATAAGAAACATCAGTCATAGTCAGTACTCTGCTAAAACATCCCCTAGATTCCATATGCTCTTTTGTTCTGTTCAATTCTCTGCTTTAAATTAAGAGTTTAATGTCTAACTGGCAGAATGGGAAGGTGCAGTCATAAAAAGCAAACCATTTTTTTTCATAAAACTGCTATATAAGTAAGTTTTGTATTCAATATACATGCTTGCAAAGGCTGAATCAAAATTAATATAATGTACTCTTTGATTATTGTATAGTATATTCTATCTGCTTGAGTACCTGTTTGGCAGCTTCTATAAGCTGTCTATTGGAAATTGGCTCAATGCTTCCTCTAAGAATTTTACTTAGTGGCTATAGGAATAAGAATATTATGAAGACTTTAGCCATTGTATCCATTTAAAAGTTTTTAAACTATGCTCCTTATAAGTTGTAAGTCTGCCTAGCTTACAGGAAAGTAGAAATAAGAAAGCACATTCAAAATATGGTGCTGGCATAACTGGGCATCAACATGTAGAAGAATGAAAATAGATCCATATTTATCTTTGTGCGTGACACTCAGGTCTAAATGAATCAAAGTCCTCAACATAAAACCAAACACACTGAACCTCATAGAAGAATAGGTTACAAGTACACTAAAATGCATTGGTGTATCTCAAATATAGCCCCAGTGGCACAGACATTGAAACAACTAATAAACAATATCTCTTAAAACTGAGAAGCTTCTCTAAAGCAAAGTATACATTCAACAAGATAAAATGACAGCTTATAGAATGGGAAAAGATCTTTACTAATCAACTCCAAAGCATACAAAGATCTCAAGAAATTGGTCATCAAAAGAAAAAATAATCCAACAAAAGTACAGGGTACAGACCTAAACAGAAGACTCTCAGCAGATGAATCTAAAATGACTGAAAGACATTTAAAAGATGTTCAACATCCTTAGCCTTTAAAGAATGCAAATCAAACAACTCTGAGAGTCCATATTATACCTATAAGAATGGCCAAGTTTTAAAACACTGATGTCAACTTATGCTAAAGAGAATGCGGGGTAAAGCAAAAACTCCTGTGCTGCTGGTGGGAATGCAAATTGGCACAGCCACTTTGGATTCTAGTATAACAATTTATATATATATTATGTATATATATACATATACATTATATATATATTATATATACAACAATCTGTCTGCATGTATGTCTGCAGGCCAGAAGAAGGCACCAGACCTCATTACAAATGGTTGTGAGCCACCATGTTGTTGCCGGGAATTGAACTCAGGACCTATGGAAGAGCAGGCAATGCTCTTAACCACTGAGCCATCTTTCCAGCCCCTAGTATAGCAATTTCTCAGAACATTAGACAATAAACTACCTTAAAACTCAGGAATACAACTTTTGGGCCTATACACAAAAGATTCTCCACCTTACCATAAGGACATGTGCTCAACTATGTTAACAGAATTATTTTGTCATAACCAGAACCTGAAAATAACATAAACTCACCTCTTCTACACAGATGATAAATGAGTTGAGATAGAAATCAGAGAAACATCATCCTTTACTAATAACTACAAATAGCATAAAATATCTTTGAGTAACTCTAAACAAGTGAAAAAAATCTGTATGACAAGAACTTTTAAATCTTTGAAAAAACAAAGTTAAGACATCAGAAAATGGAAAGATTTCCCATGCTCTTGGGATGGTAGAACCAACATAGCAACAAATGACAATTTTATCAAAAGCAATCTGCAGATTCAATGCAAACACCCATTAAAAATATAGCAGAATTCTTCACAGACCGCAAAAGAATAATCCTCAACTTCATAATGAAAACAAAACCTCAGGATAGCCTAAACAATCCTGTACAATAATGGAACTTCTGAAGCATCACAATCTCTTGACTTTAAACTTCACTACAGAGCCACAGTACTGAAAACAGCTTGATATTGGCAGGACATGCTCCCTCCATCTGCCACTTGGCTTTGTCTTTCTGGGTCTTTGTCTTTCTAGGGAGCAGGTGGTGCCCATTCCTCATTCAAGCTCCAGTGGGTGTAGCTGTGCTGATTCTTGCTATCTTTTCTTATTTATGTTAACTTGTAATCATAAAATTAGGAGAATTCCTGAATCTTCTCCTCTGTCCTATTGGCCGACTCTGGGTGCTGACTATGGGAGGTAATATTAGCTCTCTGAACTTTGTCTCCTGCTTGCCTTACATACAGGCAGGTTAGACTCAGCTCACTACTTCGTGTGGGTCAAACTCAGTTAGCTACAGTGCATGTGCGAGGACAATTTCAGTGGTAACCTAGGTCATTTTTGGGCCAAATGCCATATTCCCTTCATTCTTTCTACCCATTCAGCAGCATTAAAAGCTGCATCTTTGTGATCATAATGCCTACACACTCTAAATATCTCTGCCTTTGTTTCTGCTCCACTTTAACGTCCTTTAGCTGCCAACATACATAACTGAATACTGTCTCCTTGTCACATATATATACCTTATAGTTTATGATTTTTATTCCTGATTTATTCTCCCACTTACATGCTTTTTTAAATTCTACCCCTTATTTCTGAGCACTCATTCCTTACCTTTCCATCTGTGGTGCAATTTTCTCATGGGTTCCTCACGTTCTCCTCCATATTTCTGGTGATTCTTCCATGTGTTTGGAGGTTCATCTATCAGCCTCACATTGTGGGGTGCCAATATTCAGGGATCAGCCCAGACATAAACTCTTTCTCATTCCAGAGTGGAGGTGTGGAATGAAAACACAATTCACACAACTATACTGGGAGGGAGTTTCAGGGATCCTTCATGAAATCCTAAACTCACATCCTAAAATTCATCCTCGTTTATTATTCAAATAGCTTTTATATCAAAATGCAAACTGAGGGAGAAGTTTAGCATTCTGTTTCCAAGGTAGCAGGGAGAATGACTTAGGTCACATCCACATCTATGCCTGTTCTGTCACATAGACTGAAAAACCATGCTTGAGAGCTAAATTACAATAGAAGGAGCAGATAAACATATTAGCATATCCTGACCACCTGCTTAGGAAAGCATCAGGTTGTCTCACTATCAAAAGTCTAAGCCACCACCGTCTGTGTGGCAGGTGCAAATTGTGCCCTGCCAGGTTGCTCAGCATTCTGACTGTCATACAGCGTAGGAATATAGGCTTGTATAATCCGGCCCCTACAATATCCCATTCATAAATGTCACCTGGTTCAACAACACCTTCTGTCATAAAAGAGGCCTTGGTGGAAGATGGAGTAGACAACTTGAGAGGCTTCATGGTGTTTGTGATTTATATTTTAAAATTAGACTGAATGCTACTCTGTTGTTGTGACAGCATTTATGTGACACCCTATCATTGTAGGGGAAGCCCAGCCCAAGGGGGCATGTTTGCCTTGGGCTAATGTTTATGTATAAATCTGGCAGTGTGAACCCTGCTGGCCCTTTTGTACTTCTGGTTTCATCGCTGGATCGCTGGTGTTGTAAGCTATTTTCTTCATTAAAGTTTCATATTTCATTAGTAAGTTAGCCTGGTTATTATGCCTCATCATATCATGTTTTCTGTTATCTGAGGTAGGATCTTACTCTCAATTTGTCTCAAATTTATAATCATTCTGCCTCAACTTTAGAATTTCTGGGTTTAGAAGCATGTACCATCATACCCAATAAATGTATTTCTCAAAGTGGATTGTCAGATCTATATAATTTGCATTTATAATGGACATGTAATGTGAGCTTATATAACTACTACTAGGTTGCCCTCTCTAGAAGCAACTACAGAGCTTAAATCGACCTAACAGCATCTTCCAGTTTCCTCTCTCTCAAAACTTTGTATTTGTGCCTTTCATGGTGTCATGCTGATATAGAGTGAAAGTTTGCAAGGACTAAGTTCTTAATAAGTCACTTTGATGAACGTGGCACATGTCTCCTCCTTTAAACATTATCCCTAGTCCCAAATCATTTCCCTATCTTGGCAACCAGTTTAACAATGACTTCAGTCCTAAAAGTGATCCAGATGGAAGAGACAAGGTAGAATTTAGCAACCTCACAGTAAATTTTTTTTTTTGGTTTTTCAAGACAGGGTTTCTCTGTGGTTTTGGAGCCTGTCCTGGAACTAGCTCTGGTCTCGAACTCACAGAGATCCGCCTGCCTCTGCCTCCCAAGTGCTGGGATTAAAGGCGTGCGCCACCACCGCCCGGCCCTCACAGTAAATTTTAAAAAATCAGTTTATTAGGATACAACCTTTTTCTCCTTTTTTCCTTCGGAATGATAGTTTCTATTTTAATTATCATAAAATCACTCGAACTTATGCTTTTGTTATTTCTCAGACAAGAAAGACAATGTCATTCTACATTCCTAATGTTTATCAAATTACTGGGCCTGGGGAATGATATGGGTGCAGGCTGAGTCATGCAAGCTTCTGGTCCATGCTGAGTCACAGGAACACCAAGTTGATGACAATCAACATCAGGTACTGGATCCTCACTGGAACTTGACACAATAGGTTTGGCCAGTTCTGCAGAGTAGTAGCAAAGTCTATTCTACCTATGTGTGGACTTGACTTGCTTAGGGTCCCTGTCATATACAAGAAGCAGTAAGATGTTGAGAAAGTGACTAGCTACTTTTAATTTTCTCCTCTTTGCAAGAAAGCAGAGCTATAGGGTAGCCTCCCAGACATGGCCAAAGGGGTTTTGTGGTCTAGGTGTTGTGAGGCTGGGAGAAATGAGATGAGGTGAGAGGAGGTAAAGAGAAGCAGAGCAAGAACTGTGGGATGGTAGGTGTGCAGTGCTGACCGCAAGGCCCTCGCTTGTCACTCATGAGTAGGCCAGGAAGGCCAGAGTGTCTCACTTTTCCTGTGTGGAGCCAGAGGCCTGCAAATGTGCAGACCCCCAGTGTTCAGATACTCCTTAATGTTTGTACCCCTTGAGATGCTCCAGATCCTTCCCACCAACACTACATCCCACCAGAAAGTGCCAGCCTCCAAATAGAGCCACACAAAACACATCCACTATAAATAACATGAGGTTTAAGCCCACCCCAGAGGTACTCTGGCCCAATGAGAAACTAGGGAGGGAGTGTTCTACCCCCTCTCCCTCAACATGTGCATTCGGTCTGGAACACTGAGCATGTGCACACTAGAGACTGTTAAAAGAGCTGCCAAGGAACTGCTGAGGCAGTGGAGAAGGAGGTCTGTGAAATTCAGCATGGTGAGAGCAGCCCCCAGGCCATGGAGACCTGACTCAGGGCCTCTGACTGGTGGGTCTCACAGCTGGTAGACCACCATCTCCTCAGAGTCTTGTGACTCCTCACAGCCCATGTTCTCATGAGGGTGAGATGTCCTCTGTGAAGATTCAGAGGTGACTGAATGCAATTCCTGCCTTGAATCCCAGCCCTGCAGAGGCTGACAAAACAGATGCAAGAATTTGAGGCCAGCCCCATCTAGGACTCCAGTCTCAAAAGAATACAGCTAAATGGAGTGACAGATGAGGATTGCAGAGAGAGCTTTGTTTTTGTTTTTGTCAATGCACTTGACCAAGAGAACAAGCAATGGTGTTGGTTCCAGCAGTTTCTACAAGCTACAAAGCTTCCTAGCCTACTGCTCAGCATAAGAAAGTGAAAGTTACTGAGCCCATTGGTGTTTTAAGAATCTCTCATAGCACAAGTTGCTCTCTGCTTTGCTCTATAACAGAAGTTGCCCTTGAACACCTGGTAGGCCTCCCCTCTGCCTCCTCCTTGCAAGGATTACAAGCATTTGTCACCAGCTCCACCCAGCTTCCCAAAGAATCTTCATGTGGTTGTGGTGCTGCTGTTTCTCATGAAATGTGGTTTATAAGTGGGATACTTTGTTCACATTAGGAAGTAAATTTATTCTAATGCAAGTGGTTGCCATGCATTCCTCTGAGTGGTCAGAGCTTGACCACTTATTACATTTGATAAGCAGAATGCTCTCATGAGTACCTAGTGTAATGTTGCATACATATTTGTGTTTCATTATATGAATGTTTGCACTTGAAGATACTGTCTCAGATATGATGGTTGTGGAAACCTCTTTTCAGTATACAGAAAATGAAACTCTGTCCCTTATCTTCTACCACACAGGCTCTGCAACAAATGGGTCATGGATGTCAGAATGAGACCTGACACCCTGAAAATGCCAAAGGACATGGTGTTGGGGGAGAGACCTGTATTTCAAAATCTGCATTTTGTTTACAGCCAACTTGAGCTCACAAGTTAAGAAAAAAATTTACTTCTATCCTCTCTGCAGGGTCTGGGAAATCAACCTGGCCTCTTATCTCCTAGCAGAGACCTGCAGGCACCAGGCTCTGGAATCAGTTAGCATTTTCCTTTGTTAGTCAACAATCGCAGACCCTCAGTATTTACTTATCAGCTAGGAATGTATGTCTCCAGACCGGAATTTCAGCAGAGCAGAGTTTCCTGACACCTCTCCCCCATTTTTGCCCATTTGCTATATAACAGCCTCTGAGAGGAAATAAAGGGAACGGCTTCAGAAATCCTGTCTTGCCATCATTTCTCGTGTCTCCTTTCATTCCTCTCCACTAGGTTTATCAAGGACCCCCGTTCATATCCCGCAGGTCAGGATAATATGGTAGAGAAAATATTCCCACTTCTAAGCACAGGTAAGGGTTTTCTGAATAGGATCCTCATCTAATAGGAAATGTGACAAAAAATTAACAAATAAGATCTCATGAAATTAAAACTTTTCATTAAAAGGCAAAAAAATATGAAAAAATCACTGGTGCAACAGTGACATGAGAGTTAGTGTATAATTAGTTTCCTTCCGATCTGCACTACAAAAAATTAGTACAGTACACAGTACCTGATCAGAAGACCATGGCTGGAAGGGTCATAGCCCTTTAAGATTACACTACTAGTTCTGCTTTGTGGAACAAAATAGATCTCTTCTTCTTTCTGTAGTAGGTAGCCATAAATATACAGCCTCGAAACCTCAAAATGCTGAAGTGACCATGAACACTAAGTTCTGTATGGGGCATGAAGAAAAGCCACTCACCATAGATTTAGAGAGTATTATAGAAATTCAGGTCCTGAATATTGTGACTGAGGATGGGGTACTTGCTGTGAAATGTTATCTTTTGGACATGACACAGCCATAGTTAACTCACAAGAGTCATGACCACCTGCAGCTTCAGGTAAACATCTTCAGGACTAACCTTGAGCATATCTATCTGTACTGAACCAAACAACTAGAAGAGGAAGTCTGCAGGTGGAGGAAAAAGCCCACTATGCTTTTGTATCTGTGTTGATGGTAACACGACCCTTCTGCAATGTATTTGGATAGAAAATCAAAAGGAATCTAGAAATTGACCTTTGGTATTATTTACCAGTTCCCCCTTTCATTACCTGACTGCCTCCCAGGGAAGACAGTGCAAAACCTAGTCCCTCAAATTAATGAGTTTATTGAAGTTAATAACAGGAGTACAGGTAAGCAATTACTTACAGTAATATGAATGACTCAAATGCAACAGCATCACCAAGGCTCATATTAAAATGGGTGATTCATGAAAATCAGAAGCCTGAGTATCTCTGCATGACTCACTGCTTCAGCTGTCCTGCTCAGCACCTATATAACCTTGGAAGGGGAAGGGCCTTATTAATCTTATCAGTTTCAGTTTTCCCAGCCATGGTTTAATGCCTGAGACTTAGGAACCTCCTTCTTTTTTTATAGAACTTTCTGAGCCAAAGGAAGAGCATACAAGTTGGATATCCATTATCAAATAGCCAGTCCTGAAAACATACTTGCTAGCTATACAGAATGACTGGTTTACAGTTAGCAATACATAACTGCATGCATATACACATGTGCCGTGCCAGCGTGGGCTGGAACCAAGAGTCTCAGTGGAGGGTGTCCAGGTTGAATGAATACACAGAGCATGAGGTTGAGGTGGAACAGCTTCCTTCATTGTCTGCTGGACTGGTTTTATACCATGGCACCAAATGAGGAGGGGGCTGCGAAGGGATTGTAACCTGACCCTGACAGAGATCAAGGAATGGTCACCATGCACTCAAAATTCCTTCCTTCCCCACCCCAGGAGCAGAGGGAATTTATTATGTTTTCCTTGCAGATCAGCACCTCAATGGGGGCAGGGATATCAACTCGGGGCTGCAGTTCCCACAATTCCCCCTACTTTATTTTATAATGAGGGATCCTGTCTTAGGTCCTGTGGGAGAAGTACCTTCCCTTACCAGTCATAGGGCCCCCATGCCCTGTCTTAGGTGGGGAGTCTCCCCACAGGTTGCCCGTCCTTGGAGACCCTCATATTTTCAGCATCTGCAGCCACACCTCATGACTTCTGGGAGAGTCATGCACCAGACTGAGTAACACCTGATGGTGGACAAGCTCAGTCAGGGTGAAGATGTTTAAGACTCATTTTAAGAGGAGCAGGCCTACTGCCACCCCTACTAGTTCCAAGATCCCCAGGGATAAGGCACCTCCCCATCGCTGTGCCCAAACCCCAATCTGGGCCATGGTATTCCACCATCCCTCAGCAGATACAGGTTTAACACGAGTTTCATTAATTGCAATAATTTGATGTACCAAAGAGTGGGTAAAGTTTACAAAGGAATCATTCCAAGGTCCCCTAAGGTAAGCATTAAGGCATTGCACCTCAAAGGACATATTTTTTACTTCCATAAGGGTCACACAGGCAGAATGATAAAAATGAGAACAAGAGGCTTGTTGTACCATCCACAACACATGAATCTGTTCTTGTAATAAGGCCGTTTGCTGATATAAATTTAACATGCCCAATTGAATATGTGAGTTAATGGTATTTTGGGTTTCTAAGGCCTGGGTAACATAGGCAGCAAGAGTGTTAACAGTCTCTGCAGTAGCTGCACTCTGGGACACGGTGATTCTTGCAATGGTGGTGGCTGTGGCTGATATGGTGATAGCTGTGATGACTGTAGTGGTGATCCCAAAGTCTCTCCTTTCTCTTTACAAGATAAGCTCTCGTCCATCTTGTGGGTCTTCTACCACCAGGGGAACCAGGGCAGGAATTCTCACCATCAGCATGGACTCATCTGTCGGGGACCAGCAGTTGCTCAAAAAGCAGGAGCTGGAAGAACAATTAAGGACACCATCCTCCCCAACCGACCCATTAAAGGATACAAACATAAAGGGAAGTAGAACACAAGCTAGGCTGACAATAGAGAAATTCATTCCCACTGCATAATTAATCTGGAGGGAGGTTTCAAAGATGTCCAATTTGTGTTCCATCAGGCTGCAGCACTGAAGGCCAAGCCCCTTTGAAGGGCTAAAGGTCTAATATTTGTACATGCATGAGGGCCGCAGAGAAACATGCCTGTGAACATAGGTGAAACTCCTGCCATATTTGGATTTCTATGGGAAAAATCAAAGGCCCCTCCCAAGGAGTTTTTAAAGGTAGGTCGGTGACCAAACCACCATAAATATTTATCTCCCTCCAATTTCCATGGTTCCTTAGGAGCACAATTTCCCCAAGGCAATGGTAAGTATAATTTGAAGGATTGTGGTGTCTTCCAACATAAGGGAGCTGGTCTCGGAGGGGTAGGGAATCCAGAAACATTTCTTTTAAAATTTATTGGGTAAAAGATATCTCTCAATCCAAAACAGGGATGCCCAGAAGATTTAGAAGAAAAGTCTCCCAGAGAATAATTACTAAGGACCACACATGGCCCAGAAAGGGAGACACTAGGCATCACTGAAATATTGTTAATCCTCCGGAAGCAGAGGGCATGGGATATATCAAATGTTAAATTATCCAGTGAGGATCTTTCTAATGCTGTATTTGCTGCAGGAACTCCCAAGGTATAATTGGTGGAGTAAAAGGATGGAAAAACAGAGCTTATTTTACTTACCGGCATCAGTATGGGTGGATTCCTCACCAGTGCCCAGCTCAGGCCTCCCTCGATGTTCTTCACTTGAACCCATATTATCAGGGCCAGTAGGGCCCGACTCCACTGGCCGAACATTTCACTCCAGCACTCAGATGGGTTTTTTTTGGTTCCTGGAGGGAAGACACAAATGGCTCCCCTCACCCTAGCCAACATAGGTGTAGGTGATTGCCATTGTCCCATGATACTATCTTTCCATATAACCCAGCCCAGAGATTGGGAGGGTTCTGCCAATGTCTTTCCATTGCTGTTAGACCTTGTTTATCTACTGTTAGAAAATTTAAAATGTATAAAATTGTAGATAATTGGGTATTTGGGGAGGTGATATACTCCCCCTTCTTTATTTTACAAAAAAAGCTGTTTAAGGGTAGCATGTGTGCGCTCCGTTATAGCCTGTTCAGTGGGATTATGTGGAATTCCAAAGGTATGTATAATTTGTTGTTCTTGGCAAAATTTTGCAAACTGTTGGCTGGTATAAGCTGGTCCGTTGTCTGTTTTGAGAAAGTCTGGGATGCCCATATAGGCAAAAGCCTGTAGGCAATGGGCAATAATGTCCTTAATCTTTTTCCCTGAATGTAGGGAGGCATAAATTACCTTGGAATAAGTATCTACAGAGACATGTACAAATTTAAGTCTGCCAGCTTGGGACAAATGGGTAACATCCATCTGCCAAAGGTGGTTAGGATGGAGGCCTGGAGGATTAACACCTTCGTTGTGGGCATTATGAAATGGAGCACAAGCTGGACATTGGGACGTGATTTGAATAGCCATGGCTAGAGAACACCCAGAGTGAAACTTTAGAGAAGAGGCATTTAAATGATACTTTTCATGAAGATGACAGGCTCGTTGTTCCTCAGAAAGGAACAGTGCCATTGGGCAGGTGAGGGAATCAGCAAGCTTATTTCCCTCTGCCAAGGGCCCTGGCAGATCAGTATGGGCCCGAATGTGGCCAACAAAGGCAGGAAACACTCTTTGGCATATAAGACTTTGTAGCTGAACCAAAAGGTGGAAAACCTGAGAGGTAGATAATATGTATGGTGAGGTTTCCAATGGCCCGACAATCCTTGCCACATATATACTATCAGTATACAAGTTGAAGGGTTGATCCTTGAAAAGAGAAAAGGCCATAAGGCAGGACATGAGTTCTGCAGCTTGGGCAGAAATTGGACCTAGGGGCTGCTTTTCTTTAATTGGATCAGAGACTACCATTACATAGCCCTTGGAAGAACCGTCAGTGAACACCGACCACACTCCTTTAAGGGGGGAGGTTTTAATAATTTTTGGAAAAATAACAGGATGATTCTTAAAAAATGAAATTAAATGGGAATTAGGATAATGGTTATCAAAAATGGCTCCAGTGGTGGTGATGAACAAGTGGTGGTCCATCCATCTTGAACCCTCTGTAGCCTTGTTATTTCCTCTTTTTGATAAGGGATTAGAAATTTATTTGGGATCCTGACAAAAACTTGTAAACTAAAATCATATGCCTTCCATAGGAGCTGTAGCACCATTTCATAATAAGGAGTCTCCACCTTCTTAGGGGAAACGGATAAATGCAGCCAATAAATGTGTCCCCCTTGCAAAAAAAAACTCCAGTAGGTGAAAATTGTGAAGAAAAGACCATGAAATAAAAAGGCCACGGAGATATGCTCGCTCAAGAGCATTAAGCAAGGCATATAGGACTTCTTTTGCCGCTGGAGTCATGATCCTGGGGGAGGCAGGGGAAGGGTCCCCAGGCAGCATGTCATAAAGGGGCTTAAGAGCTCCTGTAGGAATGGAAAGGGAGGAATGGATCCACTCAACATCTCCCAATAATCTCTGCCAGTCATGGAGGGTCTGTAAATGGGAGCAATCCAGCTGCAGTCTCTGAGGCTGAAGCCCAATGAATTGGATTTGAAAGCCCAGATAGGAATGGGGGTGCCTGCATCTGCACCTTCTCTGGGGCCAAAATGAACCCATGTCCCTCCAGAAAGGTCTGTGACTCTGCAAACATTAATAAACTTTCCTCTTTTATTGGTGCTGCCAGAAATATATCATCCAAATAAAGGACAACATGGAAGGAGGAAAACTTATGCCTAAGTGGATCCAAACAAGCTGCAACATACATTTGACAAATTGGAAGACTGGCAGCCCTGCCCTGGATTGTTAGGGTCAGGAATTTTTATCACAGGGGCAATCACTGGGCAGCACTTAACGCCTCCATGGGGAGCCTCCTCCTAGTGGAGCCTCCTCCTAGCCCAACCAAATGGGAGGGACTGGAGAGGTCCTGAATTGCTCAGAAAGAGGATAGGGAGGGGGCTTGTCCTGCTCCCCAGAGGTCTCCTTTGTCTTTTCTTTTAAACGGGCCCTGCATAATTCCTGCTGTAGCACTGCGATTTCTCCCTCCAAAACTTCTTCTTCTGAACCTGTTGATTCCCCCAAGCTCTCTTCAAAATCAGACAAAAAGGGTAGAGGCGTGTTTGCGCAGAAGAATTTTGCTTGGGAACTCCGTCCAAGGATTCACTTCCCTTTCCCCCTGTCTGGAGGTTTTTGCTTTCTTTGAATCTTTCTCTCTTCTACCTTGTCGGGCCTCCCCTCAGCAGGCTGAGAGAGCAGTTTGGCCTCTGCATCAGAGGCATTATCAGAACAAAGGGAAGCCTTAGTCTCACTCTCTTGAATTTCAGATAATACCTCTTTTGTTGCTTCCAAAGCCTGCTTAACCCAGACTTTCCTCTGTAAGCAAAGTATCCCTGATCAGTCTTCAAAGGGAGAATGTGGCCATTGGCAGGACCTCAGGCCCCTCCTTTCTCAACGTTTTCTGAAGATCCCTGTGGACCTGTTCCCATTCAGAAATATCGAGGGCTCCACTGGTGACGAACCAGGGACTCCACGTCTCTATAGTTTTAAAAAAATCTTCTAAAGTCTTAGTTTTTACAGCTGTCCCCTGCTCTTTCAATAATCTCTTTAACTGAAACTTTAACTCCCATTTACCTGGGATATTTTCCATTTCTTAATTAATTTTTTAAATATATATCTCCCCAATTCGTCCCCACTGGTGTACAGGATGACCCAGTCCACTGTACCTCACTTTCTGATCTCGGTTGGGACCTCCAGATGCCACACCAGCGTGGGCTGGAACCAAGAGTCTCAGTGGAGGGTGTCCAGGTTGAATGAATACACAGAGCATGAGGTTGAGGTGGAACAGCTTCCTTAATAGTCTGCTGGGCTGGTTTTATACCATGGCACCAAATGAGGAGGGGGCTGCGAAGGGACTGTAACCTGACCCTGGCAGGGATCAAGGAATGGTCACCATGCACTCAAAATTCCTTCCTTCCCCCGCTCCAGGAGCAGAGGGAATTTATTATGTTTTCCTTGCAGATAAGCACCTCAAATGGGAGCAGGGATATCAACTCGGGGCTGCAGTTCCCACACACATGCATGTAACAATTAATAAAAAGAGATGACATAAATTATACCTGTGACCCTGACAGTTGATGCACATGGTTGTGTGCATAGTCCTTCTCCCATTATGAACCCCACTCCACACACCATGCTGACAATGCCTTGCCCCAATGTACTCTCTCCCCAGGCTCGAGCGAGGTTTCGATGACAGTGGTGATAGACCAAATGCTCAGAACCCCAGTCACTGGTGCTGCAGCCAGTGCAGCCTGGATAGCTGAGACTGGTGGGGGGTGCCGGGATTGAGACACAGAGGCTTCTTTTCAGGTGGAAGCACAGCAACCTTTGTTTTGCCCAGCAACCTTTTATACCTCTTCTCCTTCTGTGGAGACCCACTGGCCAGAAAGAACACAAACATCCTTGTCAATAACAGACCACAAGGAAGTTCCCCTGTGGGTCAGGGGGAGTGAGGGCAGCTGGATCACAACAACTCCCCCCATTTTATTTTATAATACCTTGCCTGTCATGGGGAATAGCCATCTAATATTCCCTGTATTAAGTAGCATCCTGCTGCCAAAGTATTGCCCATCTGTGGCTACCCAGACACATAGCCCTAAACCAAGTATCCCCAGGACTGACAGTGCCAAGGAGCCAGACCAGCACTGTAACCATCTAGCATGCACTAACTGGATGGTAAAATTAACAAAAGCAGTATTCCAAACCCTCTCATATGATGGTTGAATTCCATAACAGTAGCAGAAGCACACAATACAGTGCATGAGTAACTCACAACTGTTGAAAAGTCCAAAGATAATCCACTTGCTCCTGAACCAGAGCTACTTCTTGGTTCAAGGTCAATATGCCCAATTGAATATTTCCAATAAGATCATTTTGAATGTCCAATGCATTGCTGACTCTTTCAGCAAGCTGGTTGACAGTCTCAGCTGTCTGCACAGTCTGTGAGAGAGCAAGTCTGGCAGCAGTAGCTGTGGTGGCAAAGCTCTGCTACAGCTGCCTTCTGGCCCCAGCCGCACTCACTCTGGATCCAAACTGCTGCATGGAGTGGAGCAGAACTCGGGGAAGCAAGCTCACTGCTCCTGCGCCGGAACCATTGAAGGGGCCCCACTTTATCAATTTTTTAGGGAATTTGGGCATCATCAACCTGTCTGGCTACTTCCTGCTGAGCAGGGGCGCTGCATTCATGGTAGTATTTTACATCAACATTTCAGGAGTTCTCAGTGATTTACACCACATAAATGTGCAATGAATCCACAGATTCTCATCCTCTGTGGAGACAAAAGCTGAACCTCTTTTCCAAAGTATCAAATCCTTAGGCCTGTATTTTAAAGTCAAAATACCTTTTGTAGCAGTTCCCAGAATCAAATGTCTTTCTCCAGTCCAGAACACAAAAGACAACACAATCAACACAATAACATATATCTCTACACATTCTATCTTTTGAGGCCCTCAATTCACGTTCCTGCCTCCTCTTTATTTCTTCCCTACTGGCTAATCTTCCAGAGGGCATCCCTCAGAGCATCTCTGGGGATGAAGACACACATACTCCTTTTAATCAGACTTGGTTTGTTCCCAGTCTGGAACATTTAAACCCCCTCCTGCACAAAATCTTTGGCTGTCTTCCTTGTTACTTCCATGCCTTGTTGCTTTAAGAGTTCCAGTTACTTTTTGAGGCCTTTCAATTCACTCTCCTACCTCTTTATACTTGCTTATCTCTTGGAGGAAGTCCCTCAGAGTTATCTCTGGGGATGAAAAATAAAAACACTTTACCTTCCCCAATATGCTCCTTGGACTGAGGGACCCTGTTCACAAATCCCCACTTTCTAGATCTCAGTGGAACCTCCACCTGCTGCAGCCAGCACAGCCTGTGGTTTCTTGGCCTGTTGTCCATCCCTACCTCACCCAAGGCTACCAGGAGCCCTGGTAGGAAACCAGCCACTCCCAGGGATTAGTTAGAGGAGTAAGTAAGGAATGCTTTGCTCACAGGTCATGTGTGCATGTGGTAGCCATCTTTCAATAGCTTGAAAAGCTCTTCCACTGGGATGCCAGGATATGGTGAGCCCCCCAGTGTAAAGATCTCCCAGAGCAGGACTCCAAAGGACCATCTGTATGGGAGTGAGGGCAGAGGCCTGTTACTCCTGGTCAATAACTGTAGCAGTTTTACAACAGGACAGGTTACCAATGGGCAAGGAAGGGTATGTGGATGAGAGGCATGGCAGGGCTATGCTGTTGTCTCAAATGAGAAGACAGAATACAGCCTGAGTGGGCAAGAACCCTAAAGGCTGTGATAGGTGTGACTTGAGTCTTGCTATCCCCATCCTATGTTGGGACACATACACATCACTCTGGTGGGTGTAGACTCCGTCAAACAGGGAAGCTGGTACCATCCACTTCACAGGTAGCCGGCCCTAGGCAGAGGGAGAGTTGTTGGCTGTCAGGTGTCCCCTGGTGGAGCACCGTACCCAAACCACCCTGGAATGGGGCTTACATCTGTGGTCTTCCTGTAGTATTCCAGATTGTGCACATCACGGGCCAGGCCAAAATCTGCAATCTTCATCATATTGTCCTCAGTCACCAACACGTTTCTGGCAGCCAAGTCTCTGTGAATACACCGAAGAGGCATGAAAGGAACCTGTGCTAAACTGACAGCTCCCTAGCCTAAGCAAGCTTGACATCCACTCTTCCATTCAGAAAGACCCTACCTCGCCTGTGCCCTAGCTCTGCTCACCTTCTGAGAAGCCAGGTACCTCGGGCCACCTGATAGGCACAGGACACTAGATCTTTGCAGGTAAGCTGTTTTTCTGGCAGCCTGGAGTCACCATCATATTCCATGCTTAGGGCCCTTTGTGCCTGCAGGAACTCCTAGAGGTTGCCCCTGGCAGCATATTCCATCTGCACATACAATGGTCCTGGAAGCACAGATACCTCGGAGATGTTGTGTGACTCAGGGGTCCCGATCTAACTGTCCACCCACCTGCTGTACTTACCACCCTGTGTGCAGGCCCCCAGCAGGTTGATAATGTTCTTGTGCTTGCCAATAACTTTCATCATCTCCATCTCAGACACCATGTCCAACAAGTCCTGGTCATTGGCACCATCTGTGTTGAAAGCGGGAATGTCAGGTGGTGGCCCTGCAGCCCCCACTGCCCTGCGCTACTTCTCTCCCTCCTCACCTTTCAGCATTTACACAGCCACAGTGACAGGCTTGACAGTGTTGTCCATGTTAAAGCCAACAGCCTCTGCCATAAAAACCTGGCCAAAGCAGCCTTCTAGAGAATTACCAAGTGTCAGCCTGTCCGAAGAAGCAGAGGCAGTGAGTATGTGCCCAGGACCGCCAGCCCTCATGGCCCTGTGCCACTGCATTCATAGCTGGCAATGGGCTCTTGCTCATGAAGACAGAGTAACCTGAATTTCACCCTGGACCCCACCTCCAACAGGCCTCTGCCTGGTAGCCATCTAGCCCCCAGCCACAGAACCTCCTCCAAGTATACATAAAACCCCACCAGTACTGACTGAGTTCTAGATATTTCCCACTTTGGGTTGGCTGGCAGCTCAAGCTCAGAAATACTGGCCATTACAGTATGTTCTCTTGAAACTGGGTGGATGATGTGGACCAAGGGTATGTCAGAGTTCATGGAGGTCACCTGCTTGAATCATTGAGGACAGGTTGGTGCCAGACAATGGATGCTGGTATTTGGGAAAGGATTGAAGTGGTGTAACTCCCAGGAGTAGCAAGGTCAAGTCCATGTGAGGCAGTATGTAGAGCCAAGAAGAGGGATGCTAAAACAGTGGTTACTGAAGACTCAAAGTTGTTTTGAGTAACTTGGGATCCATGTGGAGGATAGGAATATGGAAGGGTCAGCTCATCTGACTGCAGAGAAATGAGTACTAAGCAGGCCACAGGTACTGCTGGGAATTTAGGACGTTCAAGGTACAACAGAGAGATCAAAACTTGGTATCTACTTTCAGTTACCTGTTGCTCAGGTGTGAAGCAGAAGCTATTGTCAACACTGGGAGCCCCCAGGTTCTTTCTTGAGACTCTACGCAGGTAGCAGAGTGTCACAGCTGCAGTCAAGACTAAGATGGAGAAGCCCACCCAGAAGCTGATGGTGCCTGCAGATAACCTGCCAGCTGCACTGCTCTCTGCCAGCTCTCTCTCAGCTGCAAAGACATAAAAGTTGGGGCCTCATCCAGCCTTGTGGGACCTCCCATTGCCCTGAGCTCTAGGTACCTGTTGGGGAGCAAAGCTACTGGGATACTCAGAGTTTGGTTACCTATGTCCCCAACTCACATTGGTAGCCCAAAATATCTATGAGTCAGCAGGGACCAGACTCAGGAGAGAAGCCTGGCAGAGCCAGAAGCATCCACACCACCACCAAGGCTCCCAGGAGATGCCAGAGCCTCAAGGCTAGACTGTAGAAATCCAACTAGAGGACTATGGGGGAGGCCTTTGCAAGATCAAGATGAGGAAGGGTGACACTCCCATACCAAGCACAAGGCCAGGGTGATTACCACAGGATGGATTGCAGTAAGTCATAAGTGCACCCCTGCTGTCCCTGTCCCTGGCAGCTTTGTTATGTTCTGAGCCAGCACCATAAGAGGACAAATGGAGCAGCAGCAGCAACAACAAATACCTGGCAGTACCTCCAGCCATGAAGAGTGATGGGAAAATCTGAAATAATTGCCTGCCAGACAGGTGTACTCCCCTGAGTCCTCAAAGGTGATATTGCGCAAAGACAGAACTTCTAGCTCCTTGTTGCTTGTGTTAACGCCTGATGTCTACAAAGAGAGAACAGAAATCAATAGGCAAGCACCAGCACATCCCTTTGGGTACCACAGCACCATCCACACAGAGATGATCAGACAGGCTTCAAGGAAAATGCCACCTCTGCTACCACCTTGACACCTACAGCTCTACCACTGCAATGGATGCCCTCTGCATCCTGAACCAAGGCACAGAGCATAAAACCAGTCCCTCTATTGGTGGATAGTTCCCTGTCCCAAGGTAAGCATTGGGCACTTGGGCAGCATGGTGCCACAAAGAAGCAACATGCAGAGTTAGTACAGAAAAAAGATGGGCAGACAGATGTATGGAGAGAAAACCAGAGGAAATTGGTGTCAGCCAGAGAATGGTGGGAAGTTGATGTTCTGAAGCAGCACAGGGCTCAGCCCCTGGAAGGTTCTGAAAACTTCTAAGCAAGAGAACAGCACAGACCTGAGGGGCTTTGAAGGAGGTAGGAAGTCAGTGCTGGCTGGGAGCTACCAGTATTATCAAGGCATCAGAAGCAGAAGATGAGTCAGAGGTGGGTCAGTTATCACCTACTTGAGGACTGTGAACATACCACCAAAATGCCTTCTCAGCCATGCTTATGAAATTGATGGTTCAACAAATGTTCTTGCCCCATCCCATTCTGACACACTGAAAGATAAAGGTGTGCATCTGCCTTCAGATTGTCACTGATCCAGGACATCTCTAGAAGAAAATGAGGACAAGACAGGGCAAGGGAGATGCCAAAGAATGGGTTGGGGAAGGAAGCACTGGAAAGCTGCCTGAAGTGAGGCACATAAAGGCAGTGGTGGGTGTGGTTTCAAAGACTGGCCTCCTTCATGTCCACTCTCCCTACACACACACACACACACACACACACACACATACACACACACACATATACACATGGAGAGGGAGAGAAACACACACACACACAGAGAGAGAGGAGAGAGAGAGAGAGAGAGAGAGAGAGAGAGAGAGAGAGAGAGAAAGGGAACCCATACTCTTCAAATTTTCATCCCAAGGGTCATATCACATCAGCCTGTGCTCACGAAACCACACACCCACAGTGGGAGGTACACTGGACATGGCCCTAGTGGTCTCTCCCAACAGCCAGGATACCAACTCCTGCCAACACCTGTTCCTCTCTCCCATCAGACCTCCAAGTCTCTCTTTCCTGTGCTGCAAAGCCCAAACTCTCTCTCTCTCTCTCTCACGTGGCCCCCACCTGAGGCTATGAAGCAAAGCTCCAGGCAGAGGGAGGCAGGAAGAGTTCGTCAAGGCAGGGTGGAGCTAGTGCTACAGTGCAGGCAGCGGGAGAGTGGACAGCCAGTCCTCTGATGTCAGAGGGCACTAGTACAGCAGACATCCTCCTGTCCTGAGCACCAAAACTATCACCCAAGAGAAGCCTTCTGTAGACCCAAGCCTCAGAGCCAACAGGGAAACAAGTCCTACGGGAGGGCACAAGTAACACAGAGCCTGCCTGCAGCTCAGAACAGGTGATAAGTTCTGAGACTCAGGTGCCCCTTCACAGAAACTCCAACACATGGGTCCCAGTCCCAAGGTATTCCTCAGCCAAAGAGGGACTTAAGTACCAGGGCAAGGCACTTCCAGCTAACCCATCCACCCAACCAGCTGCCAACAACAGAGCCCACCTTGAGTACAGTGACATAGGGCTTGCCATCCGGGCCTGTCTTACTGCCATTCACCTCAACATGCTTCAGCCACTGGATGTGTGGTTGGGCATCACTGTACACCTTGCAGTGGAACTCTACATCACTTCCTAGGGTGGCTGTCTGGTTTTCTGGCAGCTCAGCCTGCAAAATGGGCCGATGTGGGAAGTGCTCTGTAAGACACAGACAGGTCAGGTGCAGTGGGTCCAATCCCCTGAGGCTGACCTGCTTTAGTCACCCAGTCTGGCTCTTACCCAGTACATCCAGTGTGTAAGTCTGCTGGATGCTCCCAAACTTGTTCTTAACCATGCAGGTATAGTAGCCACTCTCCATGACCAGGCTCCAGTGCTGGTGCCTAAGCTGCAGGTAAACTTAGTAGGTGAGTGACTGTGGATGCCCAAAAATGTGAGCCTGTTTTCATCCTGACAGATAGTTAGGCTATGCAAACATACTTCTGCTCTTTCTTTTGTAATATAAGGTTACTTAGGAAGTGACTGCTTTCAGGATACTTGGTCTAGAGTGGCTTCGCTACTTAAACAACAAAATGCTAATGACTTGACACCTCAAAGTGTTAAAGTAATTAACTGTTTTACATGTAGTTTGTATCAAGTTAAAAAAGTCTTTTGTTGCCGCCTTCTCCTTTTGTATTTGAATATAAACATATAAGGAAAACTAAACAGGGAAAATTTCAGTATTCACTGGAATGCCCTCCTGGTACTTTTCTATGGTTTCAGTTTTATTACTTTTTACTTTACTTCTATTTCTAAAATCTCATGCCCCTACCCAGGCAAGAGGTATTTTTGTCAAGGCTGATCAATGACAAATGATATGGGCTATACCCTCTGTATTCAGGCTCGACCTATCTGTGCCCCTTTCGCAGACTTACCTTGATGCCCCCCAT
The DNA here is from genome assembly GCF_950005125.1 of Chionomys nivalis. Classification (NCBI taxonomy): domain Eukaryota; kingdom Metazoa; phylum Chordata; class Mammalia; order Rodentia; family Cricetidae; genus Chionomys; species Chionomys nivalis. Next base: position 86,228,516 of record NC_080094.1, on the reverse strand, counting down.
GTGATGCTCCCCTCGGAATTCCTTGCCATTCTTCAGCCAGGAGATGGAGGGGGTGGGGTTGCCAGCAGCTGCACAGTGGAAGCGTACAGTGCTGGTGGCTGGCACAGCCAGCAGTTTCATATCCATACGGTCTGGCCGAGTCCAGTAAGGGGCCCCTGATGGCAGAAGTGCTCATAACAGCATGATCAGTACACCCTTGCGAAGCTACCCTACCAGCACCCCCTCAAGCCTCATCCCTCATCTGTATTGAGACTCCTTTGTTTTGTCTGAACACTGCATCCACAGCTACCCCACTCTCAGTCTTGGGCTATTCTCTTCTCTCCCTCTGAGTCAGACTCACAGGTGTAGGGACCCAGGAAGTAGAACCCAGTAGGATGTAGATCCTGGGAGGCAACTAGGCCAGGTCATTCCACCAGTACACCAAACCTGAGTCAGCCTGTATAGTGCCCAGTGAAGGCAGGTACCCTTCAGGTCATGCTTCCCCTCCACTGAGTTCCCTCCTTCCTCTTGGCTGGGTGGAGGATGCTGTTGTGGAATATCAATTGAAGATGAGTTACATTTTTATATGTTGTGGAACAATTGTTTCATGATGCAAAGATGTGTTTCACTCTTTTATGTTGTATTTGCTTAACTTGGTGAAGCTGTGTTACTCTGTCTGGTCTAATAAAGAGCTAAATGACCAATAGTAGGGCAAGAGAGGGAAACAGGCAGGGCTCGCAGGCAGAGAGGATAAAGAGAAGGAGAAAGTTTAAGAAGGAACAAGAAAAGAAAGAGGAGGATGCAAAGGTCCAGTCACCCAGCTACACAGCCACAGAGTAAGAAGTAAAGAAAGGAATATAGAATAGAGAAAGATAAAACCCCAGAAGCAAAGTGTAGATGGGATAATTTAAGTTAAGAAAAGTTGGCTAGAAATAAGCCAAGTCAAGGTCATACAATCATAACTAAAGAGTGTCCATGTGTTTATTTGGAGCTGGGCGGTGGGCTCTCAAAGAGTAGAGCAAAAGCAACCAGCAACAGGATGCCATATTGTTTGGACTCATGAGGAAGCTGAGGGAGGCAACAAATTTCCAAAACAGAGAACAAAGGCAGGGGCAGGGTCTTCCACAGTGACTCAATCAGAGAACCCTATGCAACTCTGGGAGGAGGAACTGTCATATGAAGTAGGAGAAAAGTGTGTAGACACTGGTGAGGTGTCCCTCCAGGCTCCAAATTTGGCCAGTAGGCTTGAGAGAAGAGTGCCACAATGGGAGACTACAGCGACTTAATGGTGCCTAATGCCAGGTAAGGTCAAGAAGATGACCCTTCAGGCACCTTACCTAAGTGTTTATGGTGCAAAAACACTAAATACAACCTGAGAAGGCCAGGATGACAGAAGAAAACAGGAAATTACAAACACATTGGTAATTGTTGGGGCAGAAGCTAGAGACCAACTGGGTTAGAAATTCTGCTCTGAACATCCTGATAGCCAAAGTTGAAAGGGAAAATAAGAAACTGACCCACTTCTCAGGACTACTACCTTTTTATGGCTTCAGTCCTAGAATCTAAGTCCATTTCTATGAGGGTTGTGAAACCTCAAACAAGTCCCTATACCTTCTCTCTTCTCCCGCACACTCATAAGACACATTACCCTGTTTTCCCATTAAGTTGTCACTCTGATTCCTCTCAGTCCCTTGTCCACTGTACCCCAGAAGGTTCTAGGTGGTCTGAGGACTCAGTTAACAGCAGCCTAGTCTCAGAGTCATAACCACTCCACATACAATGTCTGGACCCATGATGTTGTCTCTCTCTCTCTCTCTGCCCAGACCCTGAATTTCCTGTAAACAACTTGTTATGCTTGCAGCTGCTCTGTCTGAGCAAAACAACTTGTTTTTCCTGTGTTTGTAGCTGCTCTGAGAATGAGACCTTCAGGAGTTCCTGATGGCAGGAGAGTAGTTTTTGGTGGGTTTGCCTGGGGCATGGCTACCAGTTAATGATCCATATATAAGTGGCTCTGGTACACAGTAAAGGGGAATTCTTGTTTCAAGGATGACCCATGTCTTCATATGTGTGTCTTTGTGTATTTAAACCTCCAGGCCCTTGCCTGGCTCGTGGATGGTCCTTTAGTGCAGGCTCCACAATACAGGTGCAGTGTAATAGTACACGTAGTACTACGGATGGTCTCTCTCTCTCTCTCTCTCTCTCTCTCTCTCTCCATGGTTCTAGCCCATACCATGGGCACTGCCATGTGCACTTATATACTCACACCAAATCTGTGGTGCCCCCTTTACAATGTATGCCTCAGCATGGCACTGCTCCCCTCCTGCTGGTCTGCAGCAACAGCCACTAGTTCTGTGAATCTGCTGTGGAACAATGGTTTCTACCCTGTCACTTGTATTTTAATAAAATGCTGGTTGGTGAGTAGCCAGGCAGGAAAGTATAGGCAGGACAACTGGACAGAAGTAGAGGTGGGTCAATGAGAACAGAATTCTGGGAAGAGGAAAGCTCTTTCTGCCATCCTGGCCCTGACACAGAAGAAGCAAGATGTGAATGCCTCTCTGTAAAAGGTACTGAGCAATGTGACTAATGCAGATAAGAATAATGGGCTAATATAAGTTATGAGTTAATAAGCAGCCTGAGCTAATGGGCCAATCAGTTTATAACTAATGTAGACCTCTGTTTGATTTCTTTGGGACTTAATGATTATGGGAACCAGGCAGGAAAGAAACCCAAACAGCATGAATCCCTGGATCTATGTACTCGTCAGTGACAACCTGAGCACCTTGCTTGGTTTACTCACGTTCCTTCCCACCAGAACTTATCAAAATCCCTGCCAAGCAGCCCTGCCTCCTCACTGCCCCTGGAGCACTGTCTACCTGTAGAAGTGCCCCTTAACAACAGGACTACAGGAAGGAAGCAGCCTGATCCTGACCAGCTCAGTATGCCTAGGCTCTGATCTTACCTGTGTCTTCAACCACATTCTCTCCATCTTCTTCATCTCCTGAGGATGGAGCATCCGCAATAGTTATAAGCAAGCAGTGGTCCTGTGACGCTCCTACATCTGCAGACCTGCTGCTCCCTATTTTCAGAATACACTGCTCTCCATCTTTAGGGACCACTGCTCCCTGCCTTTGCAAGGCCATTCATTCAAATAGCACAGAATTGGAGGTATCCCCTCTGATGTGGGGAATTAAGCCAGCAACACTCTTGAGTGAGGGATATTGGAGCCATGCTGCCTAGGACTGCCCTGACCTCCCTAGCAATGCAGCTGCTCAACACAGTTGTCAGCCCCAGCCACCAAGAACTTACCTGTCACATGCACAGTGAAGCGGCACAGGACATCCTGAGTGAGCTGCTGCTGGCACATGTAGAACCCGGCATTGTCATGGGAGACGTTCTGATGGAGGAATTACTTTCATTTAATAAAGAAACTGCCTTGGCCCATTTATAGGCCAGCCCTTAGGTGGGTGGAGTAAACAGAACAGAACGCTGGGAGAAAGAAGCCGAGTCAGGAGTCGCCATGATTCTCTCACTCCAGACAGACGCAGGTTAAGATCTTTCCTGGTAAGCCAGCTCGTGGTACTACACAGAATATTAGAAATGGGTTAGATCAATATGTAAGAGCTAGCCAATAAGAGGCTGGAACTAATGGGCCAGGCAGTGATTAAAAGAATACAGTTTCCGTGTAATTATTTCGGGGCATAAGCTAGCCATGCGGGCGGCCGGGTGTCGGGGATGCAGCCCTGCCGCTATTATTACAATAGAATGTTCAGCACTTGTAACCTCTGGGGCCCCACCAGGATGTGGTGGGAAGCTATCAGCTCTGTGTCATCCTTAGACCAGACAGTGCAGCCTGTGCTGGCACCTCCAGGCACAGAGCAGAACAGCTCCATGGTGTCCCCGCAGCCAAAGACCACTTGCTCTTGCTGGCTAGGCTCAGGGCCTGGGGCCTCTGTGGATGAAATGGAAAGTTGTGAAACAGATTCTTCAAAGTAGCATGCTGAAGGCCCATACTTTGCTTTGCAAACTAGCAAAGCTGTGGCAGGCAAGTGAGGGCCATGCTCCTGGGGCTTGGGGTTCTGCCAGACAATGTTCAAACCAGGAGTGGGCAGACTATTTCAGTAAGAGCCCAGGGGTGTGAGTGCCTCAACTCTGTCAGTGGTGTGTGTTAAGGTTTCTGTCTCTGTCCTGGAGGAGGAAGCTGTCTTCCAAGGATGATATGGAAGAGACACAGCTGCTTAGGAGAAGCCTAGATTGGATTCACACATTCCAGGGTAGGAGTGTGATGATTAGAATTATTAAGCAAAGAGAAACAGAGATGAGAGAGAAATAAAAGATAAACCACAGAAGAGCATCAGGAGGGAAATTTCATGAATACTGAACCACTCCTTTATTTTCCATATGTCTTTTCACACCCCACTCCAAAGAGGTAAAGGGGGAGGCAACAGACTTCATCAACATGATGAAACAAATAAACAGAGCACCTCTGATCTTTGTTCAAGATGAAGCTGATACACCTCTGTAGTTAAAATACCAATTAGTCACTCTAGGTCAGGACCTCTTGTTTTGTAGTCACTTGTTGTCAACAACTTTGAAAAAGCAAAACAAGCTCAAACTCTCTGACCTCTAATCAAGGTGGAATGGACTCACATCTGTGTGCCCTGACACACAGCAGCACTCCTGGTAGCTGAAAGATCTGAAAATGTCAAGAAGGGTGGGGGCAGCTCTATGGTACAGCACCTGCCTGGAATGTCTGAAGCTTTAAACTCCTATACCTGGGGTCCCCATTTCACAAATGAGGACCATGCTTTGGCTAGGGGATGTCAGAGGGGCCATGTGAGCCAACCAGAGCTAGAATCACAGTCAAGTGGAGATAGTCACCCATCCTGAGAGGTAAGAAACTGGAGTTCTAGGGTGGTTAGACACAGGTAGCCATATATCTCTCCCCTACCCAGATGGTGCCCAGCTCATGAGGAGACCCAAAGACCTCACACCTAGGGACACACCACCCAGATTTCCCTGCTAGGACCTAACAATGACCATCAGAGGCACAGATGGGCTCGGGGGCCAGGACAGGAGCAGGTAGTCCTGCTGGTTAGACCTCCTTCCTTAGATTCAGATGGACTAGTTAACATGTCACTTGCCATTCTGCAGATGCATAGCCTACATTCAATGCCCAAATGTCCATTCAACCTAAACCAATACCAGTGCTGCCCATTCCAGAGTCATCCCACCAAGATTCCAACAGCCCGAGAGACTGTCCTCAAAAGTATCCATGAAGCTTGTGTCCCATGGAGCCAGGAAGATTTTGTTTGTCCCTTAGTGGGCCTCACAGTAAGGGATCTTCTATCCTGACCTACAGTTCTCCTGCTGCCATGTTCTATGGAGGCAATACAATGCTGGAAGCTTCCTGAGGCACCAAAGAAGACCAAGAACTGTCTAGTCAGTGGCCTCAGGGCAACCATGACCCAAAAGCAACAGTTGTGATTTAGTCTGAGCAAGATAAAAGGTCAAGCTATTCACACAAGTCCTCTCATCAGGAGAGTGACTGGGGAAAGACACAACATTCCACAGGATGGAGAGGCAAATGCCTGGTTGTATGAGGTGGGGAAGGGAAATGGCCCTGAATCAGCTGAGCTGACATTTGATCTATCCACCCATACTGTCCACTAGGAGCCAGCACAACCCAGATACCTGGACTTTGGGGGCCTCAGGCAACAGCAAATCCAACCCTGTGATCCCATTCCAGTGTCACAGGGCCTATAGGAGCCTGTGTTGTGAGTTACGCAGGTAATAAGGGAAACACAGTGTGGGATGTGGTTTGAGACAACACAGTATATGGTATATGCTGAGGAGGTAGTATCAGATCATGGTCTAATGGAGCCCTCACACCCCCATCAGCCTTGAGACCTTCAAAAACACAGATATTTTAGATTACAATTCATAACACTAGCAAAATAACAGTTAAGAAGTAGCAATAAAAATAATTTAATGGTTAGAGGTTACCATAACATGAGGAACTGTGTTAATGGAAAATTAATTAGGGAACTTGAAAACCACTGGAGGCTACTCTCTACCCCTACTGAGAACCCAGAACCCAGATTGCCCTGCCTACCAGGAGTGGCCAGTGTGGTTGGGGCCTAGCCCTGCTCCAGAACCCTTAGGTCCAGCCAGCTCCTGCTTGGTGATTTATGTTCCCAGAGAGAGTCAGCCATGTCTTTGTATTTTCATTGCCAGGCCCATCTAGTTAAGGAATAGGATGCAGTTTATTGGCCTGTAAACTCCCTGGGTGGGGCAGGGCTGGTGCATTTCCACCAATCCACCTTCATTGCCTGGAGCACAGAGAGGGTCTGTGCTTTCCTCTGGACCTGAGATCACTGACACCAGACACAGGGAACAATATCTTCTAAAATTGATATGGTCCCCTGTCACTGGCCATTTGGCTGCTGGGGAAGCACTAATATGCAAGCCGAGGCTCAAAGAGGGTGCTGATTTCCTGACAAATGCTGTCATAGCAGCTGAATGGCACACACACTCAACCTTCCAGTCCACTTCCATTCACCAAAAAAAGTTCCAGGCCAGGCAGTGGTGGCTCATGCCTTTAATCCCCGAACTTGGGAGGCAGAGGCAGGTAAATTTTTGTGAGTTCAAGCCAAACTTGATCTAAAAGAGCTAGCTTCAAGATAGGCTCCATAGCTAGAGAAAAACCCTGTCTCGGAAAAAAAAAAGGAAAAAGAAAAAGTTCCAGGAGCCCCCAGCTGCTGAGTTAGAAAGGTACTTGAGTTACTCGCCCCCACTTGCCCCTTCCTGGGAGCCTGAGCTGAGCTGCCATCAACTGGGTAGAGGAGAAAGAGGCCGAGCTGTGCCACCAGGGTACAAAAGTCAAGGTTCAAAGGAGTGACTGTTGGGACATCTGCTCCAGTGGGGAAACAGCTCACCATGTACTGTGTGGCACCATCAGGCCAGTGGCCTGCATTGCCACACCATGCCCAGGCACAGTGGGCAGGGGGCAGAGGTTAGGAAGAGCCCGTACACATATTTCCCTCGGGGAGGTAAAGCCTCAGACTCTGGCTTTGTTTGATGGAATGCAGTGTCCCATCAGACTTTGCTGGCCAGCCAGTCTGTGCAGCTGAGCTGCGATCCTGGGACAAGTGCCCCTCACCTCCCAGAGTGTGGTCTACAGAGGTATGCCTCTGAAAGACCACCCTCAAGACACCTACAGGCAAAGAGAGGAGTGGAAGACCTGAAGCTGTCACCATATCATGTGAGACACTGGGTGACAAAAGCTGAGCTTTGGCGGAGTCCTCTGCCTACCCCCAAACTCCAGCCTTCATTTTGGCTTAAGATGAGCAAGAACTGTCCTGGTGACCTTGGAAACCAACAACAGGCAGTTTTTGTCAACAATGGGAATCATGGAAACCCAGCAAGTGGCACTCTGACTGCTTAGGCTGAGGAGCCTGAGGTTCCCTGTCACAGTGATCCATTCTATGGGGTGCCTTACACTTGGTAGTGATCCTGAGACTCCAGATGCCTCATACACTGACACACAGCAATCTGTAGATTTGAGAGAAGAACCGAACTCACTGCTCCCCATGGTGCTACTCAACCTGACATCCCCTACTCACTCAGGGGCTATCTGCCATTCCCAAAGCTTCTGATGGCCACATCATCACCCCACATGTATCCCACCCTGCAGCCAGGCACACCAAGTCAGTCCATACCTGGCAGTTTCCTCACAAGTCTCTGCTCTGTGCTAGGAGGTTGGGAGGCAGCTCTGGTCCCAACCACTATGCATAGCACTAGCAAGCAAGCCAGGACTCCCATGGCTGGAGATGGCAGTGGCATCCTCATGCACAAGGCATGAGGGTGTTACATCCCCAACGCTTAACTTCTGGTCCAGTGTGGGTAGATTCACTCTGGAGAGTCTGTGGGAGGAGACCAGCAAGTTTTTTTGAGCAGGTATTGTGGGAGAGGTCTAGGGGGTGGGGGCAGGGGATGGGGAAGACAGGAGGGCCTCAAGTACCTGAAAAAGCAAACCAGACCATTCTACCTTCTGTGGTCCCTCTCTTTTCTTTCCCTCCACTGAGACAGAGCTCTCCAATATATTTTCTCTAAGTTTTATTTTTTCTTTTGACTACAACTGGTAAAATTAAGGTAAATTTAATTATGATGTTCTGGATCCATTTACTCTTAAACCCTCTCAGCAGTTTTCTAGGATGTTTGTTAAGCAGGCTTTGGGAGACTTCTAACTAAATGTTTCATTGTATTCTTTTTGAAAAGGGTTTCCCCCTCCCGACCCACAGGGACTGGCCTTCCTGAGAAATAAACAGGTTGTTACTCTTCAGACTCCTGCAGAACAAGCAATCAAGGCCCCAGGGCCATCATCCCTTGCCACAGCAGAATCATGCCCTCTAGGGTCTCTCTGCAGTCCACTGGTTCTCCAGGTATCACCTATGGCAGTCTTGCTCTGTCACTCTCGGACAGTTGGCCCTTGCACCCATCATCCATGTGTGACCCTCAGTGAGACCAGCAGACAAAACTTCCTTTAAGTTAAAAGATTGAAAAACAATACAAGTTTATTTATAGTAACATTGCCACAAGAGCCTTCTTTGACTATCTGAGAGCTACTACAAAAGGGGAAGGCTTGATAGAGTTTTTAAAGGCACAAACCTCAATTTTCTCAACTCCTGGGGTATTTTTGCTATGTGAGAAATTATCCTGTTCTTGTTTTTTAGAGCACGCAAGGATAAGTGAGATTACAGAAGCAGAATGAGCATCTGAATAATATTTTAAAATAACAATTATACAGTACGGAACAATTGTGAGAAACGATCCAGGTGGCTCTGGGATCAGTCTTCCCTTTAGATTGCTATTGAGACTCAAATGCTGAGGGCCATGACTTAGGGTTGTAGTCCAGACATCCTGTGGTTAATAATCCTTAGGCTGAGAATAAAGCCTTGCTGACTCCAATGTTTTTCTTTTTTCACATAACTTAGTTTGACACTCAGTTCGAAATGGAGCTAGTTTTTAACCACTACATAAGTAAACAGACCCAGTTTCTGATTTTAGAGTAGCCAGCTTGGGGGTCAGGCAGGTGGGCTCAGCATTTGCACACAGAAGGCTGTAGACAGCCTTCAACACAGGCTGCTGATTTCTTACCCCTCAAACAAAGGGCTGTTAAAACTAGGTCCTGTGTGGCCAGGAGAATATGAAGTCGGCAGTTGTGATAGCTCCTAACAGAACCCTCACTAGTCAGTAGTACTGATGTCTCTAGTTCAAATTCTCAATTTATTCATGTTTGATGACATAGGCAAATGGAGACTTAAGTGAACAGTATCTTTAGAAATTGGGCCTTACTGTCAGGTTGTAAAGGTTTAACAACAGCATACATAATAACATACGATATTTGGGTGGTGTACTATGTGAGTCCTTTAGGAACAACTCAATAAGATGTAGCATATTCCTAGTCCTGGAAATTTGATTTTATAGCATATGATATCTAACTGGAGTACTGTCTTCGCCATCACATAGTAACCATCTTTAAATATTTTATATATGTGCATATTTCAGGAAACTTCTAGAGTTCCAGGTATCAATAGAGCTTTTCAACCTCCCTGTTTTAGCCAATATTCCATTGCCATATAAAGACATCATAACCATAACAACTCTTATAAAAGAAAGCATTTAATGGGGCTTGCTTACACTTTCAGAGGCTTAGTCCAATATCAGTATGGTGGGAAGCATGGTGGCATGCAGGCAGACATGGTGCTGGAGGAGCTGAAAGTTCTACATCTAGATCAGCAGCGAGCAGGTCTGGACCCCCAGTGACACGCTTCCTCTAACAAAGCTGTACCTACTCCAATAAGACTATACCTCCTAATACTTTCAAAAATGCCACTTCCTGATGTCAAATATAAAAATATATTAGCCTATGGGGGCCATTCTTATTCAAATGACCACACTTCCCATATACCTTCCTTTACTTTGCCCACCCACCTAGATCCTCCATTGAATCTTCCCTTATCCTGTTGTAACACTTTATTCAATTTTCTCTTTTTTGAAGAGCCCCTACCCTACCAACCCCTTTGTAGAACCTGGCCTCTGTTTATATCCTAAATGAAACACACATTTAAAGATAGCATCCATGTATAAAGTGGGAAAAAACACATTATTTGTCTGTTTTGGTCTTGGTTACCTCACTTAGTAGGATTTTTTCAATTCCATTGTTTACCTGCAAATTTTGTAATTACATTTTGTTTTCACAGCTGAATAATATCCCATTGTATAAATGGATTATATTTCCATTATCCCTTCCTCTCTTGATAGACATCTAAGCTGTTTCCACTTTCTGGAGAGAAAAGCAGTGAACATTGGTGTGCTGATGCAGGTGAGGCCCTTTGTGTGTATGTCCAAGAGTTGTAGAGCTGGATTCAGAGGTATATCTATTTTCAACCCTGAGAAGCCTCCTCACTGATTCAGTAGTGGCTGTACCAGTTTGCACTCCCACCAGCAATGATAAGTGTTCCTCTTTCCCCACATCCTCAGAAGCATGCGCTATCATTTCTTTCTTTCATCTGGGCCATTATGGATGGAATAAGATGAAACCTCCAGGTAGTTACAGTTTTTGTTTCCATGGTGGTTAAGGATGTCAAACCATCTGCTCTATTCACATGCAGGGGACATATTACATACAGTGACACACTCATACATGTGAAATAAAACAACAAATCTTTACAAAAAAAGTTGAAACAAACAAACAAACAAAAAAAAACAGGACTGGGCTGGCAATAAGGCTCTGCAAGTAAAGGCGCTTGTTGCCAGGCCTGACAACCTGAGTTTGGTGCTCAGAATATTCATGATGAAAGGAAAGAACAAACTCCAGCAAGTTGTTCTTTGACCTCCAGGACACACCCCTCCAATAAATAAATAAAAAGTACCAAACTGCACAAATCAATAAAATTCTAACAATGACAAAAACAAATACATAAACCTTGAAAATTGTGGATCAGATGGTCAAATTTCTCTCCCATACCACCTTAAACTGTTAGTAGACCAGAAATCCCCGCAAATCTATTGTCATTTCTTTCTGGATACTTCCAGTGATTTTTGTTGTTATCGTTTTTTTTTTTAATGATTTATTTACTTATATTTAATGGGCATTTGTGCTTTGCCTGCAGAAATGTTTGGGTGAAGGTGTTGGATTCCCTGAAACTGGAATTACAGGCAGTTTTGAGCAGCCATGTGTGTGCTGGGAATTGAACCTGGGTCCTTGGAAGAGGAGCCAGTGTTCTTATCTGCTGAGCTAAGTTTCCAGCCTTTTGTTATTGTTTGAGACAGGATCTCACTCTGGCCCAGGCTGGCTCCAGAATCCTCCTCTCTCAGCCTGCAAAATGCTGGGATTCTAGGCTTGACCCAATATAAAGAATTTTTTTAAGTAAAAATAAGTTGCTAGCATACAAGTTCAAGACCCAGGAAGGAGAAGGCAGGGTAAGGCACAACCAACTTAACTTCTTAGTCACACAGAAGGGATACCCAAATCTTCTAAAATAGACAAAGAAGAGAAAAATCAATGTGAATGTCTGTACAGAACACGAGACTGAGCAGATAGATGGGTCAGTAAATAAAGGTGCTTGCCACTAAGTCTGATGACCTGAGTTCAGTCCTCAGAACCCCCAAGGCAGAAGGAAAAATTGACTCAAGTTTTCTTCTGACCTCCACACACATGCACTCACACACATACATGCCATAGTGGGAAGTGGCCCATGAATTTAATCCCAGTTCACAGGAGGCAAAGGCAGGTGATACTCCGTGAGGTTAAGTTCCAGGAAAGCCAGGGCTCCATTGAGAAACTCCATTTCAGAAAGGCAAAAGAAAAAGAAAAAAGAAAAATGTGACCTAGAATAGTCCACAACACTAGAAGGATGAACCTGCCTGACTAGTGAAGGAGGCCAAAGATGCCTCTTAGATGGTCTTCATCTAGGTGGTCAGCTGTGGTGGCGCAAATGAATGTAGACAGATTATATAGATATATACAGCTTTAATAAGGAAATAGACTTACAGGACCACAGGTTCCCGTGGAGTACTAGAAAAGCGGAGCAAAAGAAAAGGGGCTGCTGGGCTCATGCCCGGCAGATTTATCCGTAAACATTAGCCCGAGGCGAACACGCCCCCAATGGGTGAGGCTATGTCCCTACATCTCCCCCTTTTGTCTAAATAAGATAGAACCAAACCAAATACAACTATATACAATAATAACAAATAATAAATATAACAAACAATATTGAGAACAAAACTTTTGCTAAACATTCTATCTTAAGGAGTCTAAATAACATAGAGAGTAACTACAATTATATAATCTTTAACTCCGTCAAAGATCTGAGAAGGGAATAAATATTACTTAACAATCGAGAGATATCCAAAATGTGTAACAATTGACAGAGACAACTGACTACCTGGGCAATCACCCAAAGTCTCGTTTGTAATGTTGAGTCAACCAACTTTGGCTAAGGCCTAACATAACTGGCATACCATTATTAAAGGCAAGGAACTTTCTTAGGACTATCCTACCCTGTCTTGGCAAGATAAGACAATCCTGTTTTATCCACTTAGGGATATTTTGTATCTTACCATTGTCTTTTTTAATGTCTGAATCTCCTGTCCAGAATTATGTTTTAAAGCCTTTATTGAGGATTTTAAAGTATGAAGTTTGTCCATTAGAGATAACGTCTCATCTTTGGACATAATTTTTATAGCATATACCGTGCCTTTTTGTATAGATAATCTTTTTGTCAATCTGTCATAAGCTTTAGACAAAATCCGATTGTTACATTTATCAGTTTTGATTCTCTTAGTTAATGTTTTTGTTTCTACTGAAAGGGACTGAAGCTTACGATCCAAATCAGCTGTTTTTTTTTATAGTAATAAATTTTTTTTTAATATCAGCCGTTAATATTTTAGTTCCTACTGAAAGGGACTGAAGCTTATGATCCAAATCAGCTGTTTTCTCTTTTATAGTAATTAATTTTTCCTTAACATCAGCCTGTACCTCTTTTAAATTTTTTTTAGTTTGTCGAGTTGTGTTAAACAAAGATCTGTTCTCTGTCTGGAGAACTTTAAACTGATTTTTGAGAAGATTGTTGTCATTCTCAATTGTTTTTAAGCATTTAACCTTGTCTCGTAAAGACTTTATCATATTTTTATTATCAAACCATACAGTACCAAGGAAAACTACGAATCCCAGAAAGATCCATATCTGTGGGCTGACAGACACTTCTTGTAAAATCTCCCACATGGTACAACTGAAAAGGCTGTTAAAGTCTTGAATGGTAATGTTTTTAGACATTTTTCTTATTTATAAAAGAAAATTATGTACCTGTAATGAAGTTTTCCTGTCAGTGGTGGCTAAAGAAATGCACCTGAGTCCACGTGGTCTAAGCCAGAGCCGGTCTGAAACAATTAACTCAAAACAAAAATTATTGTACTGCCTGTTAAGGGAAGGGGTTGGCGGCTTTTGCTTCAAAACCGCAGGTGCTTTACTTAAATCAGGCAGTGAGGGTTTGGAAGAAGCAAGGAGCTATTAACTGCTCTGTGGGGGTCGCTGCTCTGCGACTGTAGTGGCCTGGAGCGGGGGAAGGGAAAGCGAGCACAGAGCGTGCTGTAAATCGCCTTCCTGAGCTCAGGCAACTAGCCGGGAAAGGTGGAGCTTGCGCCCCCCCTGCGCCAGGTTGGGGGCAAAATAGCCCGACGTTGGGATGCCAAATGTGGTGGCGCAAATGAATGTAGACAGATTATATAGATATATACAGCTTTAATAAGGAAATAGACTTACAGGACCACAGGTTCCCGCGGAGTACTGGAAAAGCGGAGCAAAAGAAAAGGGGCTGCTGGGCTCATGCCCGGCAGATTTATCCGTAAACATTAGCCCGAGACAAACACGCCCCCAATGGGTGGGGCTATGTCCCTACAGTCAGCTTAGCCCAAGTATCTTTGGCAGGAGAGAAGATCCCAGAATTCACCAACCTTGTGACAGGACTATGGTTCCTCAAGAGTACAATGAATTCCAGGCTAAAGGAATGGTATTCCTAGAAGTTACAACCAGGGTGTGATGGTGAATACCTCTGAATTGCAGTAATTGGGAGGCAGATGCAGGTGCATCTCTTTGAGCTTGAGGCCAGCCTGCTCTACATAGCAAGTCCAAGGCCCACTAGGGCTACATAGTAAGACTCTGAAACAAAGAAAGGAAGTTAGAACCAGATGGACTTTATGATACAGACCTAAAACTCAGCATTTGGTAGGTGATGGCAGAAAGATCAAGATCAAGACCATGCTCAGCTATATAGTGAATTTGAGGACACTATGATTATATAAGATACTAACTCAAAAATAAAAGCAAAACTCTCAATCAAACAATACAAACCAAAAGCATCTCCTTGTGCTCTAGGAATGGAGACCTACAGACAAGAGACACGCATACCTACAGACAGAAAGTCAATTCTTTTTCATTTTTACAAAGTGATCACAGTTTCCAAGTTACCTCATGTTATCAGGTGGATATTCCAACAAGGCATGGAATGCTGGTGATATGGCAGGCCCTGTATCAACAGACTTACTGGTGTCATCTCAGTTCAACCTCTAACAGTCCTGTAATATGGTTACCATTTTTATGCCCATTGTACAGAATGGGGAACAGAGGCTCAGGGGAAATTAAGTAACTCATAGACAACAGTGCTATGAAATGTAGGAGGGAAAGATTCAAATTCAGGTCTTCTTGACTCTAAACCACATATGCTAAGTGTTTGGACTGCCCACTCTACAGCCTCCGGCATGCTTTACTGCCTTGTTCCTCACTGTTCTATGACTTCTCCCTCTTAGTGAATTAGTCATGTGTTGACACATCTAGTCTCAGTCTAGTGGGTTGTTTATTTATTTTTTTTTCTTTTATTTATTTTTTATTCTTTTTTAATTAAAATTTCCACCTGCTCCCCGTTTCCCATTTCCCTCCCCTCCTCCCAAATATTGCCCCCTCCCCCCACTCCCCTCCCCCTATCCCCACTTCTCTTCTCCTCCCCCCCACACCATTCCCCCTCCCTCTCGATACTGAAGAGCAGTCCAAATTCTCTGCCCTGCGGGAAGACGAAGGTCTTCTATCTACGTCCAGGAAGGTGAGCTTCTAAACAGGCTAAGCTTCCACAAAGCCAGTTCATGTATTAGGATTGAAACCTAGTGCCATTGTCCTTGGCTTCTCATCAGTCTTCATTGACCTCCATGCTCAGAGAGTCCGGAATCAACCCATGCTTATTCAGTCCCAGACCAGCTGGCCTTGGTGGGCTCCTAATAAATCAGTTCCACTGTCACAGTGGGTGGGTGCATCCCTCGTGGTCCTGATTTTTTGCTCTTGTTCTCCCTCCTTCTGCTCCTCATTTGGACCTTAAGAGCCCAGACCGTTGCTCCAAATTGAGAATCTGTCTCTACCTCGATCCATCGCCAGATGAAGGTTCTAAGGTGATATGCAAGATATTCATCAGTATAGGATAGGGTCATTTCAGGTTCCCTCTCCTTAGTTGCCCAAGGTACCAGCTAGGGACATATTCCTGGACACCTGCGAACCCCTCTAGAGTCAAGTCTCTTGCCAACCCTAAGATGGCTCCCTTAGATAGGATATATACTTCGCTGCTCCCGTATCCATCCTTCCTATATCCCAACCATCCCAATCCCCCGAGCTCCTCCCATCCTCCCCTTCTCATATTTCTCATCCCATTTCCCCTTTGCCCCATGCCACCTCACCCGCAAGTTCCCAGTTTTTGCCCTGCAATCTTGTCTACTTCCCCCTCTCCATGCGGATGACTATATGATTTTCTTTGGGTTCACTTTCTTATTTAACTTCTATAGGATCACACATTATATGCTTAATGTCTTTTATTTATGGCTAGAATCCGATTATGAGTGAGTACATCCCATGTTCCTCTTTTTGGGTCTGGGATACCTCACTCAGGATAGTGTTTTCTATTTCCATCCATTTGCACACAAAATTCGAGAAGTCATTGTTTTTTACTGCTGAGTAGTACTCTAATATGTATATATTCCACACTTTCTTCATCCATTCCTCCATTGAAGGGCATCTAGGTTGTTTCCAGGTTTTGGCTATTACAAACAATGCTGCTATGAACATAGTTGAACAGATACTTTTGTCATTTGATGTGGCATCTCTTGGGTATATTCCCAATAGTGGTATTACTGGATCTTGGGGTAGGTTGATCCCAAATTTCCTGAGAAATCGCCACACTGATTTCCAAAGTGGTTGCACAAGTTTGCATTCCCACCAGCAATGAATGAGTGTGCCTCTTTCTCCACAACCTCTCCAGCAAAGGCTATCATTGGTGTTCTTGATTTTAGCCATTCTGACAGGTGTAAGATGGTATCTCAAAGTTGTTTTAATTTGCATTTCCCTTATCGCTAAGGAGGTTGAGCATGACCTTAGGTGTCTTTTGGCCATTTGAATTTCTTCTGTTGAGAATTCTCTGTTCAGATCAGTGCCCCATTTTTTTATTGGGTTCATTAGCATTTTAAAGTTTAGTTTCTTGAGTTCTTTATATATTTTGGTGATCAGACCTTTGTCTGTTGCAGGGTTGGTGAAGATCTTCTCCCAGTCAGTGGGTTGCCTTTTTGTCTTAGTGACAGTGTCCTTTGCTTTACAGAAGCTACTCAGTTTCAGGAGGTCCCATTTATTCAATGTTGCCCTTAATGTCTGTGCTGCTGGGGATAAACGTAGGAAGTGATCTCCTGTACCCATATGTTGTAGAGTACTTCCAACTTTTTCTTCTATCAGGTTCAGTGTGTTCAGACTAATATTGAGGTCTTTAATCCATTTGGACTTGAGTTTTGTGCATGGTGATAGATATGGATCTATTTTCATTCTTCTACACGTTGACAACCAGTTCTGCCAGCACCATTTGTTGAAGATGCTCTCTTTTTTCCATTGAATACTTTTAGCTCCTTTATCAAAAATTAGGTGTTCATAAGTTTGTGGGTTAAAATCAGGGTCTTCTACTCGGTTCCATTGATCGACTTCTCTGTTTTTATGCCAATACCAAGCTGTTTTCAATACTGAGGCTCTGTAATAGAGTTTGAGGTCAGGGATGGTAATGCCTCCAGACGATCCTTTATTATATAAGATTGTTTTGGCTATCCTGGGTTTTTTGTTTCTCCATATAAAGTTGATTATTGTCCTCTCAAGATCTGTGAAGAATTTTGATGGGATTTTAATGGGGATTGCATTGAATCTATAAATTGCCCTTGGTAGAATTGCCATTTTTACTATGTTGATCCTCCCTATCCAAGAGCAAGGGAGATCCTTCCATTTTCTGGTATCCTCCTCAATTTCTTTCTTCATTGACTTAAAGTTCTTGTCAAATAGATCCTTTACTTCCTTGGTTAGGGTTACCCCAAGATAGTTTATGCTATTTGTGGCTATCGTGAAGGGTGATGCTTCTCTGATTTCCTTCTCTGCTTCCTTATCCTTTGTGTATAGGAGGGCAACTGATTTTTTGGAATTGATCTTGCATCCTGCAACGCTACTAAAGGTGTTTATCAGCTGAAGGAGTTCTTTGCTGGAGTTTTTGGGGTCGCTTATGTACACTATCATATCGTCTGCAAATAATGAAAGTTTAACTTCTTCCTTTCCGATTTGAATCCCTTTGATCCCCTTATGTTGTCTTATTGCTATTGCTAAAATTTCAAGCACTACATTAAAGAGGTATGGAGAGAGTGGACAACCTTGTCGTGTTCCTGATTTTAGTGGAATAGCTTTGAGTTTCTCTCCATTTAATTTGATGTTAGCTGACGGCTTGCTATAAATAGCTTTTATTATATTTAGGAACGACCATTGTATTCCTAATCTCTCTAAGACCTTTATCATAAAGGGATGTTGAATTTTGTCAAATGCTTTTTCCGCATCTAATGAAATGATCATATGGTTTTTTTCTTTCAGATTATTTATATGATGGATTACATTGATAGATTTTCGTATGTTGAACCAGCCCTGCATCTCTGGGATGAAGCCTACTTGATCATAATGGATAATTTTTCTAATGTGTTCTTGGATTCGGTTTGCCAGTATTTTATTGAGTATTTTTGCGTCGATGTTCATGAGTGAGATTGGCCTGTAGTTCTCTTTCTTGGTTGTGTCTTTGTGTGGTTTTGGTATCAGAGTAACTTCAGCTTCATAAAAGGAATTTGGCAATGACTTCTCTGTTTCAATATTGTGAAATACATTAAGGAGTATAGGTATTAGGTCTTCTTGGAAGTTCTGGTAGAATTCTGCATTAAAGCTGTCTGGACCTGGGCTTTTTTTGGTGGGGAGATTTTTTATAACAACTTCTAATTCTTCGCGACTAACAGGTCTATTTAGATTGTTCACCTGGTCCTGGTTTAACTTTGGTATATGGTACTTATCTAAAAAAGTGTCCATTTCTTTTACATTTTCCAATTTTGTGGCATACAGGTTTTTGTAGTAAGATCTAATGATTCTCTGAATTTCGTCTGTGTCTGTGGTTATGTCTCCCTTTTCGTTTCTGATTTTGTTAATTTGCGTATTCTCTCTCCGCCGTTTGATTAGTTTGGATAGGGGTTTATCAATCTTATTGATTTTCTCCAAGAACCAGCTTTTTGTTTCATTGATTCTTTGGATTGTTTTCTGTGTTTCTATTTTGTTGATTTCAGCCCTCAATTTGATTATTTCCAGTCTTCTACTTCTCCTAGGTGAGTCTGCTTCTTTTCTTTCTAAAGCTTTAAGGTGGGCTATTAGGTCTCCAATGTGTGCTTTCTCCGTTTTCTTTATGTGGGCACTTAATGCTATGAACTTTCCTCTTAGCACTGCTTTCATAGTGTCCCATAGGTTTGAGTATGTTGAGTCTTCGTTTTCATTGAATTCAAGAAAGACTTTAATTTCTTTATTTCTTCCTTGATCCAGGTGTGGTTCAGTAGTTGACTGTCCAATTTCCATGAGTTCATAGGCTTTCTGGGGATAGCATTGTTGTTGAATTCTAACTTTAATCCATGGTGATCTGATAAGACACAGGTGGTTACCGATATTTTTTTGTAACTGTGTAAGTTTGCTTTGTTACCGAGTATGTGGTCTATTTTCGAGAAGGTTCCATGAGCTGCAGAGAAGAAGGTATATTCTTTCTTATTTGAGTGGAATGTTCTAAAGATGTCTGTTAAGTCCATTTGATTCATTACCTCCCTTAATCCTCTTATTTCTCTGTTAGGTTTCTGTCTGATTGACCTGTCCATTGGTGAGAGAGGAGTGTTGAAATCTCCTACTATTAGTGTGTGTGGTTTGATGACTGCCTTGAGTTTTAGTAACGTTTCTTTTACATAAGTGGGTGCTTTTATATTAGGGGCATAGATATTCAGGATTGAGACTTCATCCTGGTGAATTGTTCCTGTTATGAGTAAAAAATGTCCATCTCCATCTCTTTTGATTGATTTTAGTTTGAAGTCAACTTTCTTAGAAATTAGTATGGCCACACCTGCTTGTTTCTTAGGTCCGTTTGCTTGATAAACCTTTTCCCAGCCCTTTACTTTGAGTAGATGTCTGTCTTTGTGGTTGAGGTGTGTTTCTTGTAAGCAACAGAATGTTGGATCCTGTTTTCGTATCCAATCTCTTAGCCTGTGCCTCTTTATAGGTGAGTTGAGTCCATTGATATTAAGTGATATTAATGACCAGTGGTTGTTAACTCCGGTCATTTTTCCTTTCTTTCTTTCTTTCTTTTGGTAGTAGAGTTTGTGTGTTTCCCTTCTTCAAGTTGTGCTGGTGAAGGGTCATTAGATGTCTGAGTTATTGTGGGCATTGTTGGACTCCTTGGTTTGTGATTTTCCTTCAATTACTTTCTGAAGGGCTGGATTTGTGGCTACGTATTGTTTAAATTTGTTTTTATCCTGGAAAATTTTGTTTTCTCCATTTATAGTGAATGAAAGCTTGACTGGGTATAGTAGTCTGGGCTTGCATCCATGGTCTCGTAGTTTCTGCAGTATATCTATCCAGGACCTTCTGGCTTTCATGGTTTCCATAGAGAAATCAGGTGTAAGTCTGATAGGTTTACCTTTATAGGTAACTTGACCTTTTTCCTTTGCAGCTCTTAATATTCTTTCTTTATTCTGTATGTTTTGTGTTTTGATTATTATATGACGAGGAGATGTTTTTTTTGATCCAGTCGATTTGGTGTTCTGTATGCTTCTTGGACCTTCAAAGGAATATCTTTCTTAAGGTTGGGAAAGTTTTCTTCTATAATTTTATTAAATATATTTTCTGGACCATTAGCTGTAGATCTTCTCCTTCTTCTATCCCTATTATTCTTAGGTTTGGTCTTTTTATTGTGTCCCAGATTTCCTGAATGTTTTGTGATGAGAATTTGTTGGTTATGCTGTTTTCTTTGATGAGAGTGTTTATTTTCTCTATGGTATCTTCAGTGTCTGAGATTCTTTCTTCTATCTCTTGTAATCTGTTGGTGGTACTTGTCTCTGTAGTTCCTGTTCGTTTATTCAAATTTTCCATCTCCATCCTTCCCTCGGTTTGTGTTTTCTTTATTACTTCCTCTTCATTCTTCAAGTCTTGAACCGTTTCCCTTACCTGTTTGATTACTTTTTCTTGTTTCTCTTGGTTTTCTTGGGTATCTTTGAGAGATTTATTCATTTCCTCTACCTTTTTGTTTGTAATCTCTAATTGGTTGTGGCAGTTTTTCACCTCCTGTTTAAGGTCCTCTATTATTTTCATAAAATTCACTTTTGAGTCGAATTCTTCTAATTCTTGTGGATTAGGGTGTACACTTCTCATTTCGGGATTCCTGGATCCTGGTGATGTCACGTTGCCTTTCAAGTTGTTGGGGGAATTCTTGCATTGGCGCCTGCCCATCTTTTCCTTCAAATGGAGCCAGGAGAGGCCTGATGTCTTGGACCAGTCTTTGCTGTGACTAACTCTCTAGGTGTATCTCCTCAGTGTAGGGGCAGGAACCATTCCCTTCCAGGTGAACTCCTCAACACCAAAACATGTATGCGTGGTATTCCAATGACCCGCGTAAAGAAGGCCGAATGCAAGGGGTCGGGCGGGGTCGAGTAGAACACAGGCGACACTGCAGTACAAGCTGGAGGTGCCTGCACTCCCTTTCGGGGGTTACTGAGGCCTGCCCGCTAGGCAGGCACTCACTGCTCTGGTTGGGTAGCCTTAGTGTAGGGGTGTTTGTGCTCTCTACCGGGACCGTCCGCCCCAGGATAGTACACACTCACCCGTCCCGATGAAACTTCTCGGCACCTACACAGGAACTCCTGGATGCCCCAATGAGCCAGGGACAAAGGGAAGTAGGGCGCAGGCAGAGCAGGTCCAGGAGATCACAAGCAGAGACTGCAACCCCAGCAGCAGGGGCCTGCTTCCCTTGGTGGGGACCTTGAGGCCTGCCCTCTAGTCAGGCACTCACTGGTCTGGGCTGGTAGCCTTAGTGAAAGGGCAGGAAACTCTGGGTTGTTTATTTAACTGATCGATGTTGCTCCCCATTTGAAGTATATACAAACACACCCTTATATTTATGAATATATATTATATAATATCAGTATATTAGTGAATATGTATTATATATATATTCCTACTCTCCCTAAATAATTAAACAAATAATATTATTATTTCAAATGCCTATCAGTAGAGTAGATCTTCACACATTCATTATATGAAAATTTATTTTAAAATGGCAGAATAGAGGGCTGGAGAGATGGCTCAGAAGTTAAGAGCATTCCCTGCTCTTCCAAAGGTCCTGATTTCAATTCCTAGCAACCACATGGTGGCTCACAACCATCAGTAATGGGGTTTGGTGTTTTCTTCTGGCCGGCAGACAGACACACAAACAGAATATTGTATACATAATAAATAAATAAATAAATAAATATTTTTAAAAATGTCAAAATAGAGAAATAAATGTTTATAATAATGAAAAAAATTATAGACAGCTCAAAACTGTCTGTAACTCCAATTCCAGAGGATCTGACACTCTCACAGAGGCATACATGAAGGCAAAACACCAATACATATAAAATAATTAAAAAATAAAATTAAATTTTTGTAGGAGCCAGTGGGGACGGGAGCACCACAAGAAATCCCACAGAACTAACTAACCTGGGATGATAGTGACTCACAGAGAATGAACCACCATCAAGAGAGCATGCATGGGACTGACCTAGGCCCCCTGTATACATGTTACAGTTGTGTAACTTGGTGTTCTTGTGGGACTCCTAACAGTGGGTGCAGGGCCTGTCCCTGTTGCTTGCTTTAGGGACCCATTCTTCCTACAGGATTGCTAAATCCATTCTTAATAGAAGAGGACATGCCTAATATCGCCACTACTTGATAGAATATGTCTGGCAGGTATCCATATGAAGTCCACCTTTTTCTGAAGGTTAAAGGAGGAGGAGGAATGGATGTGGAGTGGGAGCAGTGGAGGTAGGAGGGAGTTACTGAGAAGAGAGGAGGGAGGGGAAATTTTGATTGGGATGTAAAAATAAAAAATAATAAAAATAAACTCATGCCCAAAAAGGAGAATATCAATGGTTATCATACTTAAACTTGAGGTATTAAAAGAATGGCCCTCTAGGGACATTGGCACTTACTGTAATTTTAAAATGTGTTTGGAGTTGTATAGAAATAGTTAAATAAAATTAGTCATAATTTTGTTCGGATCTAATACATAATGTGTTTCCCTTCTTCTTGGAATAGTTATATCATGTTTAGGGATTATTATGACCTGGTATTCACCCACCTGAAATAAATAAGTGTAGTTCTAAAAAGAGTTTGAGCTCCTGCTGCTCTTGCAGAGGGCTGAATTTCAGTTCCCAGCATCTATATGGCAGAACACAATAATTTGTAACTTCAGTTCTGTGGGATTCAATGCTCTCTCTGGCCTCCAAGAGTACCTATATTCATGTGAACACACAGCCCTTGCACCCACCAAAAACAAAACAAAAGGCCACAGCATCTTGGGTCTGCTCCTTCTTGGTGTAGTCCATCTCTGTTTTTTACATCACTGCTTATCTTAATCAGAGCATCTGGAGAATCCAATCCCCACTTCTTGTCTTCATGTATTTCATGTATACTCCCTCAGTATACAAGTATAATCTTATAAGATTCCTCTGGAGCTGTACACTTGTAATGTGTCTACCCGCAGAATGTGCCAGAAGCCATAGGCAGGTATTCATAGTCAGCCATCAGTCATGCCATGATGTCAGCAAGCCTCCATGAATAGCTAGGCCAAAACATCTGTGGTGTGTAACCCGATGGGAGTCTAGGGAAGTGTGGATGAAACATGTGGGAAGGAATCAGACTAGGCAAGGTAGGCACTGCCTAAGACATCTGTACCAGCAAGGAAAGGGGCATCATGAGGGAGATTCAAAGAGCTCACACACTCCAAGGCTGGAGAGATCAGGAGAGAGGACCTGGCTGTCGCTTGCTTTCCTTCTTCAGGCCGATGCCTGTGAAAAGTCAGCAGGCTCTGAGCTCTGCTGTTTTAAAAGCCCTTCCAGGTCCCTATTTTTCACCTCAGAGACATCTGATGTAGGAATAGGAGCATGGCCTTAGTTTCCTTCCAAGCCATCTCCATTGCAGCATGTGGAGAGGCTTAGTGCCAGGGTAGCTTCCACAACGTGCACTCATGAGTTCCAGGAAGGTATCCTTAGTGGCTTGGCCTGTCAGTGGTATGTGGTAGCGCAATGGTGTCTCTGACCAGACAACAAGTGCATTTTCCAAGCCCCCTGAGATGGGTCATCACTCCCACAAGAACCGTCACCAGTCTCCATTTGTGCATACCATGGTTGGCCAGTCTGAAATCCTTGCTGGTTGGAAAAAATACATGATTCCTGTATGTGAGAGTTTGGAAGTGAAGCTAAATGGTGTGTATCTGTTAGAGAGCAAACACAGGCATTGGGATCCATCCCCAGAAATATTCCCCCATCTCTCTCTCTCTCTCTCTCTCTCTCTCTCTCTCTCTCTCTCTCTCTCTCTCTCTCTCTCTCTCTCTCTCTCTCAGACACACACACACATACACACACACACACACAGCCAATGAAGGCTTGTTAAGGACAGAGAAAGAGAGTAAGGAAGAAAGTGAGTCAAGACAAAACAAAACACACTGTCAGATTATCTTTCCAAAGCCCAAATCTCAGTGTGGGCGAGTTCCTTTCTCTCTAAACTCTGTGGACACATAATTGACATATGGGAAAGAATACTGCTCATAAGAACATGTCTTGCCAAATTGTCAAAACCCAACATTTTACATCAGTGACACCCAGAAGGAAAGACTGTCAACTGCCAGAGTTCCCTCCACCTCTCATTTCTCACTTGTGCCATGATATCCATGAGCTTGGTTCTCTTACAGGCCTTTAAAAGTCTTTTCTGGCTCCTACAAGGCTGTCAAGGATCCTAAAAAAAGAAAATAATGAGGCAGAGTACAATCCAGGTAGGCTGTAAGTCCCCTGGGCAGGACTCCAGGTCTGTGGCCAAGTGGCACTTACATTCCATAGGGCTCTTTGGGGAAAAAAGGGCATAGACTCAAATCTGGCTACTTCCTGCAGGCATGGGGCAGTGTGGGGAAGGGGAGAGCCAGGTGTCCATGTTTAGCAAGAGGTGTGGCTGGAAAGGCATCCCATGAAGTGTCATCCCGGAGAAGGCAGGCATAACAGATGCCTTGGGGGAGAGGAGAAGGCAGGTGTCTAGGGAAAAAAAACTTGTTATTGCTAAAGATGAGTGTGTCAGGATGAGGAGCAGGTAGGCCCTTCATTGTGGCATCCTGGAAAAATGGAGGGTAGAGGGTCTTGCCTGCTGGACAGACGAAGTGTCTTGAGTAGGTGCCCGCTTGAGCCTGGGGAGATGGTACCAGCATGAGTGTCCCAAGAGCTTGGCAGCTGAGGGTGTGGTGAGGATTACCATGTGAGGTCCTGTCCATCGAGGTTCAAGAGACCTAGGAGTTAACTGTTTGAGGGGTACTCTGTGCCCTGGGGAGAGCAGGGCAGGTTTAGGGGCATTAGCGTCCACTGGTGTGGTGGCAGGAAGACAACTGTCAGCGTGTGAATGGAGAAGGGACCTTAAAAGGGAGAGGTAGGGTAGGTACCCCACCAGTGGAGGAGTTTGAACTGGAAGGTGATGGTTAAGGAGAAAGGGCCTGCCATAAAGCAGCCCAAAGGGGCTAAGGCCCATAGGGGAATGCCGGTTGGCCCTGAGGCGAGGGCCAAGATAACCTGAGTTCAATGGAAAGCTTGCTCAGTTGTTGTTTGATGAGTCCCATTGTCCAGGAGATGTTGAGCTCCACCACATCTGCTGTTTCCCTGGAGACTGGAAATGCTTTTATCCACCTTGTAAAAGTGTCCACAAGTATTAAGAGATAACGAAGTTTTTTCATGAGTAGGCATTTAAGTGAAATTAACCTGCCAATCTTTGCCCGGTTGGTGTCCCTGCAGCTGGTGTATGTGGAGAACTCCTTGTGGGTTGGCCTGGGCACACGTCTGGCAGGAGGAATGAAGCTGTAAAATAGAATCTTGGAGATGGGCGGGGTTAAAAGGGACTCCAAGAAGTGGAACAAAGCTTTGGGGAAGTGGCTAAGGATATAATTGTCCTACAAGAATGTAGGGCAGTGGCAGAGTTTTAAGTGGGGAGGAACAGGTCCTGTCTACCCCCATAGCTGAAATTGGTGAGGGAAACTAAAGGCCCAAGTGAAAATAAAAATAATGGATTTACCCACCACTTGTAGCATGACCCTAGGCTAGGAGAGGGTTACGGGATATACCAAGTCTGGGCAGCGTCAATCTTCTGCCAGGCTGAGACATTTGAAGGCTGGCAGAGTTTCACTTGCCAATGGTGATGAGGCCAGACCTCCATGGCATGGCCTAGAGGACAAGCCAGCACAGGGGCATTGTGATTTCCAGTGTCTGGGTTGCTGGCAGATAGGGCACAACCTCGGAGCAGCTGTAGTGCAATATCGTGGCATTTGACCATTTAGACCACCTTTGATAGAGCCCCGTGGTTGGCTTCCCTTGTCCCCCTTCCTGTGACCTTAGGGCAGCTGCTAAGACCTGGGCCTGTAGATTGTTGTAGCTTTGTCTGTCGGGAAGACTCAGCTGATTCCTCTCGGGCATTAAAAACTTTAAAGGCCATATTCTCCAATTCCCATATAGGAGTTTGGGGACCATCCTCAACTTTTTTAAACTCTTTCCTAATATCTGGTACCGACTGAGGAAACAGAATGATTAGTAGAAAAGAAACCTAGCTGCTTTTCTACCTGAGGGAGATTTGGAAGAGAAAAGGGAGCATGGGAGGGGCTAGCCCA
Organism: Chionomys nivalis; assembly: GCF_950005125.1. NCBI lineage: Eukaryota > Metazoa > Chordata > Mammalia > Rodentia > Cricetidae > Chionomys > Chionomys nivalis. The sequence goes on along the minus strand of NC_080094.1, from coordinate 86,202,186 downwards.
GTGTAAAGAGAGAGTTCAGCATGGAGCAGTGAGGTGGTAGGGGAAGGGAAAGGTGGAAGTTGAACCTCCAAATTGGGAAAGCAAGGGGAAAGAATGTAGCTCCATAGGAGGGGGTTGGGGAGTGTGGGCTTGAGGGAGTGGGGGAGGGGCCAGTGCCTCTGGTAGCATGGTGCTATGAGAGACTGGCTACTAAGGGAAGGGAGGGGTGAAAGTGCAGAGACCAAAAACCATGGGCACATATATATATATATACAAACATCTTTGAAGGCGCAAGTCATAAACAATCCCACACCAGTTTGGAATTGTGATTAATAGGGTGGTATTTATTTAAAAGGGAATAAACTTACAAATCACCGTCCCAGACAACAGCCCTCTACGCACGCAATTAGGAAGAAGTCTAGTCGCCGGAACCGGAGCAGGAAGTAAAGAGAGCGAGGAGGGAAGTGGCCGCTTTTTTTAAAGGGAAAGATACCACGCCCCAATGGGCTGGTATCTTGGTGGCTATTGGCTGGAGGAGCAGAAGGACCTCCCGCAACACCTCCCCCTTTTATTTAAGTAAGAGAGTTCTAAACCTACTATGAAATTATATACAATAAGTACAAATATCCTATTCTAACTAGCTTAGGTCTTATATAATAAATAGCTTGGCTAAGTCATGAGTCGAAAGTAACTACATTTATATAGTCTTCAACCCCATCGAAGATCTGAGAAGGGAAATAATGTTACCTGAGTAATTAGGAAGTGCAATCAAACAACTTCTAAAACATGCAACAAATCACAGAGACAACTAGCTACCTGGGCAATCACCCAAGGTCACGTTTGCAGCGTTGAAGCAACCAACTTTGGCTAAGGCCTAACATAACTGACACACCATTTTCAAAGGCAAGAAACTTGTCAAAACTATCTTACCCTGTCTTGGCAGGATATGACAGTCCTGTTTTTTCCATTCACAGATACTCTGTATTTCTGTCAGTGGTTGAGGTATGGGCATTTCTTTACCCAAAGGCCAGTTCAGCCAAGAAGAAAGGCTCCGGGTGGAGTGTCTTTGGTGCTCAACATTCTCTCGGGAATAGAGCGGTGTTGCCAGGAGCAATTGTGTCTCACTACCACAAAACTCTGAGTTAGATTAAAGGCCATTTTCTACAGCTCTTTGAAGAGGTTGAAGATTATCTATCTATACTGAGTATAATCTCTATGTATCTAAAGAACCTGATTAGTCTAATTATAAATGACAAACTTAGAATACTATTGATCTATATAATTCTCAATACCTATCTAACTTAAAGACTAAGACAATAAATAACTGTGAAACAAATGAGGACAATGACCTCCAAATATAAGCAATGTACAAATATACATTGCAGTATGGTAAATATATATCAATACACAAGCAATATGTAAATATCTTAATCAGAGGTAGAAATGTACACTGCAATATGGTAAATATATACAATATATATCAATACAATATATGTCAATACATAAAAAATGTTTTTAAACAGAGGTAGAAACATGCATGCATACAATAGTCAATATAATTTCACTTTGTATCAATATATAAGAATCGATACCAATACATTTGTCTCAAAACAATAACTCACAAGTACCAACAAGTACCAATCTATTATCCCTCTTTTTTTTTTTTTCAAATGATCCCTGAGCTTATTATAAAATTCCTTCCCCAACCCTCAACCATATACCAATTTATAATCAACCCCTAAATGATGTCCCTAAACCCAAGGGCAAACTTTACTGGGAGAGGGGACGTCGTCCTCTAGAGTTACTTCCAGCTGTCATGGGGGCGACGTTCTTTCTGGGGGATCCTGTGAAAGTAAAATGATGGTTAAATTTCAAGATCGATGTCTTTTAAAATTGCAAATAGTCTCTGAGTATTTTGTGCAGGTCTGGCCAGAATGTTGTATAAGAGGTGCACCATTTCAGCTAACCAAGTTGGGATCGTCTTGTGCAGCTGGTACCCAAAACAGGTCTTGTAGTAGCGCTATCGGTATCATGACGTCATATCAACCAGGTGGAGTCGTTGTTATGGGGCCCCATCTTCTTCCTGGAAACTTTAAATGTCACTTCAGGAAAAACTCATTGTTCATTGTGAAAAACTTAAACATCAATCATATAGACATACACACACACACATACACACACACACATATATTCAATGAAAGGAATGATAGATATATTCAATGAAAAGTATGATAGATATGAAGAAAAGCAAAGATGTTTTCTAAACTCATATTTCTTTCTGTCCCCTATCGTGGCTCTTGACATGAGACAGAAACTCCAGAAACTCTGGGTTTTTCTCTTACCAACAGGCTTGGAATTGGAGAGGGACTGAGCCAGAGTCCAACTTCAAAACCAGCTCTATAAATTTAGAAATATGGTTTAGTATATTTTACTTACACAACTTATTCAGTTTTCTTGATAGTTCCTATTGGGCAGGTATTTTTCCATCTGTCAGTATCCAAACATCCAGGATCCCTTGAATTTTTCAAAGATGAGTGTTTTCCTGTGGAGATAAGAACAGAACCCTGCCCCCATTCTATATGTTTTTCTTACCCCCTGTAGGAATATCATCATTGTGGATGAGTTGTCATTTCTCCTTTCCAAGAGGTTTCTCCTCTTCAAATCGAACCTTTATTAATTTTGATGGTATCCACAATTTTTCTTCTCCTGTGGAAACAAGAGCAAAACCCCTTCCCCAACGTAGCACATCTCCTGGCTTCCATTGAGAGGTCAGCACATCTTTGAAATAAATTGGTTGATTTAGTTCAGCAGACTTTTCCATTATCCAATGTCTTTCTGCTGCTGTCGTTCCTTTCTCATTAGCGTTAAGAAAATTCAAGGTCAATAAAGCATTATGTAATCTATTTCTGGGAGTATTTTCGGTCCCTTTCTGTTTGTTCAGCATATCCTTTATAGTACGATTTGATCTTTCTATAACTGCCTGACCTGTGGGATTATGTGGTATACCTGTAATGTGTTTTATATTATAATAAGCAAAAAAGCGTTTCATTTTCTTAGATACATATGCTGGACCATTGTCTGTCTTTATTTGTGCAGGTATTCCCATGATGGCCATAACTTCCAATAGATGTGTGATTACTGAATCAGCCTTTTCTGAGCTCAGGGCAGTAGCCCATTGAAAACCTGAATATGTGTCTATGGTGTGGTGTACATATTTTAATTTACCAAATTCCATAAAGTGGAACACATCCATCTGCCAGATTTCATTTCTCTTAGTACCCTTTGGGTTACTCCCTGCAGGCAACGGTGTTTGATTATAGAAGGAACAAGTAGGACATCTCTTTATAATGTCCTTAGCTTGTTGCCATGTAATGGAAAATTCTTTCTTTAGGCCTTTACTATTGACATGATGCTTCTTATGAAATTCTGAGGCCTGCAACACGCTTCCAATCAATAATTGATCAATCTCAGCGTTGCCTTGTGCTAGAGGACCAGGCAGACCTGTATGGGACCGGATGTGTGTTATGTACATCGGACAAAGCCTGTTCCTGATTATGTCTTGTACCTGGATAAACAATGAAGTCAACTCTGTGTCATCTGGTATAAATTCAGCAGTTTCAATATGCAAGATAACTCTTTCTGCATATTGTGAATCTGTAACTATATTAAGAGGTTCTTTAAAATCCCTTAGCACCATAAGAATGGCATATATAATTCTGCCTTCTGGACAGAATTATAAGGGCTTTGTTCCACCTTACTCAATTCATCTGACTTATAACCTGCTTTCCCTGATTTATTTGCATCAGTATAGAATGTACGGGCTCCAGTTATTGGAGCATCACGTACAATTCTAGGAAGAATCCAAGAAGTTCTCTTTATGAGGTTAAGTCTACCACTTTTGGGATAGTTGCTATTAATTTCTCCCAAAAAATTAGCACAAGCTCTTTGCCATGGTTCATTGTCTTCCCATAACGTTTTTATTTCTTCAGTAGTAAAAGGCACTATAATTTCTGCTGGGTCTATACCTGCTAGTTGACGAAGTCTCAGTTTACCCTTTATAATTAATTCAGAGACTTTTTCCACATAAGTTTTTAATTTTTTACTTGGTTTATTAGGTATAAATATCCACTCTAAAATAATATCTTCCCTCTGCATTAGAATCCCTGTAGGAGAAATTCTGGAAGGCAATATGACTAGGATGCAGCTAAGATTTGGGTTCACCCTATCCACATGTGCCTCCTGTAATTTTTCCTCAATCATTGTCAGTTCCTTTTCTGCTTCAGCTGTCAGTTTTCTTGGACTATTCAAATCTTTATCACCATCTAAGGTTTTGTTTAAATGAACTATTAGATCAGGTGTTATCCCAACAGCTGGTCGTAGACTGGAAATGTCTCCTAACAATCTTTGGAAATCATTAAGAGTCTTTAACCTGTCTCGCCTAATTTGTGCCTTTTGCGTTTTAATTTTCTCTAACCCTATTCTGTAACCTAGGTAATTAATAGAATTTCCTCTTTGAATCTTTTCAGGGGCAATTTGTAATCCCCACCTAGGCAAGACTTTCTTTACTTCTTCAAACATCCTTTCTAAAGTATCTTTATTTGAATCAGATAACAAGATGTCATCCATGTAATGGTAAATTATGGACTTGGGGAATTGTTTACGAATTATTTCCAATGGCTTACTTACAAAATATTGGCACAATGTAGGACTATTGAGCATACCCTGTGGGAGGACAGTCCATTGATATCTCCTATTAGGCTGAGAATTATTATAAGTAGGCACTGTGAAGGCAAATTTTTCTCTATCCTTTTCTTGTAACGGTATGGTGAAAAAACAATCTTTCAAATCAATAACTATAAGAGGCCATCCTTTTGGTAATAGAGAAGGCAAAGGAATTCCAGATTGTAGTGGGCCCATAGGTTGAATTACCTTGTTGACAGCTCTTAAATCTGTCACCATTCTCCATTTACCGGATTTCTTTTTTACAACAAACACAGGAGAATTCCAAGGGCTGGTTGATTCTTCAATATGTTGAGCATCTAGTTGCTCTTGCACCAGCTGTTCCAATGCCTGTAATTTATCTTCAGCTAGAGGCCACTGTTTGATCCATATTGGCTTCTCAGTTAGCCATTTTAAAGGTAGGGCTGTTGGTACCTCTAAAGGTTTGGTATTTGCTGTATGTTCTTGTACAGCCTGAATGGTTGGTGACCTTTTCCCATAATACCTCATCATATCCTTCCCAGAATTATGAGTTCCTGGAACTACAGGAATGTTAATCTGGGTATTCCATTGCTGTAGCAGGTCGCGGCCCCATAAATTTATTGCGATATTCGCAATATATGGCCTTAGTCTTCCTATTTGCCCTTCAGGCCCTATGCATTCAACCCATCTTGTGCTTTGTTTTACACGAGATAGGGTTCCAATTCCCAGGAACTGAACATCTACCTCTTGAAGAGGCCAATTCGGATGCCAAGATTCTGGGGTAATGATACTTACATCCGCACCTGTGTCTAATAAGCCTTCAATAAAAGTGCCATTTATACAGACTCTTAGCTTTGGTCTTTGATCATTAATAGAAGTCTGCCAAAATATACGTTTACTCTGTCCTACTGGGTTTTTTGACTCATCCTCCATGTGTAATTCATCATTTAGACCAGTAATATTTTTTACAGCAGAAATTGGAGCTTTTAATTTTCTTGGTGAGGCACGTTCTCTACTGTGACTGGGAATGACTGGGCCACTGTTGGCTTGGGGGCCTGCGAGAGGCCCCTCAAGGAGTTTCCCGACTGTATCGGGTTGCCTTGTCTGTCTGTTGTTGACCTGCATTCGTTGGACCAGTGTCGGCCTTTACCGCATCTCCTACATATACCTGAAGGCCGAGGTCTCCTATTTTTGTCATTCCCAGAAGGGATATTATTCCTAGAAATCCTTTGCCTGCAATCCCTTTTCAGATGTCCTAATTTACCACAATTAAAACACCTGGCAGTTTGATGTCTCCTCATTGCTTTGGAAATCGCTTCTCCTACCCAAGATTCATCATTATAGCTAAACGTCTCGACATTCATTGTATGCTGAATCCATTCATCCATAGGTGCTGATCTAAACTTTAAAGGCCCAATTATCTTTTTGCATTCTATGTTTGCATTCTCAAAAGCTAGAGATTCAAGAAGTAGTCGTCTAGCTTCTGGGTCTGTTACCCCTATGTCCAGAGCCTTAATTAATCTTTGCAAAAAGTCAATAAAGGGTTCTCTCTGTCCCTGCCTAATTCTGGTATATGATTCAACCCCTTTTGCTGGATCTTGTAGCCTATTCCAAGCATTTAAAGCTGCTTGATGACATAAACACAGTACTTCATCATCATAAAGAGCTTGGACCTGTGGGTCAGCATATTCTCCTACACCAAGAATTTGATCTTGGGAAACCTCCACACCTTTTGCTCTTCCTTGCTGTTCCATATGTTTGGATTCTTCTCTGAAATAGATTCCAAACATCAAGGAAGGTCCATTATCTAAGACTGCAGACACTAACTGATGGAAATCGTGGGGGGTAGCTCTAGCATTAGAAGCCCAAGTCCTTATCATTTCCTTAACATATGCAGAGTGCAAGCCAAAGGTAACAATTGCCTGCTTAATTTCTTTTAGATCACTCATTGCTATTGGCATCCATCTAGCTTCTCTGACTCCCTTTGAGCCTTTAGAAGTTGACGCTTTGTCAGAATGAATTACAGGGTATGTCGCTAAAACCCTGGGTAAGCCAGATCTAATAGCTGGTGGTGGCATTGTATCCTGTCCTTGTGCCTTCTTACTCTGTTCACCAGCTCCAATAATTTCTTCAATCATTTCAAGTCTTTTTATCATTGTCTCTCTTAAATCCTGAATCTCCTGAGCTACATGTGTTTCTAGTGATTTCACTGAGGTATCAATTTTTTGGTCCCCATTCTGCACCTGTGATTTCAAAGCTTTTGAATCCTGAATCTCCTGACCTGTATTAGTTTCTGGTAAAGATTGTATGGTTCTTAGGACCATATTTTTCCTAAATAATAGAATATTCAAAAGAATACTGAAACCTAGTAACCAGTAAATTAAGTTATCTCCATAGTCGTATAAACCTTGCATGAAAAAACCCATTGTTTTGGTAGTCAAAATAGTAAAATTCATGTTGGAAACGAAAACTGCCATATTACCTATTATCCAGCAGGTGGCGCTGTTCCCAAGTCGCGACGAAAACGGGGTCCTGTTTCAGTGTCCGCCTAGTATTTGTTAAAAACTGGGAAATGCAAGTTGCTCAACAAAGTAAATGTAATTAAATCAATTCCGTACACGGAACCATAAACCCAGAATCCAGGGGTAGAGAAGAGTAACCCGGAAGCCGTGTATGCCTCCACGTGACAGTGTCGTCCCAAGGGGTTGCAGCTTTCCGCAACCGGTAACCGCGTGCTCTGGTTCGCTCCGCTTAAGAGCTGCGCTTGCAAGGGAGATTTGAAAACGATTCAGAAAAGAGCAAACCACGTGGGCAGAGACTACGCGGGCCTGTGGAATTTAAATCCACGTAGCGAGGCAAACGATAGGCTGCGTGGGGACTTGAAGTCAATCTGAGGTGTCTAAAGGGAAAATATAAAGAACTGCAGCAAGAAAAGCCACTGCGTGATGATTTATGTTAAACTGCTGGCTCCACGCACAAGGCACAGGCCGCAAGGCACAGGCCGCGGCCGGCCGAACTGGCGGCCGGCAGCCGAGCGGGGGAAGGAGGGGTTCTAAAACCAAACGTTGGGCGCCAGATGAAGGCGCAAGTCATAAACAATCCCACACCAGTTTGGAATTGTGATTAATAGGGTGGTATTTATTTAAAAAGGAATAAACTTACAAATCACCGTCCCAGACAACAGCCCTCTACGCACGCAATTAGGAAGAAGTCTAGTCGCCGGAACCGGAGCAGGAAGTAAAGAGAGCGAGGAGGGAAGTGGCCGCTTTTTTTAAAGGGAAAGATACCACGCCCCAATGGGCTGGTATCTTGGTGGCTATTGGCTGGAGGAGCGGAAGGACCTCCCGCAACACATCTTTTTAAATTGAGTCTGTCTGATACAAATGAACAAAGTAGGCTCAATTTAAAAAGATTTTGGTAAGAGGCTTACAGGGGGAAAAGTGGACCTGGCTTTGAACTGTATAAAGCAAGCTCTCCGGCGATGCAAAAATTCCCAATCAAGTTAAATCAAAACAAGCCAAATTAAGAAATACCAGGTTTAGCCAGATGGTGGTGGCGCACGCATTTAATCCCAGCACTCGAGAGGCAGAGGCAGGTGGATCTCTGTGAGTTTGAGGTCCGCCTGGTCTACAAGAGCTAGTTCCAGGACAGGAACCAAAAGCTATGGAGAAACCCAGTCTCAGAAAATCCAAAAAAGAAAAAAAAAGAAAAGAAAAAAAAAGAAATATCCAGGTTTAATAGCAGATCTGCACTCTCAGATGGCCCCAAGTGGGAACCTGGAAGCTGCAGGAATACAGCCCCTGAGAGGAAGAAAGGGAGACCAAATGTTCCTCTTTCTGGAAATCACTTAAGTACCCTGGGGATGTGTCGCGGCCCCCCTCCACCAGCAAGGAGGATGCGCAACACCGGAGCTCTTCTTGCTAAGCAGTTTATTCCAGGACTTTATTCACAGCAATCTTTTCCCTTCTCTTTCTCTCCTTCTGTCTCTTCCTCTCTCCTCTGGGCAAACCTCTCCCAGCCCTTAAGTAGGCCTGGGCCGCCAACCTCAGATTGCCAGGTGGGCACTGCCCATAGGTCCACGCATATGCAAGCAGCTGACAGTCATTGCATGATAATAGCATAAGTCAGGCTTTAGCCATAGGAGTTGATTATCACAGAGAGCACTCGCTTTCGGGATTGCGGAGGGCGGGAGCCAGCACCATCAGGTGCGACTCCACGCAGCTCTCTACATTGCCATCAGGTGTGGCTTCATGCAGCTCGCTACAGGGATGGGGTCAGGACCTGGCCTGCTGGGATTTGGAGTCCAGACCAGGCCTTGGGGCTGGGACAGATGTGAGGGACTGGGGCCTATGCTCCCAACTTGACACTGTGTGTGCCTATTATGCTTTAAGTATTTGAATGTGGTATTGAGCCCAACACCATCCACTCATGCATTCATGGTTTTATATTTTTAAGTTGGAACCTTAAAGAATCATCCTTCAAGCTTAAATTCCAGATCCATTTATGGCACCCTCTCTGAGCTGCAGCCAGCAAGCTTGTTCTTCCATTGTCCTCTGAAGCTCTGTAATTGCTGCCATCAGTCCAGAGTAGATCAACCTGATTCCAGAGCCCAGAGGTGTCTTCTGATCACAGGAAAATGACTAGGTCAGCAACAGTACGAGGCCCTTACCTGTCACTCAAAAGTCATCTCCTCTTTGCTCAAAAACACCCCAATCCTGGCTCCAGGTTTGAGATTCCTTTGGACTTACTCTTCCCCTTTGTGGGTGCCACTGCCTCAGAATGTGACACACGTGAGGGGGCAGCACTGCCTCAGAATGTGACACATGGGAGGGGGTCACTGACTCAGAATGTGACACATGGGAGGGGTCACTGACTCAGAATGTGACACATGGGAGGGGTCACTGACTCAGAATGTGACACATCGGAGGGGTCAATGTCTCACAATGTGTATCTTATAATCTTAGAGTCAGAGTGAACGTGGGTGGGTTGACCAGTTTACATGTTTATTTCCATGTTTTGTCTTTTATGGATTAATGGATGTGTCTCATTTTTTTCATTATTGCTTGCTTGCTTGCTTATTGATTGATTGATCGAGCAATGACTTCTTGTGTATTTCTTTGCTTGCTTACTTACTTATCTATCTGTTCAGCCCATCTCATTTACTTACTTCTTTAAAAAATGACCCACCTAGTTATTTACTTACTTACTTACTTACTTATTTGTTCATTTATTCCTTCACTTCCTTATCTTCTTTCATACATCTGTTTATTTATTTGCTCAGCCTGACTCATTTATTTACTTATTGAATGTTTCAATTAAATAATAATATTTTATTCATTTATTCATTCTTTGTTTTCTTATTTGTCTATTTTTATGTATGTATTTATTTACTTTCTTAATTATTTTTTTACTTTTTAAAATTTACTTAATTTTTTTTTCGTCGGGAATGTACATCATTTATTTCCTTCCTTCCTTCTTTCCTTCCTTCCTTCTTTCTTTCTGTCTCCTGACTGTCCTGAAACATAACTGGCTAAGAAAATGGTGGCCTCCATCTCACTGGTGCTGGGTGAGTGTCAGCAAAGCAGCTCCTGAAATGGGATTTGACACACACACACACACACACACACACACGTATATGACATGTACAGATGGGGGGGTTCCAATGTTTTCAGAGGAAGGTGCTCACTGGTAATAATAAATGTGCTGATAAAAAAGGCTGGAAATCGCTGAATATTAAATCATTAAAACTCTTCAAATAAATAGCAATTCCGTTTCTCTCTCTTTCTCTCTCTCTCTCTTTCTCTCACTCTCTCTCTCTCTCTCAGACACATACACACACACACACACACACACACACACACACCATAGACCAGCACATCTAGACTGACTGCAACAAACAAAAGAAGAAGAAACATGGAAAGAAGACACCCCTGTTGGACAGGATCTGATCTGATCTGAGAATAAATTCATCGAATGGCTGCGAACAGCATTTCATTGAGAAGAGATTCCACATCTTACTCTGTATAGTAAGTTAGTTAGTTAGTTAGTTAGTTAGTTAGTTAGTTAGATAAAGAGGAGCCTGTGAACTGGGTTGGGGTGTGGCTCCTCAGGTCAGGTCAGGTCAGGGAGGGGCTGAGGAGTGTACCATTGGCCTTGACAATAGGCACCAGTCAGGTGTTAGTGTCAGGGCCTGAGAGTTCCTCAGAGGGAATGAATGGAGACCCTTGCTTGTCTAAAAACTGCCTGAGCTTGGGGAAAGAACTTGTGTATAGCCACACTGGCTTGTTTCTTAGGTCCATTTGATATTGAGGGATATTAATGACCAGTGGATGTCAACTCTGGTTATTTTTATTTATTTTTTGGTGGTAGTGTTTGTGTGTTTCCCTTCTTTGAGTTGTGGTGGTGGAGAGTTGTCAGATGTCTCTGTTATTATGGGAGTTGTTGGCATCCTTGGTTTGTGCTTTGCCTTCTAGTACTTTGTGTAAGGCTGGGTTTGTGGCTACCTATTGTTTAAATCTGTTTTTGTCCTGGAATATCTTTTTTCTCCATTGATGTTGAATGCAAGCTTTGCTGGGAATAGTACTCTGGGCTTGCCTCCATGGTCTCTTAGTGTCTGCCAGCACATCTATCCAAGACATTCTGGCTTTCATGGTTTCCATTGAGAAGTCAGGTGTAATTCAAGCACCTAGGGACACCTGATCTTTGATGAAGAAACCAGAAATACATGGAAGACCATTCCTCTCCCTTATAAGAGATCATGTCAGCACAAAGAAGCCACCCTATTGCTGAGACACTCCACCTCACCTCCCAAAATAAATTTGGTGGAAAGGAATTCCCATACAGACCTCAACCTAAAACCAGATATCTTGAACCTAACAGAAGAAAAAGAAGGGAAGATCCCTGAAATCAATGACATAGGAAAAGACTTTCTGAGCAGAACACTATTAACACAGACACTAAGATCAACAATTAATAAATGGGATCTCATGAAACTGAAAAGCTTCTGCATGGCAAAAGATCCCATCATACCGACAAGTGGCAGCTTACAGAATGGTAAAATATTTTTTATCAACTACACACCTAATAGAGGGCTAATATCCAAAATTATATTAAAAAAATTAAACACAATGAATAAAGAACTCAAAAGGCTAGATATCAAGAAAACAAATGACTCAATTAAAACTGGGGTATAGATCTAAACAGAGAATTCTCAATAGGGAATCTTAAGTGGCTGAGAAAGACTTAAATGTTCAACATTCTCAGTCATTAGTGAAATGCAAACCAAGTATGCTTTGAGAGTCCATTTTACACCTGTCAGAATCCCTAAGATCAATAACACGAGTGACAGTTCCTGCTGGCAAGGACGTAGAATAAGGGGGACACTCATCCACTGCTGGTGGGAGTGCAGACTCATACAGTTACTATGGATATGAGTGTGGGGGCAACTTAGACAGATGGGAACTGATCTACCTCGTGATCCAGCTCTATCACTCTTGGGCATTTACCCAAAGGACACTTTATCCTACCACAGAGACGCTTACTCAACCATGTCCATTGCTGCTCTATTAATAATGCCCAGAAATTGGATAACATATTCAAGACATGAATATGAATGGATAATAAAAATTGGAACCTTTACACAAATGAATATTACTCAGCCATTAAAAATAATTAAATTCACAGTAAAAGGGTAGAACTAGGGGGAGAAATCACCCTGAGTGAGGTACCCAGACACAGAAAGCCAAATGTGGCATGTATTAGCTTACATGTGGATATACAGAATCACAGAGATTAAGCATAGAGTAACAGACTAAGGAGGAGAGAAGCATCTCATCAGGAACGAAGAAATAGAATAGAAAGGTACAGGCTGGTGAGGGGATGTGCAAGGAGAGAAACAGAGGGACGAGGGAGTGTATACAGGGAGAAACAGCTAAAACTAAGGCCACTGAAGTAGTGTGCAGTGGCATGGGTATTGATACAGTTGATGCTTCCTGAAATAAATGCATATTTGAAGGCAATCTAACAGAGAAATCAAATAACAGGGTGATGAGACTGTGTCTGAGAGCTTTCTCCTTCTGTCTTGCATTCCACTCTTTAGGTTGGGATTAAAGATGTGCACCACTGGGATTAAAGGCGTGCACCGCCAGGTTTCTATGGCAAACTAGTGTGGCTACTGAGATTAAAGGTGTGTGCTACCACTTACTCTTCAGCCAGACTTTCTTTATTAAAATACAAATGAAATATCACTACACATAAGGCTCATGAAACATTGTAAAGGAGGGGACACATAGATTATAAGAGCCAGAGCATCATGGAGTTTGCTGTGACATTGTATCTCCTAGGAATGTCAGATTCTACACCAATAAAATCTTATTAACATGGCTGCTTAAGTATGAGCTGAATAAGGACAAGAGGCAATCTATATTCTCCCTCCTTCTGCTCCTCATTTGGACCTTAAGAGCTCAGACCATTGCTCCAAATTGAGTCTCTGTCTCTACCTCGATCCATCGCCAGATGAAGGTTCTAAGGTGATATGTAAGATATTTATCAGTATAGGATAGGGTCATTTCAGGTTCCCTCTCCTCAGTTGCCCAAGGTACCAGCTGGGGACATCTCCCTGGACACCTGCGAACCCCTCTAGAGTCAAGTTTCTTGCCAACCCTAAGATGGCTCCCTTAGTTAGTTCGCTGCTCCTGTATCCTCCCTTCCTATATCCCAACCATCCCAATCCCCCGAGAAATCAGGACCACGAGGGATGCACCCACCCACTGTGACAGTGGAACTGATTTATTGTGAGCCCACCAAGGCCAGCTGGTCTGGGACTGAATAAGCATGGGTTGAAACTGGACTCTCTGAGCATGGTGGACAATGAAGGCTGATGAGAAGCCAAGGACAATGGCACTAGGTTTCGATCCTAATACATGAACTGGCTTTGTGGGTGCTTAGCCTGTTTAGACGCTCACCTTCCTGGAAATAGATAGAAGACCTTCGTCTTCCCGCAGGGCAGAGAATTTGGACTGCTCTCCAGTATCAAGAGGGAAGGGGAATGGTGTGGGGGGAGGAGAAGAGGAGTGGGCATAGGGGGAGGGGACTGGAGGGAGGGGGCAATATTTGGGAGGAGGGGAGGGAAATGGGAAACGGGGAGCAGGTGGAAATTTTAATTAAAAAAATAAAAAATAAAAAATAACCTTAAATTTGTATCAATATACAAAACTATCTTTAACTAGAGTAAAAAACATATATATATATCTATATATATATCTCATAAACCCCTCAAATTTGTATCAATATATAAAATTTTATACCAATGAAAATATTTAAGACAAAAAAAAGAGGCAATCTATAAGGGACAAGGGGCCAACCAGCCCTACACAAAGAACTATAGGGAACTCACAAATGCTGGGAGTGGAGAAACAGTTTTAGTCCTACTGTGGGAAGAGTACACGAAATGCTTATCCAATACCAAATGGTGAGCCCTGAATCATACATACAAATAACATTATACTAAATTAAAGTATGTGTGTGTTATAGTTTCTTAGGTACTTAACAGTATGAATCCTTGTGATTTTTTTCACATATCCATACTATTATTTTGCTCTCCTTTCTCCCTGTGTATTTATCTCCCTTCAACCTAATTATAACCCTGACAGCATACAGACAAGTAACATACAGATTGGACAGGTTACATACACATATGCATGTAACAAAATTAATGAAAAATCCATGAATTTGAAAGGGAACAAGGAGGCATATAAGAGCGGGTTTGAAGAAAAAAAGTAAAAGGAGAAATGATGTTTCATTGTTACAAAATATTTGTATAACTATGTAAAGATGTGTTGCATTTGTTGAATTTTATGGAAAAATGTGTTGCTGTTTTACCTTGTCTGCCTAAGGCACCTGGTTAGTCTAACAAAAAGCTAAATGGCCAATAGCAAGAAAGAGGTATAGGCAGGACTTGCAGGCAGGGAAACTAAGTAGCAGGAGGAATTTAGGCTTTAAAGGAAGAAAGAAAAAGAGATACCAGGGAGAAACCAGTGGCCAATCAGACACACATGGAGGAAGCAGGAAACCAAGACATACAGAATAAAAGAAAGGTAAAAAGCCCCAAGGAAAAATGTAGATGAATAGAAACAGGTTAAATTAAGTTCAAAAAGCTAGCAGGACGAGCCTAAGCTAAGACTAAGCACTTATAATTAATAAGAAGCATTCATAATAAATTATTTGGGAGTTTCTTGGTGGCCCAAAGGAAAATTCCAACTACACATAATACAATAAATAAAAAAAAGAAGTAGTTGTTTTTAAAGAATTAACATAAAAGGTAAAAAAGGGACACAGCCAAGACTGTTAAATAGACAAGCTTGTCTCAGAAAAAAAAAGAAGATAAAAAGAGATGTAACTTATCCCTATTACCTGCTCTGAAGAATTTTTCACAGATACTGCCACGGCATAACCACATGGGAATAAGGTGGCCTGCATTAATTAAAAGAGTTTCTAATAGTAAAGTATATTACAGTTGCTTATGACTTAAAATGTCATTATAAAATATCTAGCAAATTAAATTCAACTTGATTACATTATCATTTCTTCCCACTACATTCCTTAGGATGAATTTTAATTTATTAACGCCATGTATCACTAAGCTAAAATCCTGATACAATTATCTCACTTGATCCTGAGTGGCATTCAGAAGTAGACATAGAAAGCAAGCTTGTCAGGTTTTTGTGTGTCTATGACTACCAGCCTGATGACTGTAGACTTCAACTTTTTAAACTTTGTACAAAAAAAATGTTTCAATGAGTTCTTTGATGAGGAATGATTTTAGAAGGACTAGTATGTGAAAACTTGCTTTATTTAAGCACCCGTAGAACATTAATCCTTTCTCATTTCAGTCTTCTATAAAAAGAATCCAGGAGTAGTTAATGCATAAGCAATAGCTAATACAATAGTCTTACTAATTGATTTGTAATGACAAAATATGTGAGATCTGGGCCAAACAGAGATAATACTTCCAATAGAAATGTCTTAGCTAAAGTGATTTTGTATTTCTTCTGTAGACTCTTCTCAAACTCACAGAGATCCCCCTGCCGCTGCCTCTTGAGTGCTGGGAGTTAAGGAATGCACCACCACTGACCCGCAAATTTTGTATTTCTTAAGGCATCTTGAAACTATGATGAGTGTTGAAATGAATTTTAAGAACTTTTAGTAATGTAAACTGTACTGGAATACTTTCTGTTTGCCTTTTTTAAAAAAAATATCTTTATTATTTTTATTTTATGTATAAAGTGTTTTGCCTACATTTATGTCTGTATACCACACGTGTGTCTTGTGCCCACCAAGGCCAGAAGAGGGCATCAGACCTCCTGAAATTAGAGTTATAGTTATGGGTCCTGGGGAATTATCCCATTTCTTTGGAAGAGCAGGCAGTGCTCTTACCCATGGAGCCATTTCACCAGCCCCAGGGATATTTTACAAAACAAAACAACATTAAAAGATACTATGGAAAACAAATCGGCACTGCTGCAAAAGTACTTAATTGTCTCAAACACAGATGAGGAGACACAGTGATGGCTAGGAAAGGCTGAAACTCAAAAGGGTTGCTAGGGACAAAACTACAATTCTAGCCAGAGGCACAACAGCTGCAAGATTTAGAAATCTAAGCTTTTGCCCTAGGACTTCTCACCACTTTCTGGGAATGGGCATAGCCTTCTTGCCTAAGAGTACTTGCAACAGGCATTCTGAAGTCACGTGGGCGGAGACTTTAAAATCCAAATGGCTCTTGGTTGGCATTGGTGGGTGTCTTCCTAAGCAGTTTTGCATTTTACTGGAAGTGGGAGCTGGGGGTCAAGAACCAGAGAGAAAGGTAACTGCTTGCATGGGGTTAATTCTGTTCCTGCTAAGAAACTCTGTGGCATCAGAGACCTGGGGCGGCATCTGCCAGGCTCTGGGTTCAGGGATCAGTAAGTTTGTGTGGGCAGAGCCTGGAGAGGGAAAAGAGGATGCTGATTGCTGACCAAGGTGTTCCCCAGGGAGGGGGGGAAGGGGAGGACTGCCTGGGAGGGACAGGTTAAAACGCTGCTTTCCTGTGGTAATACAGCATCTGAAAAGCCATATAAAAAGAAAAAGTCTGGGAAACTGAAGGCTTGAGAATAAACCTAAGTGGAATGTAAGCAGCAAAACAAGGAGTGATGTGACTCAGTGCACAGCCTATTGTGCTAAAGTCCCCAGCTCAAACAAACAATAAAGTGGGTGTTATTATTTGGTGTTAGTATTTGGGAATCTGCATTGGCCTGCCTGTCCTTAGGGTCCTGACAGGAAACCTCCTCCCCTGTAGCCACTAAGAGCACTTCACCTGTAGCCACTTCTGGGCACATTTGCTATGGTTCCTTGTAACAGGTGGACCTACCCCTAACCTCCCCCTTCTCCTGTGTCTACCTCCCTCTCTCTCCTGCACTCTTTACCCCATGGGACTAGTCTGCTCCCCTCTCTGCCTCCTCTGTCCCTTCTCTCTCATCTTCCAATAAGCCTCCTATATAAGCCTTATCGCATAGCGTGACTTCTCTTCACTACATATATATATATATATATATATATATATATATATATATATATATATAATTTTATCAACAGTGAGTTCTGTCTTATCCTAGAAAGAAGCCAGGGCAGGACCAGAAAAAGCTGAGTCGCTAGCGTCTAGTGCTGCAGAGACGAAGACAGGGTCTGACATAGGTATGCTTATGATACTAAAATATTTTGAGAATGGAAGCAGCCTCTACATTATGTTATGGAACGGATTGCTTGTCTTTACTGAAAGGGAGATTAGAACCAGAAAGACAATAGTGGGTATTAAACTATGGGGTTAAACATAAAGCAAGAAAAGTAGATATTAGGAAAAGAGAATGAATCCTGATTTTGAAGCCAAAGGAAACATTTTGAGGAGAGTTTAGGAGCCTGAGATTTCTTGTCAAGCAGTCTGTGAGTTACCATTGAAATAGACATAAGAGATACCAGGGATGTACTCGGGATAACACATTGAAATATTGTGATCATGGATTGCCGTGTGATGCAGGAATCATATATGTTCGTTTTTGCATTGCCTTGCTCAAGTGTATTGAATACTTGAAGTTGCATAGGTGTTATCTTTAGTGAGGACTTAAGTATACATGTCAAACAAATACAGCACACAGGGAAAATACTATTGTAAAGGAATACAATAACTAAGTTTTTAGTTACTCTTCTACTTCAGAATAAAAGTGATAATTATTGCTTAATGATCCACTTGCATCTGGAACATTTTTCTGATATTGAAATCCTGAATTAGGTTTTGAGCATGAAGCGCAATTCCATTTCCACCAGTGGTGCTGGCTGCCTCTCCACACAGGAATTAAGATCTCAGGATCTCGATGAACCAGACCTTTATACCCGTCAAGCGTAAGTGCCTCCAACTATGGATCTCAGCTGCATGCTGCCACGTTCTGTACCTAGTTCTCAGAAACTGTAGAATCAGATGGTGAAAGTGGGTCTTCTCTAGTTCCACACGTGAGTCGCTCACTCTCTAAGGTTAGTAATTCCTTCAGAGAGCTTTGGTTTTACTGTCTAAATCTGTCAGTATTAATTATATTAGCAATTAAACTAAGAAAATGTCAATATAAACTCAATTTAAAATAACAAACTCATTATAAGGTTTCAAAAATAAAATGGTTTTATTTATTTACTTGTTTATTATTTGTTTTGGTTTGGTTTTTGGAGACGAGATTTCTCGATGTAGCCCTAGCTTTCCTGGCACTCACTCTGTAGACCAGGCTAGCATCGAGCTTTGAGATCTACCTGTCTGTGCCTCCAAAGTGCTCTGATTAAAGGTGCATGCCACCACCACCTACAATGCTTTTAATTAAAAAAGAAATCTGGGTAAGCAAGATGACTCAGCAGGTAAAGGCACTTATCAACAAACCCAAACACCTGCTTTCAATCCCCAGACCCACATAGGAGAAGAGAACCTGCTGCTTCAGCAGCTACTGACCACCAGCTGCTCTCTCTCTACCTCTCTCTCTCTCTCTTTCTCTCTTACACACACACATACACACACAAAAATAATAAATGTAATATAATATATTTCCAATGCAAAACAATTTCATTGGGCAGCAAAACATGGTCTCCCCTTTTAACGTCAGATCCCTTTAATATCTGACTAAAGAAAGACAGTTAGAATCTATGTCTGCTGCTGCATTCAGACTTTCCTAGCAGCCAGTCTCTAGGAAGCAATGTATGCATGAAAGGATGAGCATGATAAGAACAAACAGCATCTTAGTTTTGATGTAGTGATACCTAGATATATACACCTTCGAGAACATGACTAGATAACCAGTTGTCTGGATTGGAGGTGGGGAAGTTTGATACAGATTGACAGGAAACAGTCTGTTATTTGTAGGACCTGGGGTATGACCACACCTTTTTGTACTTTGAATCCCTTGTGTATAGGAATGGAGATAGGTTGAGCGGTGGTGCACATATTTAATTAAATGGAGGTAGTCTAATCTCTGGGTTTGAGGCCAGCCTGGTCAACACACAAATTCCAAGACAACCAGAGCTACACAGAAAAACCTGTCTTCCAAAAAAAGAAAGAAAAAGAGTGGAGATACTGGGAGATTGCTCAGTGGTTTAGAGTCATTCCTATTCTACCACAGGACCCAAATTCAGTTCCCAGTACCCACATTGGGCAGGTCACAACCACCTCTGACTCCAGCTCAAGGAGATCTGATGCCCCTTTTGTGACCTCCATAGGCACTCTCGTTCATGTGTGGTTATGCCTATGCAGACAAAATATACATAGAATATAAAATAGAACTTTTCAGTTTTTTAATGGAGACAATGGCAGACTCTCCTTTACAAGTAGTTCTGAATATTTATTAAGTGTTCATATAGGTCAACTGCTCTTAAGTTCCTCATGCGTATTAACTCTTGATAATCGAAGACAACTTTCCCTTAAGGCACAATGGCAAACAAGGGAATACAAACAAGGGAGCAGTTATAGGGGCATAAATAGAGATGAAAGTGTTTAGGTTATTGAACAGGCCTTTAGACTACTTGGTACAGAAGATCTATGGGCCTGAAACACACCTTTAAGGATAATATATGTGTTGATAATGTCATGCACAAGGAAATTTGGTTTGTAATTTGTGGTGCTGAGGATTGAGCACAAGCTGAACAAAACAATGAGATATATCCCTGTCACAGAAGTACATTTCATTCCCCCCATATTTTATACCTAAAACTGCTGTAACCTCATGGTATGCTTTCCTGCTTTAAGGAATGCATTGTGTTTAGTTATTTAAAGCTCAAAGACTAATGTTTGATGTTGTTGTTACGATTTGTGTGTGTGTGTTTGTGTGTGTGTGATGGATAGCCTTGAAATAATGCAGACTTGAACACAGAAGGAAATGTTTTTGATTGCCTTCTTAATATGCAACTTGGTATGATTTCCAGCTGTAAAACAATAAAGGATACAAGACCTATCCATGATAAAGTATTTATTCAGAAAAATATCCAACATCTATATAAGGTATCAAATTGTCTGATTTTAGTGATTTTGCAGCGTGGTTTAAATTCTGGTTTGTCTGAGACAGGGTTTCTCTGTCTAGCTCTGGCTGTCAGTGGAACTCACTCTGTAGACCAGGCTGGCCTTGAACTCACAGACATCTGCCTGCCTCTGGCTCAGGAGTGCTGGGATTTGCTGGGATTAAAGGTGTGAGCCACTAGCACCCAGTTTTATTGTTTTTTTTAAAAGCAATGTATAAGTAAAACCCACAGTTTTACAAAAATAGCTATTCAAGTAATCCACACAAAGTTGTTTTCACCGTTAACAATTTCTATGGCATCTGACATGGGCTACAAACACGGCCTTGTGGTAAAGTACTTTCTTAGCATGTGGCTTCAGACCTGGGCTCAATTCCCAGTACCACCAAAAAGAACAAAACAAAACAACTACTTTTTACTAGGAAGACCCTTTTACCTTCCTCAATAAAAGAGAGGTCAGGAGTGTGCTTTGTATCAGCAATTCCAGCACTTTGTTATAAGATGCTGGGGGGATTCCAAGTTCCAGGTCAGGCAGGGTCACTTAGTAAGACCCTATCTAAAATACATAACAGCCAGGAAATCTTAAAATGAAAAATGGTCTATGTTTAGTAATAGTGCAAGTTAGTTTGAGTCATGAAAAATTTAAACAAAAATCAGTCTATAAGAAAATGTTGATGAGGGTCTGAAGAGGTGGCTCAGCATCTAAGAACACTGCTTACTCTTCCAGAGGTGCTGAGTTCAGTTCCCAGTAACCACATACTGGCTCACAACTGTCTATAGTGTGATCCCATGTCCTCGTCTGACATAAAGTTGGACGTGCAGGTAGAGTACTCATATAAATAAAAATAAGTTTTTAAAGAGAAAAAGGAAGGAAGGAAGGAAGGAAGGACGGAAGGAAGGAAGGAAAAGAAATGAAGGAAGAAAAAGTTGATGAAGCCCGGTGGTGGTAGTGGTGGGAGCACATGCCTTTAATCCCAGCACTCAGGAGCCAGAGGCAGGAAGAGCTCTATGCGTTAGAGGCCAGCCTGGGCTACAGAGTGAGCTCCAAGACAGCCAAGCCTACACAAAGAAACCCTGTCCCATAAAACCAAAAGAGTTGATGATCTAAATATTTGTGCAGTAGGACATACCTATAATCCCAGATTTGGAAAGCAGGAGAATCCATTGTTCTGGGCTATGTAAACTCATGACTCAAAAAAAAAAGAAGAATAAAAGAAAAGAAAAACTATATGTATGTAGGACTGGAGGGTTTTTTCTGTGATTAAGAAAACTGTTTGCTCTTGCAGAGGACCTGAATTCAATTTCTGGCACTCACACAGAAACTCAAACCATCTGTAACTGCAGTTCTTCTCATCTAGGAGCACACAACACACATGCTTACATGCAGTGAAGATGTTTATATGCATAAATATACATGTACATAATAATTGACGAGAGGCTGAAGAGGTAGCTCAGCAGTTAAGAGCACTTGTTCTTCCAAAGGGCCTGTGTTCATTGCCAGCACCTGCTTGGTCAATCACAACCCTCAGTAACTCCAGTCCCCTGGATCTGATGCCCTCTTCTGGCCTACTTGAACATTGTGTGCACATGATGTACAAAGTTTACAAAACACCTAGACACATAATTTATTTTAAAAATAATTGAGCAAGACATGGTGGTGCATGCCAGTAATCCCAGCACTCTGGAAGCTGAGAGGAGAATCTTGAGTTCAAGGTTAGCCTGAGCTACATAACAAGTCCAAGGTTACCCTGGTATGTATAGCAAAAACCTTTCTAAATTTTAGAAAATAGATATTAAGAGGGATTACAGCATAAACAATAAAATATCAAAATGGAAAAGTCAAAATAACCAGAAAAAATCAAATATTAACTCTCAAAAAAGATTTTATTAACAAATTATTTTACAGATGAATGCTTTCAAATAATTAAATGTCTAATGGTTTTTAAACATGAGAGTTGTCATAGAAAATAAACACAATTATCAAGAGGCTACTATATGCGTGTACAACAACTTATAGGCATCATAATAAAATCAAACCAATCACCGACAGACATAATATACAAAGCTCAATAATTGCTATCAAAATGTATTTGGCAAATAGGCAATTATTATTTAAGATAAGGTCTTGCTCAGATTAGGTGAGTCTCTAGCCAGAATCTTTGGGCCTTCCTTAGTCCTCTAAATGCTGGAATTAGATGCATGCATGGCAACAACTGGCTCAGCAAATGCTTTACGCATGACCATATGCCTGGTACTGTAATAGATGTCTGAACTAATATAGCACAACACCTGCCCCATGGACTCCATTTCAAGTGGGACGATGGCTACAGGAACAAGTATTTCCCATTACAAGATTATTAAGTTAGCTACAAAGTAGTAGATTTCATAATGGCATTTTTACACATGTTTTCTTCTTCCACACCCTGCCCTCTGGCCTTTGCCTTGCCCTCCCCTCTGTCCCATTCTTGCTGTTTTTCCATTGCCCACAACAACCTAATTTCTGCTCTCCCAGTACAATATTGCATTATCTTCTGTCAGTGTTCCTGTACCCTAATCCTTCAGGTCTCTTTTTCCCTCTCACAGTTCTCTAGTTTCATGAGTCATCCACACATGGACACCGACCCACTCACACATAGAAACTTCAATCAAGAATACACACATGAGAGAAAACATAGTGCTTATCTGAATGCAGTTTATTTCAGCTAACATTCTGAACTGTAATTTCACCCATTTTCCTACAAATGTCATTTTTTTACTTTTAAATCTGTGTATATGTGTGTGTGTGTGTCTGTGTGTGTGTGTGTGACCACAGAGATGAGAGATGTCAGACCCTCCTGGGGCTTGTGTTACAGGTGGTTGTGAACTGCCTGATTTGAGTGTTGGGAATCAAATGCTGGTCCTCTGGAAGAACAAGAAGTGCTCTTTATCACTGAGGCATATAGGCAGATCATGTGATAGTTTTGGTTGTCGTCCTCAAAGATTTGTTTATCTTTTATTTTTATGTGTGTGAATATTTTTCCTGCAATATATGTGTACATCCGTGGTGACTGTGGAGGCCAGAAAGGGATTCCCTGGAACTGGAGTTATAGATGGTTCTGAGCCACCAAGTGGGTGCTGGGAACCAAACCCAGTTCCTCTGTAAGAGCAGCCAGTGCTTTTCCCTGAGACATCTGTCCCACCACTTTCTCATTTTTGACAAACCTACTTACTGATTTCCTCAGTAGCTGCAATTTATGCTCACTAGCAGTGAGTAAAGTTTCCTCTTTCCTCAAATTCCTGCCAGCATCTGTTGTTCTGTTTTCTTGATGAAAGTCATTCTGAGCTAGTAAGGTGACAGTATAAATCATTTTAATTTCACCTTTCCCTGATGGCTTAGGATGTTGAACCCATCATCAAATATTATTTGCCATTTCTATTTCTTCCTTTGAGGACTGTCTGCTCACCTCATTACCTCATGTATGGATTGGATTTGGTTTAATCTTGGCTGTTTTTACATAATAGAACCCTATGCGATACAGAGTTGGCAATGATTTCTCAAATCTGTAAGCTCTCTCTTCAGTTGTGAGGTTCCTTCCATTGTTAGGCAGGTTTTTAGTTTGCTATAATCCATGTGTCAGTCCTTGGGTTGTGTTCTCTGCTGTCACAGTCCATTCAGAAGTTCCTACCTCTGCATAGGATGATTGTTGACACGGGACATAGTTGATGTGTCTTCCCTGCAGTTTCAGCATGTCCTGTCTTCACATGAAGTCTGTGATCTATTTTCAATGTTTCATGTAGTTTGAGACTCGACCTGATTTCATTCTTCTACAGGTACATACCCAGTTTTCTCAGCACCATCTGTAAAAGGATCTTTCCTAATGACATCTGGGTTTAAGGGAAAAAATGAAGTACCTTCTAGGGCTGGGTTGATGAATCCATGATTAAGAGCACTTGCCGCTCTTGCAGAGGACAAAGGTTCAGTTAACAGCACCCATATGGCAGCTCACAATCCCTTATATCTCTAATTCTAAGGTATCTGATGTCATCTTCTGGAGAGTAGTTGACTGTTCAGTTTTCATGAGTTTGTAGGCATTCTGGGGGTAGAATTGTTGTTGAATTCTAGCATTATTCCATGGTAATCCAATAGCACACAGCTGGTTACTACATTTTCTTTTGTATCTGTGAATGTTTGCTTTGTTACTGATTATGTGATCAATTTTTGAGAAGGTTCCATGAGATGCTGAGAAGAAGGTATTTTCTTTTCTGTTGGGTGGAATGTTCTATAGATGTCTATTAATTTCATTTGTTTCACTACATCTGTGATATCTCTTATTGCTCCATTAAGTTTCTGTCTGTTTAGCCTGTCCATTGGTGAGAGAGGAGTGTTGAAACCTACTATTAGAGTGTGTGTTTCCCTTCTTTGAGTTGTGGTGGTGGAGAGTTGTCAGATGTCTGTGTTATTATGGGTGTTCTTAGATTCCTTGGTTTGTGCTTTGCCTTCTAGTAGTTTCTGTAAGGCTGGGTTTGTGGCTACCTATTATTTAAATCTGTTTTTGTCCTGGAATATCTTTTTTCTCCATTGATGGTGAATGCAAGCTTTGCTGCGAATAGTACTCTGGGATTGCCTTCATGGTCTCTTAGTGTTGGCAGCACATCTATCTAAGACATTCTGGCTTTCATGGTTTCCACTGAGAAGTCAGGTGTAATTCAAGTGTCTACGGACTCCTGATCTTTGATGAAGAAACCAGAAATACATGGGAGACCATTCTCTCCCTTATAAGAGATCATGTCAGCACACAGAAGCCACCCTATTGCTGACACACCCCCACATCCCAAAAAATATTTAATGGAAAGGAATTCCCACACAGACCTCAACCTAAAACCAGATATCTTGAACCTAACAGAAGAAAAAGAAGGGAAGATCCCTGAAATCAATGACATAGGAAAAGACTTTCTGAGCAGAACACTATTAACACAGACACTAATTTCAACAATTAATAAATGGGATCTCATGAAACTGAAAAGCTTCTGCATGACAAAAGATCCCATCATTCAGACAAAGTGGCAGCTTACAGAATGGTAAAATATTTTTTTATCAACTACACACCCAATAGAGGGCTAATATCCAAAATTATACAAAAAAACTCAAACAAAATGTATAAAGAACTCAAAAGGCTAGATATCAAGAAAACAAATGACTCAATTAAAACTGGGAATTTTTAAACAGAGAATTCTCAATAGGGAATCTTAAGTGGCTGAGAAAGACTTAAATGTTCAACATTCTCAGTCATTAGTGAAATGCAAACCAAGTCTGCTTTGAGAGTCCACTTTACACCTGTCAGAATCCCTAGGATCAATAATACGAGTGACAGTTCCTGCTGGCAAGGACATAGAATAAGGGGTACACTCATCCACTGCTGGTAGGAGTGCAGACTCATACAGTCACTATGGAAATGAGTGTGGATTTACCTTAGAGAGATGGGACCTGATCTACCTCGTGATAAAAATTGGAACCTTTATACAAATGAATATTACTCAGCCATTAAAAAGAATTAAATTCACAGTAAATGGGTAGAACTAGGGGGAGAAATCACCCTGAGTGAGGTACCCCGACACAGAAAGCCAAATGTGGCATGTATTAACTTACATGTGGATATACAGAATCACAGAGATTAAGCATAGAGTAACAGACTAAGGAGGAGAGAAGCATCTCATCAGGAAAGAAGAAATAGAATAGAAAGGTACAGGCTGGTGAGGGGAGGTGCAAGGAGAGAAATAGAGGGACGAGGGAGTGTATACAGGGAGAAACAGCTAAAACTAAGGCCACGGAAGTAGTGTGCAGTGGCATGGGTATTGATACAGTCGATGCTTCCTGAAATAAATGCATATGTGAAGGCAATCTAACAGAGAAATCAAATAACAGGGTGATGAGACTGTGTCTGAGAGCTTTCTCCTTCTGTCTTGCATTCCATTCTTTAGGTTGGGATTAAAGATGTGCACCACTGGGATTAAAGGCGTGCACCGCCAGGTTTCTATGGCAAACTAGTGTGGCTACTGAGATTAAAGGTGTGTGCTACCACTTACTCTCTGATCTTCAGCTAAACTTTCTTTATTAAAATACAAATGAAATATCACTACACGTAAGTATCACGAAACATTGTAAAGGAGGGGACACATAGATTATAAGAGCCAGAGCATCATGGAGTTTGCTGTGACATTGTATCTCCTAGGAATGTCAGAATCTACACCAATAAAATCTTATTAACATGGCTGCTTAAGTATGAGCTGAATAAGGACAAGAGGCAATCTATAAGGGACAAGGGGCCAACCAGCCCTACACAAAGAACTATAGGGAACTCACAAATGCCGGGAGTGGAGAAACAGTTTTAGTCCTACTGTGGGAAGAGTACACGAAATGCTTATCCAATACCAAATGGTGAGCCCTGAATCATACATACAAATAACATTATACTAAATTAAAGTATGCGTGTGTTATAGTTTCTTAGGTACTTAACAGTATGAATCCTTGTGATTTTTTTCACATATCCATAGTATTATTTTGCTCTCTTTTCTCCCTGTGTATTTATCTCCCTTCAACCTAATTATAACCCTGACAGCATACAGACAAGTAACATACAGATTGGGCAGGTTACATACACATATGCATGTAACAAAATTAATGAAAAATCCATGAATTTGAAAGGGAACAAGGAGGCATATAAGAGCGGGTTTGAAGAAAAAAAGTAAAAGGAGAAATGATGTTTCATTGTTACAAAATATTTGTATAACTATGTAAAGACGTGTTGCATTTGTTGAATTAGATGTAAAAATGTGTTGCTGTTTTACCTTGTCTGCCTAAGGCACCTGATTAGTCTAACAAAAAGCTAAATGGCCAATAGCAAGAAAGAGGTATAGGCAGGACTTGCAGGCAGGGAAACTGAGTAGCAGGAGGAATTTAGGCTTAGAAAGGAAGAAAGAAAAAGAGATACCAGGGAGAAACCAGTGGCCAATCAGACACACATGGAGGAAGCAGGAAACCAAGACATACAGAATAAAAGAAAGGTAAAAAGCCCCAAGGAAAAATGTAGATGAATAGAAACAGGTTAAATTAAGTTCAAAAAGCTAGCAGGACGAGCCTAAGCTAAGACTAAGCACTTATAATTAATAAGAAGCATTCATAATAAATTATTTGGGAGTTTCTTGGTGGCCCAAAGGAAAATTCCAACTACACATAATACAATAAATAAAATAAAGAAGTAGTTGTTTTTAAAGAATTAACATAAAAGGTAAAAAAGGGACACAGCCAAGACTGTTAAATAGACAAGCTTGTCTCAGAAAAAAAAAAGAAGATAAAAAGAGATGTAACATATCCCTATTACCTGCTCTGAAGAATTTTTCACAGATACTGCCACGGCATAACCACATGGGAATAAGGTGGCCTGCATTAATTAAAAGAGTTTCTAATAGTAAAGTATATTACAGTTGCTTATGACTTAAAATGTCATTATAAAATATCTAGCAAATTAAATTCAACTTGATTACATTATCATTTCTTCCCACTACATTCCTTAGGATGAATTTTAATTTATTAACGCCATGTATCACTAAGCTAAAATCCTGATACAATTATCTCACTTGATCCTGAGTGGCATTCAGAAGTAGACATAGAAAGCAAGCTTGTCAGGTTTTTGTGTGTCTATGACTACCAGCCTGATGACTGTAGACTTCAACTTTTTAAAATTTGTACAAAAAAAATGTTTCAATGAGTTCTTTGATGAGGAATGATTTTAGAAGGACTAGTATGTGAAAACTTGCTTTATTTAAGCACCCGTAGAACATTAATCCTTTCTCACTTCAGTCTTCTATAAAAAGAATCCAGGAGTAGTTAATGCATAAGCAGTAGCTATTACAATA
This sequence comes from Chionomys nivalis, assembly GCF_950005125.1. NCBI lineage: Eukaryota > Metazoa > Chordata > Mammalia > Rodentia > Cricetidae > Chionomys > Chionomys nivalis. The sequence goes on along the minus strand of NC_080094.1, from coordinate 86,174,043 downwards.
GTCTTACTAATTGACCTTGTAATGACAAAATATGGGAGATCTTGGTCAAAGAGAGATAATACTTCCAATTCAAATGTCTTAGCTAAAGTGATTTTGTATTTCTTCTGTAGACTCTTCTCAAACTCACAGAGATCCCCCTGCCTCTGCCTTTTGAGTACTGGGAGTAAAGGAATGTACCACCACTGACCAGCAAATTTTGTACTTCTTAAGGCATCTTGAAACTAAGATGAGTGTTGAAATGAATTTTGAGAACTTAGGTCCTGATAAAACTGTACAAGAATACTTTTTATTTGCCTTTATTTTTTTAAAAAAGATCTTTATTATTTTTATTTTATGTATAAAGTGTTTTGCCTACATGTATGTCTGTATACCACACGTGTGTCTGGTGCCCACCAAGGCCAGAAGAGGGCATCAGACCTCCTGAAATTAGAGTTATAGTTATGGGTCCTGGGGATTTAACCCATTTCTTTGGAAGAGCAGGCAGTGCTCTTACCCACGGAGCCATTTCACCAGGCCCAGGGATATTTTACAAAACAAAACAACAATAAAAGATACTATGGAAAACAACTGGGCACTGCTGCAAAAGTACTTGATTGTCTCAAATACAGATGAGGAGACACACTGATGGCTAGGAAAGACTGAAACTCAAAAGGGCTGCTAGGGACAAAACTACAATTCTAGCCAGAGGCACAACAGCTGCAAGATTTAGAAATCTAAGCTTTTGCCCTAGGACTTCCCACCACTGTCTGGGAACTGGCATAGCCTTCTTGCTTAAGAGTACTCGCAAGAGGCTTTCTGACGTCACGCAGGCGGAGACTTTAAAATCCAAATGGCTCCTGGTTGGCATTGGTGGGTGTCTTCCTAAGCAGTTGTGCATTTTACTGGAAGTGGGCGCTGGGGGTCAAGAACCAGAGAGAAAGGTAACTGCTGGTATGGGGTTAACTCTGTTCCTGCTAAGAAACTCTGTGGCATCAGAGACCTGGGGCGGCATCTGCCAGGTTCTGGGTTCAGGGATCAGTAAGTTTGTGTGGGCAGCGCCTGGAGAGGGAAAAGAGGATGCTGATTGCTGACCAAGGTGTTCCGCAGGGAGGGGAAGAAGGGGAGGACTGCCTGGGAGGGACAGGTTAAAACACTGCGTTCCTGTGGTAATGCAGCATCTGAAAAGCCATGTAAGAAGAAAAAGTCTGGGAAACTGAAGGCTTGAGAATAAGACCTAAGTGGAATGTAAGCAGTCGAACAAGGAGTGATGTGACTCAGTGCACAGCCTATTGTGCTAAAGTCCCCAGCTCAAACAAACAATAAAGTGGGTGTTATTATTTGGTGTTAGTATTTGGGAATCTGCATTGGCCTGCCTGTCCTTAGGGTCCTGACAGGAAACCTCCTCACCTGTAGCCACTAAGAGCACTTCACCTGTAGCCACTTCTGGGCACATTTGCTATGGTTCCTTGTAACAGGTGGACCTACCCCTAACCTCCCCCTTCTCCTGTGTCTACCTCCCTCTCTCTCCCGCACTCTTTACCCCATGGGACTAGTCTGCTCCCCTCTGTCCCTTCTCTCTCATCTTCCAATAAGCCTCCTGTATAAGCCTTATTGCATAGCGTGACTTCTCTTCACTATATATATATATATATATATATATATATATATATATATATATAATTTTATCAACAGTGAGTTCTGTCTTATCCTAGAAAGAAGCCAGGGCAGGACCAGAAAAAGCTGAGTGGCTAGCGTCTAGTACTGCAGAGACGAAGACAGGGTCTGACATAGGTATGCTTATGATACTAAAATATTTTGAGAATGGAAGCAGCCTCTACATTATGTTATGGAACGGATTGCTTGTCTTTACTGAAAGGGAGATTAGAACCAGAAAGACAATAGTGGGTATTAAACTATGGGGTTAAACATAAAGCAAGAAAAGTAGATATTAGGAAAAGAGAATGAATCCTGATTTTGAAGCCAAAGGAAACATTTTGAGGAGAGTTAAGGAGCCTGAGATTTCTTGTCAAGCAGTCTGTGAGTTACCATTGAAATAGACATAAGAGATACCAGTGATGTATTCGGGATAACACATTGAAATTTTGCGATCATGGATTGCCGTGTGATGCAGGAATCATATATGTTCATTTTTGCATTGTCTTGCTCGAGTGTATTGAATACTTGAAGTTGCATAGGTGTTATCTTTAGTGAGGACTTAAGTATACATGACAAACAAATACAGCACACAGGGAAAATACTATCGTAAAGGAATAAACTTAGTTACTCTTCTACTTCAGAATAAAAGTGACAATTATTGCTTAATGATCCACTTGCATCTGGAACATTTTTCTGATATTGAAATCATGAATTAGGTTCTGAGCATGAAGCGCAGTTCCATTTCCACCGGTGGTGCTGGCTGCCTCTCCACACAGGAATTAAGATCTCAGGACCTCGACGAACCAGACCTTTATACCCGTCAAGCGTAAGTGCCTCCAACTATGGATCTCAGCTGCATGCTGCCATGTTCTGTACCTAGTTCTCAGAAACTGTAGAATCAGATGGTGAAAGTGGGTCTTCTCTAGTTCCACACTTGAGTCGCTCACTCTCCAAAGGTTAGTAATTCCTTCAGAGAGCTTTGGTTTTACTGTCTAAGTCTGGCAGTATTAATTATATTAGCAATTAAACTAAGAAAATGTCAATATAAACTCAATTTAAAATAACAATCTTATTATAAGGTTTCAAAACTAAAATGGTTTTATTTATTTATTTGCTTCTTTGTTTGTTTTGGTTTGTTTTGGAGACAAGATTTCTCGATGCAGCCCTAGTTTTCCTGGCATTCACTCTGTAGACCAGGTTAGCATCGAACTTTGGGATATACCTTTCTCTGCTTCCAAAGTGCTCAGATTAAAGGTGCGTGCCACCACCACCTACAATGCTTTTAATTTAAAAAAAAAATCTGGGTAAGCAAGATGACTCAGCAGGTAAAGGCACTTATCAACAAACCCAAACACCTGCTTTCAATCCCCAGACCCACATGGTAGAAGAGAACCTGCTGCATCAGCAGCTACTGACCACCAGCTGCTCGCTCTCTTTCTGTCTCTCTCTCTCTCTCTCTCTCTCTCTCTCTCACACACACACACACACACACAATAATAAATGTAATAAAGTTAAAATATTTCCAATGCAAAACAATTTCATTGGGCAGCAAAACATGGTCTCCCCTTTTAACGTCAGATCCCTTTAATATCTGACTAATGAAAGACAGTTAGAATCTATTCTGCTGCTGCATTCAGACTGTCCTAGCAGCCAGTCTCTAGGTAGCAATGTATGCATGAAAGGATGAGCATGAGAAGAACAAACAACATCTTAGTTTTGATGTAGTGATACCTAGATATACATACCTTGGAGAACATGTCTAGTCTAGATCAGCAGTTGTCTGGATTGGAGGTGGGGAAGTTTGATACAGATTGACAGGAAACAGTCTGTTATTTGTATGACCTGGGGTATGACCTCACCTTTTTGTACTTTGAATCCCTTGTGTATAAGAATGGGGATAGGTTGAGCGGTGGTGCACGTATTTAATTAAACGGAGGCAGTCTAATCTCTGGGTTTGAGGCCAGCCTGGTCAACACACAAATTCCAAGACAACCAGAGCTACACAGAAAAACCTGTCTTCCAAAAAAAGAAAGAAAAAGAGTGGAGATACTGGGAGATTGCTCAGTGGTTTAGAGTCGTTCCTATTCTACCACAGGACCCAAATTCAGTTCCCAGTACCCACATTGGGCAGGTCACAACCGCCTGTGACTCCAGCTCAAGGAGATCTGGTGCCCCTTTTGTGACCTCCATAGGCACTCTCGTGCATGTGTGGTTATGCCTATACAAACAAAATATACATAGAATATAAAATAGAACTTTTCACTTTTTTAATGGAGATAATGGCAGACTCTCCTTTACAAGTTGTTCTGAATATTTATTGAGTGTTTATATAGGTCAACTGCTCTTAAGTTCTTCATGCATATTAACTCTTGATACTCGGTGACAACTTTCCCTTAAGGCACAATGGCAAACAAGGGAGTACAAAAAAGGGAGCAGTTATAGGGGCATAAATAGAGACGAAAGTGTTTAGGTTATTGAACAGGCCTTTAGACTACTTGGTACAGAAGATCTATGGGCCTGAAACACACCTTTAAGGATAATATATGTGTTGATAATGTCATGCACAAGGAAATTTGGTTTGTTATTTGTGGTGCTGAGGATTGAGCACAAGCTGAACAAAACACTGAGATACATCCCTGTCACAGAAGTACATTTCATTCCCCCCATATTTTATACCTAAACTGCTGTAACTTCATGGTATGCTCTCCTGCTTTAAGGAATGCATTGTCTTTAGTTATTTAAAGCTTAAAGACTAATGTTTGATGCTGTTGTTACGATGTGTGTGTGTGTGTGTGTTTGCGTGTGTGATGGATAGCCTTGAAATAATGCAGACTTGAACACAGAAGGAAATGTTTTTGATTGCCTTCTTAATATGCAACTTGGTATGTTTTCAAGTTCTAAAAAAATAAAGGATACAAGACCTATCCATGATAAAGTATTTATTCAGAAAAATATCCAACATCTATATAAGGTATTAAATTGTCTGATTTGAGTGATTTTGCAGTGTGGTTTAAATTCTGGTTTGTCTGAGACAGGGTTTCTCTGTCTAGCTCTGGCTGTCAGTGGAACTCATTCTGTAGACCAGGCTGGCCCTGAACTCACAGACATCTGCCTGCCTCTGGCTCAGGAGTGCTGGGATTTGCTGGGATTAAAGGTGTGAGCCACTAGCACCCAGTTTTATTGTTTTTTTAAAAGCAATGTATAAGTAAAACCCACAGTTTTACAAAAATAGCTATTCAAGTAATCCACACAAAGTTGTTTTCACCGTTAACAATTTCTATGGCATTTGACATGGGCTACAAACATGGCCCTGTGGTAAAGTACTTTCTTAGCATGTGGCTTCAGACCTGGGCTCAATTCCTAGTACCATCAAAAAGAACAAAACAAAACAAAACAAAACAACTACTTTTTACTAGGAAGACCCTTTTCCCTTCCTCAATAAAAGAGAGGTCAGGAGTGTGCCTTGTATCAGCAATTCCAGCACTTTGTTATCAGATGCTGGGGGGATTGCAAGTTCCAGGTCAGGCAGGGTCACATAGTAAGACCCTATCTAAAATACATAACAGCCAGGAAATCTTAAAATGAAAAATGGTCTATGTTTAGTAATAGTGCAAGTTAGTTTGAGTCATGAAAAATTTAAACAAAAATCAGTCTATAAGAAAATGTTGATGAGGGTCTGAAGAGGTGGCTCAGCATCTAAGAACACTGCTTACTCTTCCAGAGGTGCTGAGTTCAGTTCCCAGTAACCACATACTGGCTCACAACTGTCTATAGTGTGATCCCATGTCCTCGTCTGACAAAGTTGGACGTGCAGGTAGAGTACTCATATAAATAAAAATAAGTTTTTAAAGAAAAAAAGGAAGGAAGGAAGGAAGGAAGGAAGGAAGGAAGGAAGGAAGGAAGGAAAAGAAATGAAGGAAGAAAAAGTTGATGAAGCCCGGTGGTGGTAGTGGTGGGAGCACATGCCTTTAATCCCAGCACTCAGGAGCCAGAGGCAGGAAGAGCTCTATGCGTTAGAGGCCAGCCTGGGCTACAGAGTGAGCTCCAAGACAGCCAAGCCTACACAAAGAAACCCTGTCCCATAAAACCAAAAGAGTTGATGATCTAAATATTTGTGCAGTAGGACATACCTATAATCCCAGATTTGGAAAGCAGGAGAATCCATTGTTCTGGGCTATGTAAACTCATGACTCAAAAAAAAAAAAAGAAGAATAAAAGAAAAGAAAAACTATATGTATGTAGGACTGGAGGGTTTTTTCTGTGATTAAGAAAACTGTTTGCTCTTGCAGAGGACCTGAATTCAATTTCTGGCACTCACACAGAAACTCAAACCATCTGTAACTGCAGTTCTTCTCATCTAGGAGCACACAACACACATGCTTACATGCAGTGAAGATGTTTATATGCATAAATATACATGTACATAATAATTGACGAGAGGCTGAAGAGGTAGCTCAGCAGTTAAGAGCACTTGTTCTTCCAAAGGGCCTGTGTTCATTGCCAGCACCTGCTTGGTCAATCACAACCCTCAGTAACTCCAGTCCCCTGGATCTGATGCCCTCTTCTGGCCTACTTGAACATTGTGTGCACATGATGTACAAAGTTTACAAAACACCTAGACACATAATTTATTTTAAAAATAATTGAGCAAGACATGGTGGTGCATGCCAGTAATCCCAGCACTCTGGAAGCTGAGAGGAGAATCTTGAGTTCAAGGTTAGCCTGAGCTACATAACAAGTCCAAGGTTACCCTGGTATGTATAGCAAAAACCTTTCTAAATTTTAGAAAATAGATATTAAGAGGGATTACAGCATAAACAATAAAATATCAAAATGGAAAAGTCAAAATAACCAGAAAAAATCAAATATTAACTCTCAAAAAAGATTTTATTAACAAATTATTTTACAGATGAATGCTTTCAAATAATTAAATGTCTAATGGTTTTTAAACATGAGAGTTGTCATAGAAAATAAACACAATTATCAAGAGGCTACTATATGCGTGTACAACAACTTATAGGCATCATAATAAAATCAAACCAATCACCGACAGACATAATATACAAAGCTCAATAATTGCTATCAAAATGTATTTGGCAAATAGGCAATTATTATTTAAGATAAGGTCTTGCTCAGATTAGGTGAGTCTCTAGCCAGAATCTTTGGGCCTTCCTTAGTCCTCTAAATGCTGGAATTAGATGCATGCATGGCAACAACTGGCTCAGCAAATGCTTTACGCATGACCATATGCCTGGTACTGTAATAGATGTCTGAACTAATATAGCACAACACCTGCCCCATGGACTCCATTTCAAGTGGGACGATGGCTACAGGAACAAGTATTTCCCATTACAAGATTATTAAGTTAGCTACAAAGTAGTAGATTTCATAATGGCATTTTTACACATGTTTTCTTCTTCCACACCCTGCCCTCTGGCCTTTGCCTTGCCCTCCCCTCTGTCCCATTCTTGCTGTTTTTCCATTGCCCACAACAACCTAATTTCTGCTCTCCCAGTACAATATTGCATTATCTTCTGTCAGTGTTCCTGTACCCTAATCCTTCAGGTCTCTTTTTCCCTCTCACAGTTCTCTAGTTTCATGAGTCATCCACACATGGACACCGACCCACTCACACATAGAAACTTCAATCAAGAATACACACATGAGAGAAAACATAGTGCTTATCTGAATGCAGTTTATTTCAGCTAACATTCTGAACTGTAATTTCACCCATTTTCCTACAAATGTCATTTTTTTACTTTTAAATCTGTGTATATGTGTGTGTGTGTGTCTGTGTGTGTGTGTGTGTGACCACAGAGATGAGAGATGTCAGACCCTCCTGGGGCTTGTGTTACAGGTGGTTGTGAACTGCCTGGTTTGAGTGTTGGGAATCAAATGCTGGTCCTCTGGAAGAACAAGAAGTGCTCTTTATCACTGAGGCATATAGGCAGATCATGTGATAGTTTTGGTTGTCGTCCTCAAAGATTTGTTTATCTTTTATTTTTATGTGTGTGAATATTTTTCCTGCAATATATGTGTACATCCGTGGTGACTGTGGAGGCCAGAAAGGGATTCCCTGGAACTGGAGTTATAGATGGTTCTGAGCCACCAAGTGGGTGCTGGGAACCAAACCCAGTTCCTCTGTAAGAGCAGCCAGTGCTTTTCCCTGAGACATCTGTCCCACCACTTTCTCATTTTTGACAAACCTACTTACTGATTTCCTCAGTAGCTGCAATTTATGCTCACTAGCAGTGAGTAAAGTTTCCTCTTTCCTCAAATTCCTGCCAGCATCTGTTGTTCTGTTTTCTTGATGAAAGTCATTCTGAGCTAGTAAGGTGAGAGTATAAATCATTTTAATTTCACCTTTCCCTGATGGCTTAGGATGTTGAACCCATCATCAAATATTATTTGCCATTTCTATTTCTTCCTTTGAGGACTGTCTGCTCACCTCATTACCTCATGTATGGATTGGATTTGGTTTAATCTTGGCTGTTTTTACATAATAGAACCCTATGCGATACAGAGTTGGCAATGATTTCTCAAATCTGTAAGCTGTCTCTTCAGTTGTGAGGTTCCTTCCATTGTTAGGCAGGTTTTTAGTTTGCTATAATCCATGTGTCAGTCCTTGGGTTGTGTTCTCTGCTGTCACAGTCCATTCAGAAGTTCCTACCTCTGCATAGGATGATTGTTGACACGGGACATAGTTGATGTGTCTTCCCTGCAGTTTCAGCATGTCCTGTCTTCACATGAAGTCTGTGATCTATTTTCAATGTTTCATGTAGTTTGAGACTCGACCTGATTTCATTCTTCTACAGGTACATACCCAGTTTTCTCAGCACCATCTGTAAAAGGATCTTTCCTAATGACATCTGGGTTTAAGGGAAAAAATGAAGTACCTTCTAGGGCTGGGTTGATGAATCCATGATTAAGAGCACTTGCCGCTCTTGCAGAGGACAAAGGTTCAGTTAACAGCACCCATATGGCAGCTCACAATCCCTTATATCTCTAATTCTAAGGTATCTGATGTCATCTTCTGGAGAGTAGTTGACTGTTCAGTTTTCATGAGTTTGTAGGCATTCTGGGGGTAGAATTGTTGTTGAATTCTAGCATTATTCCATGGTAATCCAATAGCACACAGCTGGTTACTACATTTTCTTTTGTATCTGTGAATGTTTGCTTTGTTACTGATTATGTGATCAATTTTTGAGAAGGTTCCATGAGATGCTGAGAAGAAGGTATTTTCTTTTCTGTTGGGTGGAATGTTCTATAGATGTCTATTAATTTCATTTGTTTCACTACATCTGTGATATCTCTTATTGCTCCATTAAGTTTCTGTCTGTTTAGCCTGTCCATTGGTGAGAGAGGAGTGTTGAAACCTACTATTAGAGTGTGTGTTTCCCTTCTTTGAGTTGTGGTGGTGGAGAGTTGTCAGATGTCTGTGTTATTATGGGTGTTCTTAGCTTCCTTGGTTTGTGCTTTGCCTTCTAGTAGTTTCTGTAAGGCTGGGTTTGTGGCTACCTATTATTTAAATCTGTTTTTGTCCTGGAATATCTTTTTTCTCCATTGATGGTGAATGCAAGCTTTGCTGCGAATAGTACTCTGGGATTGCCTTCATGGTCTCTTAGTGTTGGCAGCACATCTATCTAAGACATTCTGGCTTTCATGGTTTCCACTGAGAAGTCAGGTGTAATTCAAGTGCCTACGGACTCCTGATCTTTGATGAAGAAACCAGAAATACATGGGAGACCATTCTCTCCCTTATAAGAGATCATGTCAGCACACAGAAGCCACCCTATTGCTGACACACCCCCACATCCCAAAAAATATTTAATGGAAAGGAATTCCCACACAGACCTCAACCTAAAACCAGATATCTTGAACCTAACAGAAGAAAAAGAAGGGAAGATCCCTGAAATCAATGACATAGGAAAAGACTTTCTGAGCAGAACACTATTAACACAGACACTAATTTCAACAATTAATAAATGGGATCTCATGAAACTGAAAAGCTTCTGCATGACAAAAGATCCCATCATTCAGACAAAGTGGCAGCTTACAGAATGGTAAAATATTTTTTTATCAACTACACACCCAATAGAGGGCTAATATCCAAAATTATACAAAAAAACTCAAACAAAATGTATAAAGAACTCAAAAGGCTAGATATCAAGAAAACAAATGACTCAATTAAAACTGGGAATTTTTAAACAGAGAATTCTCAATAGGGAATCTTAAGTGGCTGAGAAAGACTTAAATGTTCAACATTCTCAGTCATTCGTGAAATGCAAACCAAGTCTGCTTTGAGAGTCCATTTTACACCTGTCAGAATCCTTAGGATCAATAATACGAGTGACAGTTCCTGCTGGCAAGGACATAGAATAAGGGGTACACTCATCCACTGCTGGTAGGAGTGCAGACTCATACAATCACTATGGAAATGAGTGTGGATTTACCTTAGAGAGATGGGAACTGATCTACCTTGTGATCCAGCTCTATCACTCTTGGGCATTTACCCAAAGGAAACTTCATCCTACCACAGAGACGCTTACTCAACCATGTCCATTGCTGCTCTATTAATAATGCCCAGAAATTGGATAACATATTCAAGACATGAATATGAATGGATAATAAAAATTGGAACCTTTATACAAATGAATATTACTCAGCCATTAAAAAGAATTAAATTCACAGTAAATGGGTAGAACTAGGGGGAGAAATCACCCTGAGTGAGGTACCCAGACACAGAAAGCCAAATGTGGCATGTATTAGCTTACATGTGGATATACAGAATCACAGAGATTAAGCATAGAGTAACAGACTAAGGAGGAGAGAAGCATCTCATCAGGAAAGAAGAAATAGAATAGAAAGGTACAGGCTGGTGAGGGGAGGTGCAAGGAGAGAAATAGAGGGACGAGGGAGTGTATAAAGGGAGAAACAGCTAAAACTAAGGCCACGGAAGTAGTGTGCAGTGGCATGGGTATTGATACAGTCGATGCTTCCTGAAATAAATGCATATGTGAAGGCAATCTAACAGAGAAATCAAATAACAGGGTGATGAGACTGTGTCTGAGAGCTTTCTCCTTCTGTCTTTCATTCCAGTCTTTAGGTTGGGATTGAAGATGTGCACCACTGGGATTAAAGGCGTGCACCGCCAGGTTTCTATGGCAAACTAGTGTGGCTACTGAGATTAAAGGTGTGTGCTACCACTTACTCTCTGATCTTCAGCTAAACTTTCTTTATTAAAATACAAATGAAATATCACTACACGTAAGTATCACGAAACATTGTAAAGGAGGGGACACATAGATTATAAGAGCCAGAGCATCATGGAGTTTGCTGTGACATTGTATCTCCTAGGAATGTCAGAATCTACACCAATAAAATCTTATTAACATGGCTGCTTAAGTATGAGCTGAATAAGGACAAGAGGCAATCTATAAGGGACAAGGGGCCAACCAGCCCTACACAAAGAACTATAGGGAACTCACAAATGCCGGGAGTGGAGAAACAGTTTTAGTCCTACTGTGGGAAGAGTACACAAAATGCTTATCCAATACCTTCAATCTAATTATAACCCTGACAGCATACAGACAAGTAACATACAGATTGGGCAGGTTACATACACATATGCATGTAACAAAATTAATGAAAAATCCATGAATTTGAAAGGGAACAAGGAGGCATATAAGAGCGGGTTTGAAGAAAAAAAGTAAAAGGAGAAATGATGTTTCATTGTTACAAAATATTTGTATAACTATGTAAAGACGTGTTGCATTTGTTGAATTAGATGTAAAAATGTGTTGCTGTTTTACCTTGTCTGCCTAAGGCACCTGATTAGTCTAACAAAAAGCTAAATGGCCAATAGCAAGAAAGAGGTATAGGCAGGACTTGCAGGCAGGGAAACTGAGTAGCAGGAGGAATTTAGGCTTAGAAAGGAAGAAAGAAAAAGAGATACCAGGGAGAAACCAGTGGCCAATCAGACACACATGGAGGAAGCAGGAAACCAAGACATACAGAATAAAAGAAAGGTAAAAAGCCCCAAGGAAAAATGTAGATGAATAGAAACAGGTTAAATTAAGTTCAAAAAGCTAGCAGGACGAGCCTAAGCTAAGACTAAGCACTTATAATTAATAAGAAGCATTCATAATAAATTATTTGGGAGTTTCTTGGTGGCCCAAAGGAAAATTCCAACTACACATAATACAATAAATAAAATAAAGAAGTAGTTGTTTTTAAAGAATTAACATAAAAGGTAAAAAAGGGACACAGCCAAGACTGTTAAATAGACAAGCTTGTCTCAGAAAAAAAAAAGAAGATAAAAAGAGATGTAACATATCCCTATTACCTGCTCTGAAGAATTTTTCACAGATACTGCCACGGCATAACCACATGGGAATAAGGTGGCCTGCATTAATTAAAAGAGTTTCTAATAGTAAAGTATATTACAGTTGCTTATGACTTAAAATGTCATTATAAAATATCTAGCAAATTAAATTCAACTTGATTACATTATCATTTCTTCCCACTACATTCCTTAGGATGAATTTTAATTTATTAACGCCATGTATCACTAAGCTAAAATCCTGATACAATTATCTCACTTGATCCTGAGTGGCATTCAGAAGTAGACATAGAAAGCAAGCTTGTCAGGTTTTTGTGTGTCTATGACTACCAGCCTGATGACTGTAGACTTCAACTTTTTAAAATTTGTACAAAAAAAATGTTTCAATGAGTTCTTTGATGAGGAATGATTTTAGAAGGACTAGTATGTGAAAACTTGCTTTATTTAAGCACCCGTAGAACATTAATCCTTTCTCACTTCAGTCTTCTATAAAAAGAATCCAGGAGTAGTTAATGCATAAGCAATAGCTATTACAATAGTCTTACTAATTGACCTTGTAATGACAAAATATGGGAGATCTTGGTCAAACAGAGATAATACTTCCAATTCAAATGTCTTAGCTAAAGTGATTTTGTATTTCTTCTGTAGACTCTTCTCAAACTCACAGAGATCCCCCTGCCTCTGCCTTTTGAGTACTGGGAGTAAAGGAATGTACCACCACTGACCAGCAAATTTTGTACTTCTTAAGGCATCTTGAAACTAAGATGAGTGTTGAAATGAATTTTGAGAACTTAGGTCCTGATAAAACTGTACAAGAATACTTTTTATTTGCCTTTATTTTTTTAAAAAAGATCTTTATTATTTTTATTTTATGTATAAAGTGTTTTGCCTACATGTATGTCTGTATACCACACGTGTGTCTGGTGCCCACCAAGGCCAGAAGAGGGCATCAGACCTCCTGAAATTAGAGTTATAGTTATGGGTCCTGGGGATTTAACCCATTTCTTTGGAAGAGCAGGCAGTGCTCTTACCCACGGAGCCATTTCACCAGGCCCAGGGATATTTTACAAAACAAAACAACAATAAAAGATACTATGGAAAACAACTGGGCACTGCTGCAAAAGTACTTGATTGTCTCAAATACAGATGAGGAGACACACTGATGGCTAGGAAAGACTGAAACTCAAAAGGGCTGCTAGGGACAAAACTACAATTCTAGCCAGAGGCACAACAGCTGCAAGATTTAGAAATCTAAGCTTTTGCCCTAGGACTTCCCACCACTGTCTGGGAACTGGCATAGCCTTCTTGCTTAAGAGTACTCGCAAGAGGCTTTCTGACGTCACGCAGGCGGAGACTTTAAAATCCAAATGGCTCCTGGTTGGCATTGGTGGGTGTCTTCCTAAGCAGTTGTGCATTTTACTGGAAGTGGGCGCTGGGGGTCAAGAACCAGAGAGAAAGGTAACTGCTGGTATGGGGTTAACTCTGTTCCTGCTAAGAAACTCTGTGGCATCAGAGACCTGGGGCGGCATCTGCCAGGTTCTGGGTTCAGGGATCAGTAAGTTTGTGTGGGCAGCGCCTGGAGAGGGAAAAGAGGATGCTGATTGCTGACCAAGGTGTTCCGCAGGGAGGGGGAGAAGGGGAGGACTGCCTGGGAGGGACAGGTTAAAACACTGCGTTCCTGTGGTAATGCAGCATCTGAAAAGCCATGTAAGAAGAAAAAGTCTGGGAAACTGAAGGCTTGAGAATAAGACCTAAGTGGAATGTAAGCAGTCGAACAAGGAGTGATGTGACTCAGTGCACAGCCTATTGTGCTAAAGTCCCCAGCTCAAACAAACAATAAAGTGGGTGTTATTATTTGGTGTTAGTATTTGGGAATCTGCATTGGCCTGCCTGTCCTTAGGGTCCTGACAGGAAACCTCCTCACCTGTAGCCACTAAGAGCACTTCACCTGTAGCCACTTCTGGGCACATTTGCTATGGTTCCTTGTAACAGGTGGACCTACCCCTAACCTCCCCCTTCTCCTGTGTCTACCTCCCTCTCTCTCCCGCACTCTTTACCCCATGGGACTAGTCTGCTCCCCTCTCTGCCTTCTCTGTCCCTTCTCTCTCATCTTCCAATAAGCCTCCTGTATAAGCCTTATCGCATAGCGTGACTTCTCTTCACTACATATATATATATATATATATATATATATATATATATATAATTTTATCAACAGTGAGTTCTGTCTTATCCTAGAAAGAAGCCAGGGCAGGACCAGAAAAAGCTGAGTGGCTAGCGTCTAGTACTGCAGAGACGAAGACAGGGTCTGACATAGGTATGCTTATGATACTAAAATATTTTGAGAATGGAAGCAGCCTCTACATTATGTTATGGAACGGATTGCTTGTCTTTACTGAAAGGGAGATTAGAACCAGAAAGACAATAGTGGGTATTAAACTATGGGGTTAAACATAAAGCAAGAAAAGTAGATATTAGGAAAAGAGAATGAATCCTGATTTTGAAGCCAAAGGAAACATTTTGAGGAGAGTTAAGGAGCCTGAGATTTCTTGTCAAGCAGTCTGTGAGTTACCATTGAAATAGACATAAGAGATACCAGTGATGTATTCGGGATAACACATTGAAATTTTGCGATCATGGATTGCCGTGTGATGCAGGAATCATATATGTTCATTTTTGCATTGTCTTGCTCGAGTGTATTGAATACTTGAAGTTGCATAGGTGTTATCTTTAGTGAGGACTTAAGTATACATGACAAACAAATACAGCACACAGGGAAAATACTATCGTAAAGGAATAAACTTAGTTACTCTTCTACTTCAGAATAAAAGTGACAATTATTGCTTAATGATCCACTTGCATCTGGAACATTTTTCTGATATTGAAATCATGAATTAGGTTCTGAGCATGAAGCGCAGTTCCATTTCCACCGGTGGTGCTGGCTGCCTCTCCACACAGGAATTAAGATCTCAGGATCTCGACGAACCAGACCTTTATACCCGTCAAGCGTAAGTGCCTCCAACTATGGATCTCAGCTGCATGCTGCCATGTTCTGTACCTAGTTCTCAGAAACTGTAGAATCAGATGGTGAAAGTGGGTCTTCTCTAGTTCCACACTTGAGTCGCTCACTCTCCAAAGGTTAGTAATTCCTTCAGAGAGCTTTGGTTTTACTGTCTAAGTCTGGCAGTATTAATTATATTAGCAATTAAACTAAGAAAATGTCAATATAAACTCAATTTAAAATAACAATCTTATTATAAGGTTTCAAAACTAAAATGGTTTTATTTATTTATTTGCTTCTTTGTTTGTTTT
Organism: Chionomys nivalis; assembly: GCF_950005125.1. Lineage (NCBI taxonomy): Eukaryota > Metazoa > Chordata > Mammalia > Rodentia > Cricetidae > Chionomys > Chionomys nivalis. The sequence goes on along the minus strand of NC_080094.1, from coordinate 86,158,754 downwards.
GGTTTGTTTTGGAGACAAGATTTCTCGATGCAGCCCTAGTTTTCCTGGCATTCACTCTGTAGACCAGGTTAGCATCGAACTTTGGGATATACCTTTCTCTGCTTCCAAAGTGCTCAGATTAAAGGTGCGTGCCACCACCACCTACAATGCTTTTAATTTAAAAAAAAAATCTGGGTAAGCAAGATGACTCAGCAGGTAAAGGCACTTATCAACAAACCCAAACACCTGCTTTCAATCCCCAGACCCACATGGTAGAAGAGAACCTGCTGCATCAGCAGCTACTGACCACCAGCTGCTCGCTCTCTTTCTGTCTCTGTCTCTCTCTCTCTCTCTCTCTCTCTCTCACACACACACACACACACACACACAATAATAAATGTAATAAAGTTAAAATATTTCCAATGCAAAACAATTTCATTGGGCAGCAAAACATGGTCTCCCCTTTTAACGTCAGATCCCTTTAATATCTGACTAATGAAAGACAGTTAGAATCTATTCTGCTGCTGCATTCAGACTGTCCTAGCAGCCAGTCTCTAGGTAGCAATGTATGCATGAAAGGATGAGCATGAGAAGAACAAACAACATCTTAGTTTTGATGTAGTGATACCTAGATATACATACCTTGGAGAACATGTCTAGTCTAGATCAGCAGTTGTCTGGATTGGAGGTGGGGAAGTTTGATACAGATTGACAGGAAACAGTCTGTTATTTGTATGACCTGGGGTATGACCTCACCTTTTTGTACTTTGAATCCCTTGTGTATAAGAATGGGGATAGGTTGAGCGGTGGTGCACGTATTTAATTAAACGGAGGCAGTCTAATCTCTGGGTTTGAGGCCAGCCTGGTCTACAGACAAATTCCAAGACAACCAGAGCTACACAGAAAAACCTGTCTTCCAAAAAAAGAAAGAAAAAGAGTGGAGATACTGGGAGATTGCTCAGTGGTTTAGAGTCGTTCCTATTCTACCACAGGACCCAAATTCAGTTCCCAGTACCCACATTGGGCAGGTCACAACCGCCTGTGACTCCAGCTCAAGGAGATCTGGTGCCCCTTTTGTGACCTCCATAGGCACTCTCGTGCATGTGTGGTTATGCCTATACAAACAAAATATACATAGAATATAAAATAGAACTTTTCACTTTTTTAATGGAGATAATGGCAGACTCTCCTTTACAAGTTGTTCTGAATATTTATTGAGTGTTTATATAGGTCAACTGCTCTTAAGTTCTTCATGCATATTAACTCTTGATACTCGGTGACAACTTTCCCTTAAGGCACAATGGCAAACAAGGGAGTACAAAAAAGGGAGCAGTTATAGGGGCATAAATAGAGACAAAAGTGTTTAGGTTATTGAACAGGCCTTTAGACTACTTGGTACAGAAGATCTATGGGCCTGAAACACACCTTTAAGGATAATATATGTGTTGATAATGTCATGCACAAGGAAATTTGGTTTGTTATTTGTGGTGCTGAGGATTGAGCACAAGCTGAACAAAACACTGAGATACATCCCTGTCACAGAAGTACATTTCATTCCCCCCATATTTTATACCTAAACTGCTGTAACTTCATGGTATGCTCTCCTGCTTTAAGGAATGCATTGTCTTTAGTTATTTAAAGCTTAAAGACTAATGTTTGATGCTGTTGTTACGATGTGTGTGTGTGTGTGTGTTTGCGTGTGTCATGGATAGCCTTGAAATAATGCAGACTTGAACACAGAAGGAAATGTTTTTGATTGCCTTCTTAATATGCAACTTGGTATGTTTTCAAGTTCTAAAAAAATAAAGGATACAAGACCTATCCATGATAAAGTATTTATTCAGAAAAATATCCAACATCTATATAAGGTATTAAATTGTCTGATTTGAGTGATTTTGCAGTGTGGTTTAAATTCTGGTTTGTCTGAGACAGGGTTTCTCTGTCTAGCTCTGGCTGTCAGTGGAACTCATTCTGTAGACCAGGCTGGCCCTGAACTCACAGACATCTGCCTGCCTCTGGCTCAGGAGTGCTGGGATTTGCTGGGATTAAAGGTGTGAGCCACTAGCACCCAGTTTTATTGTTTTTTTAAAAGCAATGTATAAGTAAAACCCACAGTTTTACAAAAATAGCTATTCAAGTAATCCACACAAAGTTGTTTTCACCGTTAACAATTTCTATGGCATTTGACATGGGCTACAAACATGGCCCTGTGGTAAAGTACTTTCTTAGCATGTGGCTTCAGACCTGGGCTCAATTCCTAGTACCATCAAAAAGAACAAAACAAAACAAAACAAAACAACTACTTTTTACTAGGAAGACCCTTTTCCCTTCCTCAATAAAAGAGAGGTCAGGAGTGTGCCTTGTATCAGCAATTCCAGCACTTTGTTATCAGATGCTGGGGGGATTGCAAGTTCCAGGTCAGGCAGGGTCACATAGTAAGACCCTATCTAAAATACATAACAGCCAGGAAATCTTAAAATGAAAAATGGTCTATGTTTAGTAATAGTGCAAGTTAGTTTGAGTCATGAAAAATTTAAACAAAAATCAGTCTATAAGAAAATGTTGATGAGGGTCTGAAGAGGTGGCTCAGCATCTAAGAACACTGCTTACTCTTCCAGAGGTGCTGAGTTCAGTTCCCAGTAACCACATACTGGCTCACAACTGTCTATAGTGTGATCCCATGTCCTCGTCTGACAAAGTTGGACGTGCAGGTAGAGTACTCATATAAATAAAAATAAGTTTTTAAAGAAAAAAAGGAAGGAAGGAAGGAAGGAAGGAAGGAAGGAAGGAAGGAAGGAAGGAAGGAAGGAAAAGAAATGAAGGAAGAAAAAGTTGATGAAGCCCGGTGGTGGTAGTGGTGGGAGCACATGCCTTTAATCCCAGCACTCAGGAGCCAGAGGCAGGAAGAGCTCTATGCGTTAGAGGCCAGCCTGGGCTACAGAGTGAGCTCCAAGACAGCCAAGCCTACACAAAGAAACCCTGTCCCATAAAACCAAAAGAGTTGATGATCTAAATATTTGTGCAGTAGGACATACCTATAATCCCAGATTTGGAAAGCAGGAGAATCCATTGTTCTGGGCTATGTAAACTCATGACTCAAAAAAAAAAAAGAAGAATAAAAGAAAAAAAAAAACTATATGTATGTAGGACTGGAGGGTTTTTTCTGTGATTAAGAAAACTGTTTGCTCTTGCAGAGGACCTGAATTCAATTTCTGGCACTCACACAGAAACTCAAACCATCTGTAACTGCAGTTCTTCTCATCTAGGAGCACACAACACACATGCTTACATGCAGTGAAGATGTTTATATGCATAAATATACATGTACATAATAATTGACGAGATGCTGAAGAGGTAGCTCAGCAGTTAAGAGCACTTGTTCTTCCAAAGGGCCTGTGTTCATTGCCAGCACCTGCTTGGTCAATCACAACCCTCAGTAACTCCAGTCCCCTGGATCTGATGCCCTCTTCTGGCCTACTTGAACATTGTGTGCACATGATGTACAAAGTTTACAAAACACCTAGACACATAATTTATTTTAAAAATAATTGAGCAAGACATGGTGGTGCATGCCAGTAATCCCAGCACTCTGGAAGCTGAGAGGAGAATCTTGAGTTCAAGGTTAGCCTGAGCTACATAACAAGTCCAAGGTTACCCTGGTATGTATAGCAAAAACCTTTCTAAATTTTAGAAAATAGATATTAAGAGGGATTACAGCATAAACAATAAAATATCAAAATGGAAAAGTCAAAATAACCAGAAAAAATCAAATATTAACTCTCAAAAAAGATTTTATTAACAAATTATTTTACAGATGAATGCTTTCAAATAATTAAATGTCTAATGGTTTTTAAACATGAGAGTTGTCATAGAAAATAAACACAATTATCAAGAGGCTACTATATGCGTGTACAACAACTTATAGGCATCATAATAAAATCAAACCAATCACCGACAGACATAATATACAAAGCTCAATAATTGCTATCAAAATGTATTTGGCAAATAGGCAATTATTATTTAAGATAAGGTCTTGCTCAGATTAGGTGAGTCTCTAGCCAGAATCTTTGGGCCTTCCTTAGTCCTCTAAATGCTGGAATTAGATGCATGCATGGCAACAACTGGCTCAGCAAATGCTTTACGCATGACCATATGCCTGGTACTGTAATAGATGTCTGAACTAATATAGCACAACACCTGCCCCATGGACTCCATTTCAAGTGGGACGATGGCTACAGGAACAAGTATTTCCCATTACAAGATTATTAAGTTAGCTACAAAGTAGTAGATTTCATAATGGCATTTTTACACATGTTTTCTTCTTCCACACCCTGCCCTCTGGCCTTTGCCTTGCCCTCCCCTCTGTCCCATTCTTGCTGTTTTTCCATTGCCCACAACAACCTAATTTCTGCTCTCCCAGTACAATATTGCATTATCTTCTGTCAGTGTTCCTGTACCCTAATCCTTCAGGTCTCTTTTTCCCTCTCACAGTTCTCTAGTTTCATGAGTCATCCACACATGGACACCGACCCACTCACACATAGAAACTTCAATCAAGAATACACACATGAGAGAAAACATAGTGCTTATCTGAATGCAGTTTATTTCAGCTAACATTCTGAACTGTAATTTCACCCATTTTCCTACAAATGTCATTTTTTTACATTTAAATCTGTGTATATGTGTGTGTGTGTGTGTGTCTGTGTGTGTGTGTGTGACCACAGAGATGAGAGATGTCAGACCCTCCTGGGGCTTGTGTTACAGGTGGTTGTGAACTGCCTGGTTTGAGTGTTGGGAATCAAATGCTGGTCCTCTGGAAGAACAAGAAGTGCTCTTTATCACTGAGGCATATAGGCAGATCATGTGATAGTTTTGGTTGTCGTCCTCAAAGATTTGTTTATCTTTTATTTTTATGTGTGTGAATATTTTTCCTGCAATATATGTGTACATCCGTGGTGACTGTGGAGGCCAGAAAGGGATTCCCTGGAACTGGAGTTATAGATGGTTCTGAGCCACCAAGTGGGTGCTGGGAACCAAACCCAGTTCCTCTGTAAGAGCAGCCAGTGCTTTTCCCTGAGACATCTGTCCCACCACTTTCTCATTTTTGACAAACCTACTTACTGATTTCCTCAGTAGCTGCAATTTATGCTCACTAGCAGTGAGTAAAGTTTCCTCTTTCCTCAAATTCCTGCCAGCATCTGTTGTTCTGTTTTCTTGATGAAAGTCATTCTGAGCTAGTAAGGTGAGAGTATAAATCATTTTAATTTCACCTTTCCCTGATGGCTTAGGATGTTGAACCCATCATCAAATATTATTTGCCATTTCTATTTCTTCCTTTGAGGACTGTCTGCTCACCTCATTACCTCATGTATGGATTGGATTTGGTTTAATCTTGGCTGTTTTTACATAATAGAACCCTATGCGATACAGAGTTGGCAATGATTTCTCAAATCTGTAAGCTGTCTCTTCAGTTGTGAGGTTCCTTCCATTGTTAGGCAGGTTTTTAGTTTGCTATAATCCATGTGTCAGTCCTTGGGTTGTGTTCTCTGCTGTCACAGTCCATTCAGAAGTTCCTACCTCTGCATAGGATGATTGTTGACACGGGACATAGTTGATGTGTCTTCCCTGCAGTTTCAGCATGTCCTGTCTTCACATGAAGTCTGTGATCTATTTTCAATGTTTCATGTAGTTTGAGACTCGACCTGATTTCATTCTTCTACAGGTACATACCCAGTTTTCTCAGCACCATCTGTAAAAGGATCTTTCCTAATGACATCTGGGTTTAAGGGAAAAAATGAAGTACCTTCTAGGGCTGGGTTGATGAATCCATGATTAAGAGCACTTGCCGCTCTTGCAGAGGACAAAGGTTCAGTTAACAGCACCCATATGGCAGCTCACAATCCCTTATATCTCTAATTCTAAGGTATCTGATGTCATCTTCTGGAGAGTAGTTGACTGTTCAGTTTTCATGAGTTTGTAGGCATTCTGGGGGTAGAATTGTTGTTGAATTCTAGCATTATTCCATGGTAATCCAATAGCACACAGCTGGTTACTACATTTTCTTTTGTATCTGTGAATGTTTGCTTTGTTACTGATTATGTGATCAATTTTTGAGAAGGTTCCATGAGATGCTGAGAAGAAGGTATTTTCTTTTCTGTTGGGTGGAATGTTCTATAGGTGTCTATTAATTTCATTTGTTTCACTACATCTGTGATATCTCTTATTGCTCCATTAAGTTTCTGTCTGTTTAGCCTGTCCATTGGTGAGAGAGGAGTGTTGAAACCTACTATTAGAGTGTGTGTTTCCCTTCTTTGAGTTGTGGTGGTGGAGAGTTGTCAGATGTCTGTGTTATTATGGGTGTTCTTAGCTTCCTTGGTTTGTGCTTTGCCTTCTAGTAGTTTCTGTAAGGCTGGGTTTGTGGCTACCTATTATTTAAATCTGTTTTTGTCCTGGAATATCTTTTTTCTCCATTGATGGTGAATGCAAGCTTTGCTGCGAATAGTACTCTGGGATTGCCTTCATGGTCTCTTAGTGTTGGCAGCACATCTATCTAAGACATTCTGGCTTTCATGGTTTCCACTGAGAAGTCAGGTGTAATTCAAGTGCCTACGGACTCCTGATCTTTGATGAAGAAACCAGAAATACATGGGAGACCATTCTCTCCCTTATAAGAGATCATGTCAGCACACAGAAGCCACCCTATTGCTGACACACCCCCACATCCCAAAAAATATTTAATGGAAAGGAATTCCCACACAGACCTCAACCTAAAACCAGATATCTTGAACCTAACAGAAGAAAAAGAAGGGAAGATCCCTGAAATCAATGACATAGGAAAAGACTTTCTGAGCAGAACACTATTAACACAGACACTAATTTCAACAATTAATAAATGGGATCTCATGAAACTGAAAAGCTTCTGCATGACAAAAGATCCCATCATTCAGACAAAGTGGCAGCTTACAGAATGGTAAAATATTTTTTTATCAACTACACACCCAATAGAGGGCTAATATCCAAAATTATACAAAAAAACTCAAACAAAATGTATAAAGAACTCAAAAGGCTAGATATCAAGAAAACAAATGACTCAATTAAAACTGGGAATTTTTAAACAGAGAATTCTCAATAGGGAATCTTAAGTGGCTGAGAAAGACTTAAATGTTCAACATTCTCAGTCATTCGTGAAATGCAAACCAAGTCTGCTTTGAGAGTCCATTTTACACCTGTCAGAATCCTTAGGATCAATAATACGAGTGACAGTTCCTGCTGGCAAGGACATAGAATAAGGGGGACACTCATCCACTGCTGGTAGGAGTGCAGACTCATACAGTCACTATGGAAATGAGTGTGGATTTACATGAGAGATGGGAACTGATCTACCTTGTGATCCAGCTCTATCACTCTTGGGCATTTACCCAAAGGAAACTTCATCCTACCACAGAGACGCTTACTCAACCATGTCCATTGCTGCTCTATTAATAATGCCCAGAAATTGGATAACATATTCAAGACATGAATATGAATGGATAATAAAAATTGGAACCTTTATACAAATGAATATTACTCAGCCATTAAAAAGAATTAAATTCACAGTAAATGGGTAGAACTAGGGGGAGAAATCACCCTGAGTGAGGTACCCAGACACAGAAAGCCAAATGTGGCATGTATTAGCTTACATGTGGATATACAGAATCACAGAGATTAAGCATAGAGTAACAGACTAAGGAGGAGAGAAGCATCTCATCAGGAAAGAAGAAATAGAATAGAAAGGTACAGGCTGGTGAGGGGAGGTGCAAGGAGAGAAATAGAGGGACGAGGGAGTGTATAAAGGGAGAAACAGCTAAAACTAAGGCCACGGAAGTAGTGTGCAGTGGCATGGGTATTGATACAGTCGATGCTTCCTGAAATAAATGCATATGTGAAGGCAATCTAACAGAGAAATCAAATAACAGGGTGATGAGACTGTGTCTGAGAGCTTTCTCCTTCTGTCTTGCATTCCATTCTTTAGGTTGGGATTAAAGATGTGCACCACTGGGATTAAAGGCGTGCACCGCCAGGTTTCTATGGCAAACTAGTGTGGCTACTGAGATTAAAGGTGTGTGCTACCACTTACTCTCTGATCTTCAGCTAAACTTTCTTTATTAAAATACAAATGAAATCTCACTACACGTAAGTATCACGAAACATTGTAAAGGAGGGGACACATAGATTATAAGAGCCAGAGCATCATGGAGTTTGCTGTGACATTGTATCTCCTAGGAATGTCAGAATCTACACCAATAAAATCTTATTAACATGGCTGCTTAAGTATGAGCTGAATAAGGACAAGAGGCAATCTATAAGGGACAAGGGGCCAACCAGCCCTACACAAAGAACTATAGGGAACTCACAAATGCCGGGAGTGGAGAAACAGTTTTAGTCCTACTGTGGGAAGAGTACACAAAATGCTTATCCAATACCTTCAATCTAATTATAACCCTGACAGCATACAGACAAGTAACATACAGATTGGGCAGGTTACATACACATATGCATGTAACAAAATTAATGAAAAATCCATGAATTTGAAAGGGAACAAGGAGGCATATAAGAGCGGGTTTGAAGAAAAAAAGTAAAAGGAGAAATGATGTTTCATTGTTACAAAATATTTGTATAACTATGTAAAGACGTGTTGCATTTGTTGAATTAGATGTAAAAATGTGTTGCTGTTTTACCTTGTCTGCCTAAGGCACCTGATTAGTCTAACAAAAAGCTAAATGGCCAATAGCAAGAAAGAGGTATAGGCAGGACTTGCAGGCAGGGAAACTGAGTAGCAGGAGGAATTTAGGCTTAGAAAGGAAGAAAGAAAAAGAGATACCAGGGAGAAACCAGTGGCCAATCAGACACACATGGAGGAAGCAGGAAACCAAGACATACAGAATAAAAGAAAGGTAAAAAGCCCCAAGGAAAAATGTAGATGAATAGAAACAGGTTAAATTAAGTTCAAAAAGCTAGCAGGACGAGCCTAAGCTAAGACTAAGCACTTATAATTAATAAGAAGCATTCATAATAAATTATTTGGGAGTTTCTTGGTGGCCCAAAGGAAAATTCCAACTACACATAATACAATAAATAAAATAAAGAAGTAGTTGTTTTTAAAGAATTAACATAAAAGGTAAAAAAGGGACACAGCCAAGACTGTTAAATAGACAAGCTTGTCTCAGAAAAAAAAAGAAGATAAAAAGAGATGTAACATATCCCTATTACCTGCTCTGAAGAATTTTTCACAGATACTGCCACGGCATAACCACATGGGAATAAGGTGGCCTGCATTAATTAAAAGAGTTTCTAATAGTAAAGTATATTACAGTTGCTTATGACTTAAAATGTCATTATAAAATATCTAGCAAATTAAATTCAACTTGATTACATTATCATTTCTTCCCACTACATTCCTTAGGATGAATTTTAATTTATTAACGCCATGTATCACTAAGCTAAAATCCTGATACAATTATCTCACTTGATCCTGAGTGGCATTCAGAAGTAGACATAGAAAGCAAGCTTGTCAGGTTTTTGTGTGTCTATGACTACCAGCCTGATGACTGTAGACTTCAACTTTTTAAAATTTGTACAAAAAAAATGTTTCAATGAGTTCTTTGATGAGGAATGATTTTAGAAGGACTAGTATGTGAAAACTTGCTTTATTTAAGCACCCGTAGAACATTAATCCTTTCTCACTTCAGTCTTCTATAAAAAGAATCCAGGAGTAGTTAATGCATAAGCAGTAGCTATTACAATAGTCTTACTAATTGACCTTGTAATGACAAAATATGGGAGATCTTGGTCAAAGAGAGATAATACTTCCAATTCAAATGTCTTAGCTAAAGTGATTTTGTATTTCTTCTGTAGACTCTTCTCAAACTCACAGAGATCCCCCTGCCTCTGCCTTTTGAGTACTGGGAGTAAAGGAATGTACCACCACTGACCAGCAAATTTTGTACTTCTTAAGGCATCTTGAAACTAAGATGAGTGTTGAAATGAATTTTGAGAACTTAGGTCCTGATAAAACTGTACAAGAATACTTTTTATTTGCCTTTATTTTTTTAAAAAAGATCTTTATTATTTTTATTTTATGTATAAAGTGTTTTGCCTACATGTATGTCTGTATACCACACGTGTGTCTGGTGCCCACCAAGGCCAGAAGAGGGCATCAGACCTCCTGAAATTAGAGTTATAGTTATGGGTCCTGGGGATTTAACCCATTTCTTTGGAAGAGCAGGCAGTGCTCTTACCCACGGAGCCATTTCACCAGGCCCAGGGATATTTTACAAAACAAAACAACAATAAAAGATACTATGGAAAACAACTGGGCACTGCTGCAAAAGTACTTGATTGTCTCAAATACAGATGAGGAGACACACTGATGGCTAGGAAAGACTGAAACTCAAAAGGGCTGCTAGGGACAAAACTACAATTCTAGCCAGAGGCACAACAGCTGCAAGATTTAGAAATCTAAGCTTTTGCCCTAGGACTTCCCACCACTGTCTGGGAACTGGCATAGCCTTCTTGCTTAAGAGTACTCGCAAGAGGCTTTCTGACGTCACGCAGGCGGAGACTTTAAAATCCAAATGGCTCCTGGTTGGCATTGGTGGGTGTCTTCCTAAGCAGTTGTGCATTTTACTGGAAGTGGGCGCTGGGGGTCAAGAACCAGAGAGAAAGGTAACTGCTGGTATGGGGTTAACTCTGTTCCTGCTAAGAAACTCTGTGGCATCAGAGACCTGGGGCGGCATCTGCCAGGTTCTGGGTTCAGGGATCAGTAAGTTTGTGTGGGCAGCGCCTGGAGAGGGAAAAGAGGATGCTGATTGCTGACCAAGGTGTTCCGCAGGGAGGGGAAGAAGGGGAGGACTGCCTGGGAGGGACAGGTTAAAACACTGCGTTCCTGTGGTAATGCAGCATCTGAAAAGCCATGTAAGAAGAAAAAGTCTGGGAAACTGAAGGCTTGAGAATAAGACCTAAGTGGAATGTAAGCAGTCGAACAAGGAGTGATGTGACTCAGTGCACAGCCTATTGTGCTAAAGTCCCCAGCTCAAACAAACAATAAAGTGGGTGTTATTATTTGGTGTTAGTATTTGGGAATCTGCATTGGCCTGCCTGTCCTTAGGGTCCTGACAGGAAACCTCCTCACCTGTAGCCACTAAGAGCACTTCACCTGTAGCCACTTCTGGGCACATTTGCTATGGTTCCTTGTAACAGGTGGACCTACCCCTAACCTCCCCCTTCTCCTGTGTCTACCTCCCTCTCTCTCCCGCACTCTTTACCCCATGGGACTAGTCTGCTCCCCTCTCTGCCTTCTCTGTCCCTTCTCTCTCATCTTCCAATAAGCCTCCTGTATAAGCCTTATCGCATAGCGTGACTTCTCTTCACTACATATATATATATATATATAATTTTATCAACAGTGAGTTCTGTCTTATCCTAGAAAGAAGCCAGGGCAGGACCAGAAAAAGCTGAGTGGCTAGCGTCTAGTACTGCAGAGACGAAGACAGGGTCTGACATAGGTATGCTTATGATACTAAAATATTTTGAGAATGGAAGCAGCCTCTACATTATGTTATGGAACGGATTGCTTGTCTTTACTGAAAGGGAGATTAGAACCAGAAAGACAATAGTGGGTATTAAACTATGGGGTTAAACATAAAGCAAGAAAAGTAGATATTAGGAAAAGAGAATGAATCCTGATTTTGAAGCCAAAGGAAACATTTTGAGGAGAGTTAAGGAGCCTGAGATTTCTTGTCAAGCAGTCTGTGAGTTACCATTGAAATAGACATAAGAGATACCAGTGATGTATTCGGGATAACACATTGAAATTTTGCGATCATGGATTGCCGTGTGATGCAGGAATCATATATGTTCATTTTTGCATTGTCTTGCTCGAGTGTATTGAATACCTGAAGTTGCATAGGTGTTATCTTTAGTGAGGACTTAAGTATACATGACACGCAAATACAGCACACAGGGAAAATACTATCGTAAAGGAATAAACTTAGTTACTCTTCTACTTCAGAATAAAAGTGACAATTATTGCTTAATGATCCACTTGCATCTGGAACATTTTTCTGATATTGAAATCATGAATTAGGTTCTGAGCATGAAGCGCAGTTCCATTTCCACCGGTGGTGCTGGCTGCCTCTCCACACAGGAATTAAGATCTCAGGACCTCGACGAACCAGACCTTTATACCCGTCAAGCGTAAGTGCCTCCAACTATGGATCTTAGCTGCATGCTGCCATGTTCTGTACCTAGTTCTCAGAAACTGTAGAATCAGATGGTGAAAGTGGGTCTTCTCTAGTTCCACACTTGAGTCGCTCACTCTCCAAAGGTTAGTAATTCCTTCAGAGAGCTTTGGTTTTACTGTCTAAGTCTGGCAGTATTAATTATATTAGCAATTAAACTAAGAAAATGTCAATATAAACTCAATTTAAAATAACAATCTTATTATAAGGTTTCAAAACTAAAATGGTTTTATTTATTTATTTGCTTCTTTGTTTGTTTTGGTTTGTTTTGGAGACAAGATTTCTCGATGCAGCCCTAGTTTTCCTGGCATTCACTCTGTAGACCAGGTTAGCATCGAACTTTGGGATATACCTTTCTCTGCTTCCAAAGTGCTCAGATTAAAGGTGCGTGCCACCACCACCTACAATGCTTTTAATTTAAAAAAAAATCTGGGTAAGCAAGATGACTCAGCAGGTAAAGGCACTTATCAACAAACCCAAACACCTGCTTTCAATCCCCAGACCCACATGGTAGAAGAGAACCTGCTGCATCAGCAGCTACTGACCACCAGCTGCTCGCTCTCTTTCTGTCTCTCTCTCTCTCTCTCTCTCTCTCTCACACACACACACACACACACACACACACACAATAATAAATGTAATAAAGTTAAAATATTTCCAATGCAAAACAATTTCATTGGGCAGCAAAACATGGTCTCCCCTTTTAACGTCAGATCCCTTTAATATCTGACTAATGAAAGACAGTTAGAATCTATTCTGCTGCTGCATTCAGACTGTCCTAGCAGCCAGTCTCTAGGTAGCAATGTATGCATGAAAGGATGAGCATGAGAAGAACAAACAACATCTTAGTTTTGATGTAGTGATACCTAGATATACATACCTTGGAGAACATGTCTAGTCTAGATCAGCAGTTGTCTGGATTGGAGGTGGGGAAGTTTGATACAGATTGACAGGAAACAGTCTGTTATTTGTATGACCTGGGGTATGACCTCACCTTTTTGTACTTTGAATCCCTTGTGTATAAGAATGGGGATAGGTTGAGCGGTGGTGCACGTATTTAATTAAACGGAGGCAGTCTAATCTCTGGGTTTGAGGCCAGCCTGGTCTACAGACAAATTCCAAGACAACCAGAGCTACACAGAAAAACCTGTCTTCCAAAAAAAGAAAGAAAAAGAGTGGAGATACTGGGAGATTGCTCAGTGGTTTAGAGTCGTTCCTATTCTACCACAGGACCCAAATTCAGTTCCCAGTACCCACATTGGGCAGGTCACAACCGCCTGTGACTCCAGCTCAAGGAGATCTGGTGCCCCTTTTGTGACCTCCATAGGCACTCTCGTGCATGTGTGGTTATGCCTATACAAACAAAATATACATAGAATATAAAATAGAACTTTTCACTTTTTTAATGGAGATAATGGCAGACTCTCCTTTACAAGTTGTTCTGAATATTTATTGAGTGTTTATATAGGTCAACTGCTCTTAAGTTCTTCATGCATATTAACTCTTGATACTCGGTGACAACTTTCCCTTAAGGCACAATGGCAAACAAGGGAGTACAAAAAAGGGAGCAGTTATAGGGGCATAAATAGAGACGAAAGTGTTTAGGTTATTGAACAGGCCTTTAGACTACTTGGTACAGAAGATCTATGGGCCTGAAACACACCTTTAAGGATAATATATGTGTTGATAATGTCATGCACAAGGAAATTTGGTTTGTTATTTGTGGTGCTGAGGATTGAGCACAAGCTGAACAAAACACTGAGATACATCCCTGTCACAGAAGTACATTTCATTCCCCCCATATTTTATACCTAAACTGCTGTAACTTCATGGTATGCTCTCCTGCTTTAAGGAATGCATTGTCTTTAGTTATTTAAAGCTTAAAGACTAATGTTTGATGCTGTTGTTACGATGTGTGTGTGTGTGTGTGTTTGCGTGTGTGATGGATAGCCTTGAAATAATGCAGACTTGAACACAGAAGGAAATGTTTTTGATTGCCTTCTTAATATGCAACTTGGTATGTTTTCAAGTTCTAAAAAAATAAAGGATACAAGACCTATCCATGATAAAGTATTTATTCAGAAAAATATCCAACATCTATATAAGGTATTAAATTGTCTGATTTGAGTGATTTTGCAGTGTGGTTTAAATTCTGGTTTGTCTGAGACAGGGTTTCTCTGTCTAGCTCTGGCTGTCAGTGGAACTCATTCTGTAGACCAGGCTGGCCCTGAACTCACAGACATCTGCCTGCCTCTGGCTCAGGAGTGCTGGGATTTGCTGGGATTAAAGGTGTGAGCCACTAGCACCCAGTTTTATTGTTTTTTTAAAAGCAATGTATAAGTAAAACCCACAGTTTTACAAAAATAGCTATTCAAGTAATCCACACAAAGTTGTTTTCACCGTTAACAATTTCTATGGCATTTGACATGGGCTACAAACATGGCCCTGTGGTAAAGTACTTTCTTAGCATGTGGCTTCAGACCTGGGCTCAATTCCTAGTACCATCAAAAAGAACAAAACAAAACAAAACAAAACAACTACTTTTTACTAGGAAGACCCTTTTCCCTTCCTCAATAAAAGAGAGGTCAGGAGTGTGCCTTGTATCAGCAATTCCAGCACTTTGTTATCAGATGCTGGGGGGATTGCAAGTTCCAGGTCAGGCAGGGTCACATAGTAAGACCCTATCTAAAATACATAACAGCCAGGAAATCTTAAAATGAAAAATGGTCTATGTTTAGTAATAGTGCAAGTTAGTTTGAGTCATGAAAAATTTAAACAAAAATCAGTCTATAAGAAAATGTTGATGAGGGTCTGAAGAGGTGGCTCAGCATCTAAGAACACTGCTTACTCTTCCAGAGGTGCTGAGTTCAGTTCCCAGTAACCACATACTGGCTCACAACTGTCTATAGTGTGATCCCATGTCCTCGTCTGACAAAGTTGGACGTGCAGGTAGAGTACTCATATAAATAAAAATAAGTTTTTAAAGAAAAAAAGGAAGGAAGGAAGGAAGGAAGGAAGGAAGGAAGGAAGGAAGGAAGGAAGGAAAAGAAATGAAGGAAGAAAAAGTTGATGAAGCCCGGTGGTGGTAGTGGTGGGAGCACATGCCTTTAATCCCAGCACTCAGGAGCCAGAGGCAGGAAGAGCTCTATGCGTTAGAGGCCAGCCTGGGCTACAGAGTGAGCTCCAAGACAGCCAAGCCTACACAAAGAAACCCTGTCCCATAAAACCAAAAGAGTTGATGATCTAAATATTTGTGCAGTAGGACATACCTATAATCCCAGATTTGGAAAGCAGGAGAATCCATTGTTCTGGGCTATGTAAACTCATGACTCAAAAAAAAAAAAAGAAGAATAAAAGAAAAGAAAAACTATATGTATGTAGGACTGGAGGGTTTTTTCTGTGATTAAGAAAACTGTTTGCTCTTGCAGAGGACCTGAATTCAATTTCTGGCACTCACACAGAAACTCAAACCATCTGTAACTGCAGTTCTTCTCATCTAGGAGCACACAACACACATGCTTACATGCAGTGAAGATGTTTATATGCATAAATATACATGTACATAATAATTGACGAGAGGCTGAAGAGGTAGCTCAGCAGTTAAGAGCACTTGTTCTTCCAAAGGGCCTGTGTTCATTGCCAGCACCTGCTTGGTCAATCACAACCCTCAGTAACTCCAGTCCCCTGGATCTGATGCCCTCTTCTGGCCTACTTGAACATTGTGTGCACATGATGTACAAAGTTTACAAAACACCTAGACACATAATTTATTTTAAAAATAATTGAGCAAGACATGGTGGTGCATGCCAGTAATCCCAGCACTCTGGAAGCTGAGAGGAGAATCTTGAGTTCAAGGTTAGCCTGAGCTACATAACAAGTCCAAGGTTACCCTGGTATGTATAGCAAAAACCTTTCTAAATTTTAGAAAATAGATATTAAGAGGGATTACAGCATAAACAATAAAATATCAAAATGGAAAAGTCAAAATAACCAGAAAAAATCAAATATTAACTCTCAAAAAAGATTTTATTAACAAATTATTTTACAGATGAATGCTTTCAAATAATTAAATGTCTAATGGTTTTTAAACATGAGAGTTGTCATAGAAAATAAACACAATTATCAAGAGGCTACTATATGCGTGTACAACAACTTATAGGCATCATAATAAAATCAAACCAATCACCGACAGACATAATATACAAAGCTCAATAATTGCTATCAAAATGTATTTGGCAAATAGGCAATTATTATTTAAGATAAGGTCTTGCTCAGATTAGGTGAGTCTCTAGCCAGAATCTTTGGGCCTTCCTTAGTCCTCTAAATGCTGGAATTAGATGCATGCATGGCAACAACTGGCTCAGCAAATGCTTTACGCATGACCATATGCCTGGTACTGTAATAGATGTCTGAACTAATATAGCACAACACCTGCCCCATGGACTCCATTTCAAGTGGGACGATGGCTACAGGAACAAGTATTTCCCATTACAAGATTATTAAGTTAGCTACAAAGTAGTAGATTTCATAATGGCATTTTTACACATGTTTTCTTCTTCCACACCCTGCCCTCTGGCCTTTGCCTTGCCCTCCCCTCTGTCCCATTCTTGCTGTTTTTCCATTGCCCACAACAACCTAATTTCTGCTCTCCCAGTACAATATTGCATTATCTTCTGTCAGTGTTCCTGTACCCTAATCCTTCAGGTCTCTTTTTCCCTCTCACAGTTCTCTAGTTTCATGAGTCATCCACACATGGACACCGACCCACTCACACATAGAAACTTCAATCAAGAATACACACATGAGAGAAAACATAGTGCTTATCTGAATGCAGTTTATTTCAGCTAACATTCTGAACTGTAATTTCACCCATTTTCCTACAAATGTCATTTTTTTACTTTTAAATCTGTGTATATGTGTGTGTGTGTGTGTGTGTCTGTGTGTGTGTGTGTGTGTGACCACAGAGATGAGAGATGTCAGACCCTCCTGGGGCTTGTGTTACAGGTGGTTGTGAACTGCCTGGTTTGAGTGTTGGGAATCAAATGCTGGTCCTCTGGAAGAACAAGAAGTGCTCTTTATCACTGAGGCATATAGGCAGATCATGTGATAGTTTTGGTTGTCGTCCTCAAAGATTTGTTTATCTTTTATTTTTATGTGTGTGAATATTTTTCCTGCAATATATGTGTACATCCGTGGTGACTGTGGAGGCCAGAAAGGGATTCCCTGGAACTGGAGTTATAGATGGTTCTGAGCCACCAAGTGGGTGCTGGGAACCAAACCCAGTTCCTCTGTAAGAGCAGCCAGTGCTTTTCCCTGAGACATCTGTCCCACCACTTTCTCATTTTTGACAAACCTACTTACTGATTTCCTCAGTAGCTGCAATTTATGCTCACTAGCAGTGAGTAAAGTTTCCTCTTTCCTCAAATTCCTGCCAGCATCTGTTGTTCTGTTTTCTTGATGAAAGTCATTCTGAGCTAGTAAGGTGAGAGTATAAATCATTTTAATTTCACCTTTCCCTGATGGCTTAGGATGTTGAACCCATCATCAAATATTATTTGCCATTTCTATTTCTTCCTTTGAGGACTGTCTGCTCACCTCATTACCTCATGTATGGATTGGATTTGGTTTAATCTTGGCTGTTTTTACATAATAGAACCCTATGCGATACAGAGTTGGCAATGATTTCTCAAATCTGTAAGCTGTCTCTTCAGTTGTGAGGTTCCTTCCATTGTTAGGCAGGTTTTTAGTTTGCTATAATCCATGTGTCAGTCCTTGGGTTGTGTTCTCTGCTGTCACAGTCCATTCAGAAGTTCCTACCTCTGCATAGGATGATTGTTGACACGGGACATAGTTGATGTGTCTTCCCTGCAGTTTCAGCATGTCCTGTCTTCACATGAAGTCTGTGATCTATTTTCAATGTTTCATGTAGTTTGAGACTCGACCTGATTTCATTCTTCTACAGGTACATACCCAGTTTTCTCAGCACCATCTGTAAAAGGATCTTTCCTAATGACATCTGGGTTTAAGGGAAAAAATGAAGTACCTTCTAGGGCTGGGTTGATGAATCCATGATTAAGAGCACTTGCCGCTCTTGCAGAGGACAAAGGTTCAGTTAACAGCACCCATATGGCAGCTCACAATCCCTTATATCTCTAATTCTAAGGTATCTGATGTCATCTTCTGGAGAGTAGTTGACTGTTCAGTTTTCATGAGTTTGTAGGCATTCTGGGGGTAGAATTGTTGTTGAATTCTAGCATTATTCCATGGTAATCCAATAGCACACAGCTGGTTACTACATTTTCTTTTGTATCTGTGAATGTTTGCTTTGTTACTGATTATGTGATCAATTTTTGAGAAGGTTCCATGAGATGCTGAGAAGAAGGTATTTTCTTTTCTGTTGGGTGGAATGTTCTATAGATGTCTATTAATTTCATTTGTTTCACTACATCTGTGATATCTCTTATTGCTCCATTAAGTTTCTGTCTGTTTAGCCTGTCCATTGGTGAGAGAGGAGTGTTGAAACCTACTATTAGAGTGTGTGTTTCCCTTCTTTGAGTTGTGGTGGTGGAGAGTTGTCAGATGTCTGTGTTATTATGGGTGTTCTTAGATTCCTTGGTTTGTGCTTTGCCTTCTAGTAGTTTCTGTAAGGCTGGGTTTGTGGCTACCTATTATTTAAATCTGTTTTTGTCCTGGAATATCTTTTTTCTCCATTGATGGTGAATGCAAGCTTTGCTGCGAATAGTACTCTGGGATTGCCTTCATGGTCTCTTAGTGTTGGCAGCACATCTATCTAAGACATTCTGGCTTTCATGGTTTCCACTGAGAAGTCAGGTGTAATTCAAGTGCCTACGGACTCCTGATCTTTGATGAAGAAACCAGAAATACATGGGAGACCATTCTCTCCCTTATAAGAGATCATGTCAGCACACAGAAGCCACCCTATTGCTGACACACCCCCACATCCCAAAAAATATTTAATGGAAAGGAATTCCCACACAGACCTCAACCTAAAACCAGATATCTTGAACCTAACAGAAGAAAAAGAAGGGAAGATCCCTGAAATCAATGACATAGGAAAAGACTTTCTGAGCAGAACACTATTAACACAGACACTAATTTCAACAATTAATAAATGGGATCTCATGAAACTGAAAAGCTTCTGCATGACAAAAGATCCCATCATTCAGACAAAGTGGCAGCTTACAGAATGGTAAAATATTTTTTTATCAACTACACACCCAATAGAGGGCTAATATCCAAAATTATACAAAAAAACTCAAACAAAATGTATAAAGAACTCAAAAGGCTAGATATCAAGAAAACAAATGACTCAATTAAAACTGGGAATTTTTAAACAGAGAATTCTCAATAGGGAATCTTAAGTGGCTGAGAAAGACTTAAATGTTCAACATTCTCAGTCATTCGTGAAATGCAAACCAAGTCTGCTTTGAGAGTCCATTTTACACCTGTCAGAATCCTTAGGATCAATAATACGATTGACAGTTCCTGCTGGCAAGGACATAGAATAAGGGGTACACTCATCCACTGCTGGTAGGAGTGCAGACTCATACAGTCACTATGGAAATGAGTGTGGATTTACCTTAGAGAGATGGGAACTGATCTACCTCGTGATCCAGCTCTATCACTCTTGGGCATTTACCCAAAGGAAACTTCATCCTACCACAGAGACGCTTACTCAACCATGTCCATTGCTGCTCTATTAATAATGCCCAGAAATTGGATAACATATTCAAGACATGAATATGAATGGATAATAAAAATTGGAACCTTTATACAAATGAATATTACTCAGCCATTAAAAAGAATTAAATTCACAGTAAATGGGTAGAACTAGGGGGAGAAATCACCCTGAGTGAGGTACCCAGACACAGAAAGCCAAATGTGGCATGTATTAGCTTACATGTGGATATACAGAATCACAGAGATTAAGCATAGAGTAACAGACTAAGGAGGAGAGAAGCATCTCATCAGGAAAGAAGAAATAGAATAGAAAGGTACAGGCTGGTGAGGGGAGGTGCAAGGAGAGAAATAGAGGGACGAGGGAGTGTATACAGGGAGAAACAGCTAAAACTAAGGCCACGGAAGTAGTGTGCAGTGGCATGGGTATTGATACAGTCGATGCTTCCTGAAATAAATGCATATGTGAAGGCAATCTAACAGAGAAATCAAATAACAGGGTGATGAGACTGTGTCTGAGAGCTTTCTCCTTCTGTCTTGCATTCCATTCTTTAGGTTGGGATTAAAGATGTGCACCACTGGGATTAAAGGCGTGCACCGCCAGGTTTCTATGGCAAACTAGTGTGGCTACTGAGATTAAAGGTGTGTGCTACCACTTACTCTCTGATCTTCAGCTAAACTTTCTTTATTAAAATACAAATGAAATCTCACTACACGTAAGTATCACGAAACATTGTAAAGGAGGGGACACATAGATTATAAGAGCCAGAGCATCATGGAGTTTGCTGTGACATTGTATCTCCTAGGAATGTCAGAATCTACACCAATAAAATCTTATTAACATGGCTGCTTAAGTATGAGCTGAATAAGGACAAGAGGCAATCTATAAGGGACAAGGGGCCAACCAGCCCTACACAAAGAACTATAGGGAACTCACAAATGCCGGGAGTGGAGAAACAGTTTTAGTCCTACTGTGGGAAGAGTACACGAAATGCTTATCCAATACCAAATGGTGAGCCCTGAATCATACATACAAATAACATTATACTAAATTAAAGTATGCGTGTGTTATAGTTTCTTAGGTACTTAACAGTATGAATCCTTGTGATTTTTTTCACATATCCATAGTATTATTTTGCTCTCTTTTCTCCCTGTGTATTTATCTCCCTTCAACCTAATTATAACCCTGACAGCATACAGACAAGTAACATACAGATTGGGCAGGTTACATACACATATGCATGTAACAAAATTAATGAAAAATCCATGAATTTGAAAGGGAACAAGGAGGCATATAAGAGCGGGTTTGAAGAAAAAAAGTAAAAGGAGAAATGATGTTTCATTGTTACAAAATATTTGTATAACTATGTAAAGACGTGTTGCATTTGTTGAATTAGATGTAAAAATGTGTTGCTGTTTTACCTTGTCTGCCTAAGGCACCTGATTAGTCTAACAAAAAGCTAAATGGCCAATAGCAAGAAAGAGGTATAGGCAGGACTTGCAGGCAGGGAAACTGAGTAGCAGGAGGAATTTAGGCTTAGAAAGGAAGAAAGAAAAAGAGATACCAGGGAGAAACCAGTGGCCAATCAGACACACATGGAGGAAGCAGGAAACCAAGACATACAGAATAAAAGAAAGGTAAAAAGCCCCAAGGAAAAATGTAGATGAATAGAAACAGGTTAAATTAAGTTCAAAAAGCTAGCAGGACGAGCCTAAGCTAAGACTAAGCACTTATAATTAATAAGAAGCATTCATAATAAATTATTTGGGAGTTTCTTGGTGGCCCAAAGGAAAATTCCAACTACACATAATACAATAAATAAAATAAAGAAGTAGTTGTTTTTAAAGAATTAACATAAAAGGTAAAAAAGGGACACAGCCAAGACTGTTAAATAGACAAGCTTGTCTCAGAAAAAAAAAAGAAGATAAAAAGAGATGTAACATATCCCTATTACCTGCTCTGAAGAATTTTTCACAGATACTGCCACGGCATAACCACATGGGAATAAGGTGGCCTGCATTAATTAAAAGAGTTTCTAATAGTAAAGTATATTACAGTTGCTTATGACTTAAAATGTCATTATAAAATATCTAGCAAATTAAATTCAACTTGATTACATTATCATTTCTTCCCACTACATTCCTTAGGATGAATTTTAATTTATTAACGCCATGTATCACTAAGCTAAAATCCTGATACAATTATCTCACTTGATCCTGAGTGGCATTCAGAAGTAGACATAGAAAGCAAGCTTGTCAGGTTTTTGTGTGTCTATGACTACCAGCCTGATGACTGTAGACTTCAACTTTTTAAAATTTGTACAAAAAAAATGTTTCAATGAGTTCTTTGATGAGGAATGATTTTAGAAGGACTAGTATGTGAAAACTTGCTTTATTTAAGCACCCGTAGAACATTAATCCTTTCTCACTTCAGTCTTCTATAAAAAGAATCCAGGAGTAGTTAATGCATAAGCAGTAGCTATTACAATAGTCTTACTAATTGACCTTGTAATGACAAAATATGGGAGATCTTGGTCAAAGAGAGATAATACTTCCAATTCAAATGTCTTAGCTAAAGTGATTTTGTATTTCTTCTGTAGACTCTTCTCAAACTCACAGAGATCCCCCTGCCTCTGCCTTTTGAGTACTGGGAGTAAAGGAATGTACCACCACTGACCAGCAAATTTTGTACTTCTTAAGGCATCTTGAAACTAAGATGAGTGTTGAAATGAATTTTGAGAACTTAGGTCCTGATAAAACTGTACAAGAATACTTTTTATTTGCCTTTATTTTTTTAAAAAAGATCTTTATTATTTTTATTTTATGTATAAAGTGTTTTGCCTACATGTATGTCTGTATACCACACGTGTGTCTGGTGCCCACCAAGGCCAGAAGAGGGCATCAGACCTCCTGAAATTAGAGTTATAGTTATGGGTCCTGGGGATTTAACCCATTTCTTTGGAAGAGCAGGCAGTGCTCTTACCCACGGAGCCATTTCACCAGGCCCAGGGATATTTTACAAAACAAAACAACAATAAAAGATACTATGGAAAACAACTGGGCACTGCTGCAAAAGTACTTGATTGTCTCAAATACAGATGAGGAGACACACTGATGGCTAGGAAAGACTGAAACTCAAAAGGGCTGCTAGGGACAAAACTACAATTCTAGCCAGAGGCACAACAGCTGCAAGATTTAGAAATCTAAGCTTTTGCCCTAGGACTTCCCACCACTGTCTGGGAACTGGCATAGCCTTCTTGCTTAAGAGTACTCGCAAGAGGCTTTCTGACGTCACGCAGGCGGAGACTTTAAAATCCAAATGGCTCCTGGTTGGCATTGGTGGGTGTCTTCCTAAGCAGTTGTGCATTTTACTGGAAGTGGGCGCTGGGGGTCAAGAACCAGAGAGAAAGGTAACTGCTGGTATGGGGTTAACTCTGTTCCTGCTAAGAAACTCTGTGGCATCAGAGACCTGGGGCGGCATCTGCCAGGTTCTGGGTTCAGGGATCAGTAAGTTTGTGTGGGCAGCGCCTGGAGAGGGAAAAGAGGATGCTGATTGCTGACCAAGGTGTTCCGCAGGGAGGGGGAGAAGGGGAGGACTGCCTGGGAGGGACAGGTTAAAACACTGCGTTCCTGTGGTAATGCAGCATCTGAAAAGCCATGTAAGAAGAAAAAGTCTGGGAAACTGAAGGCTTGAGAATAAGACCTAAGTGGAATGTAAGCAGTCGAACAAGGAGTGATGTGACTCAGTGCACAGCCTATTGTGCTAAAGTCCCCAGCTCAAACAAACAATAAAGTGGGTGTTATTATTTGGTGTTAGTATTTGGGAATCTGCATTGGCCTGCCTGTCCTTAGGGTCCTGACAGGAAACCTCCTCACCTGTAGCCACTAAGAGCACTTCACCTGTAGCCACTTCTGGGCACATTTGCTATGGTTCCTTGTAACAGGTGGACCTACCCCTAACCTCCCCCTTCTCCTGTGTCTACCTCCCTCTCTCTCCCGCACTCTTTACCCCATGGGACTAGTCTGCTCCCCTCTCTGCCTTCTCTGTCCCTTCTCTCTCATCTTCCAATAAGCCTCCTGTATAAGCCTTATCGCATAGCGTGACTTCTCTTCACTACATATATATATATAATTATATTTATAATTATATATATATATATATAATTTTATCAACAGTGAGTTCTGTCTTATCCTAGAAAGAAGCCAGGGCAGGACCAGAAAAAGCTGAGTGGCTAGCGTCTAGTACTGCAGAGACGAAAACAGGGTCTGACATAGGTATGCTTATGATACTAAAATATTTTGAGAATGGAAGCAGCCTCTACATTATGTTATGGAACGGATTGCTTGTCTTTACTGAAAGGGAGATTAGAACCAGAAAGACAATAGTGGGTATTAAACTATGGGGTTAAACATAAAGCAAGAAAAGTAGATATTAGGAAAAGAGAATGAATCCTGATTTTGAAGCCAAAGGAAACATTTTGAGGAGAGTTAAGGAGCCTGAGATTTCTTGTCAAGCAGTCTGTGAGTTACCATTGAAATAGACATAAGAGATACCAGTGATGTATTCGGGATAACACATTGAAATTTTGCGATCATGGATTGCCGTGTGATGCAGGAATCATATATGTTCATTTTTGCATTGTCTTGCTCGAGTGTATTGAATACTTGAAGTTGCATAGGTGTTATCTTTAGTGAGGACTTAAGTATACATGACAAACAAATACAGCACACAGGGAAAATACTATCGTAAAGGAATAAACTTAGTTACTCTTCTACTTCAGAATAAAAGTGACAATTATTGCTTAATGATCCACTTGCATCTGGAACATTTTTCTGATATTGAAATCATGAATTAGGTTCTGAGCATGAAGCGCAGTTCCATTTCCACCGGTGGTGCTGGCTGCCTCTCCACACAGGAATTAAGATCTCAGGACCTCGACGAACCAGACCTTTATACCCGTCAAGCGTAAGTGCCTCCAACTATGGATCTCAGCTGCATGCTGCCATGTTCTGTACCTAGTTCTCAGAAACTGTAGAATCAGATGGTGAAAGTGGGTCTTCTCTAGTTCCACACTTGAGTCGCTCACTCTCCAAAGGTTAGTAATTCCTTCAGAGAGCTTTGGTTTTACTGTCTAAGTCTGGCAGTATTAATTATATTAGCAATTAAACTAAGAAAATGTCAATATAAACTCAATTTAAAATAACAATCTTATTATAAGGTTTCAAAACTAAAATGGTTTTATTTATTTATTTGCTTCTTTGTTTGTTTTGGTTTGTTTTGGAGACAAGATTTCTCGATGCAGCCCTAGTTTTCCTGGCATTCACTCTGTAGACCAGGTTAGCATCGAACTTTGGGATATACCTTTCTCTGCTTCCAAAGTGCTCAGATTAAAGGTGCGTGCCACCACCACCTACAATGCTTTTAATTTAAAAAAAAATCTGGGTAAGCAAGATGACTCAGCAGGTAAAGGCACTTATCAACAAACCCAAACACCTGCTTTCAATCCCCAGACCCACATGGTAGAAGAGAACCTGCTGCATCAGCAGCTACTGACCACCAGCTGCTCGCTCTCTTTCTGTCTCTCTCTCTCTCTCTCTCTCTCTCTCTCTCTCTCACACACACACACACACACACACACAATAATAAATGTAATAAAGTTAAAATATTTCCAATGCAAAACAATTTCATTGGGCAGCAAAACATGGTCTCCCCTTTTAACGTCAGATCCCTTTAATATCTGACTAATGAAAGACAGTTAGAATCTATTCTGCTGCTGCATTCAGACTGTCCTAGCAGCCAGTCTCTAGGTAGCAATGTATGCATGAAAGGATGAGCATGAGAAGAACAAACAACATCTTAGTTTTGATGTAGTGATACCTAGATATACATACCTTGGAGAACATGTCTAGTCTAGATCAGCAGTTGTCTGGATTGGAGGTGGGGAAGTTTGATACAGATTGACAGGAAACAGTCTGTTATTTGTATGACCTGGGGTATGACCTCACCTTTTTGTACTTTGAATCCCTTGTGTATAAGAATGGGGATAGGTTGAGCGGTGGTGCACGTATTTAATTAAACGGAGGCAGTCTAATCTCTGGGTTTGAGGCCAGCCTGGTCTACAGACAAATTCCAAGACAACCAGAGCTACACAGAAAAACCTGTCTTCCAAAAAAAGAAAGAAAAAGAGTGGAGATACTGGGAGATTGCTCAGTGGTTTAGAGTCGTTCCTATTCTACCACAGGACCCAAATTCAGTTCCCAGTACCCACATTGGGCAGGTCACAACCGCCTGTGACTCCAGCTCAAGGAGATCTGGTGCCCCTTTTGTGACCTCCATAGGCACTCTCGTGCATGTGTGGTTATGCCTATACAAACAAAATATACATAGAATATAAAATAGAACTTTTCACTTTTTTAATGGAGATAATGGCAGACTCTCCTTTACAAGTTGTTCTGAATATTTATTGAGTGTTTATATAGGTCAACTGCTCTTAAGTTCTTCATGCATATTAACTCTTGATACTCGGTGACAACTTTCCCTTAAGGCACAATGGCAAACAAGGGAGTACAAAAAAGGGAGCAGTTATAGGGGCATAAATAGAGACGAAAGTGTTTAGGTTATTGAACAGGCCTTTAGACTACTTGGTACAGAAGATCTATGGGCCTGAAACACACCTTTAAGGATAATATATGTGTTGATAATGTCATGCACAAGGAAATTTGGTTTGTTATTTGTGGTGCTGAGGATTGAGCACAAGCTGAACAAAACACTGAGATACATCCCTGTCACAGAAGTACATTTCATTCCCCCCATATTTTATACCTAAACTGCTGTAACTTCATGGTATGCTCTCCTGCTTTAAGGAATGCATTGTCTTTAGTTATTTAAAGCTTAAAGACTAATGTTTGATGCTGTTGTTACGATGTGTGTGTGTGTGTGTGTTTGCGTGTGTGATGGATAGCCTTGAAATAATGCAGACTTGAACACAGAAGGAAATGTTTTTGATTGCCTTCTTAATATGCAACTTGGTATGTTTTCAAGTTCTAAAAAAATAAAGGATACAAGACCTATCCATGATAAAGTATTTATTCAGAAAAATATCCAACATCTATATAAGGTATTAAATTGTCTGATTTGAGTGATTTTGCAGTGTGGTTTAAATTCTGGTTTGTCTGAGACAGGGTTTCTCTGTCTAGCTCTGGCTGTCAGTGGAACTCATTCTGTAGACCAGGCTGGCCCTGAACTCACAGACATCTGCCTGCCTCTGGCTCAGGAGTGCTGGGATTTGCTGGGATTAAAGGTGTGAGCCACTAGCACCCAGTTTTATTGTTTTTTTAAAAGCAATGTATAAGTAAAACCCACAGTTTTACAAAAATAGCTATTCAAGTAATCCACACAAAGTTGTTTTCACCGTTAACAATTTCTATGGCATTTGACATGGGCTACAAACATGGCCCTGTGGTAAAGTACTTTCTTAGCATGTGGCTTCAGACCTGGGCTCAATTCCTAGTACCATCAAAAAGAACAAAACAAAACAAAACAAAACAACTACTTTTTACTAGGAAGACCCTTTTCCCTTCCTCAATAAAAGAGAGGTCAGGAGTGTGCCTTGTATCAGCAATTCCAGCACTTTGTTATCAGATGCTGGGGGGATTGCAAGTTCCAGGTCAGGCAGGGTCACATAGTAAGACCCTATCTAAAATACATAACAGCCAGGAAATCTTAAAATGAAAAATGGTCTATGTTTAGTAATAGTGCAAGTTAGTTTGAGTCATGAAAAATTTAAACAAAAATCAGTCTATAAGAAAATGTTGATGAGGGTCTGAAGAGGTGGCTCAGCATCTAAGAACACTGCTTACTCTTCCAGAGGTGCTGAGTTCAGTTCCCAGTAACCACATACTGGCTCACAACTGTCTATAGTGTGATCCCATGTCCTCGTCTGACAAAGTTGGACGTGCAGGTAGAGTACTCATATAAATAAAAATAAGTTTTTAAAGAAAAAAAGGAAGGAAGGAAGGAAGGAAGGAAGGAAGGAAGGAAGGAAGGAAGGAAAAGAAATGAAGGAAGAAAAAGTTGATGAAGCCCGGTGGTGGTAGTGGTGGGAGCACATGCCTTTAATCCCAGCACTCAGGAGCCAGAGGCAGGAAGAGCTCTATGCGTTAGAGGCCAGCCTGGGCTACAGAGTGAGCTCCAAGACAGCCAAGCCTACACAAAGAAACCCTGTCCCATAAAACCAAAAGAGTTGATGATCTAAATATTTGTGCAGTAGGACATACCTATAATCCCAGATTTGGAAAGCAGGAGAATCCATTGTTCTGGGCTATGTAAACTCATGACTCAAAAAAAAAAAAAGAAGAATAAAAGAAAAGAAAAACTATATGTATGTAGGACTGGAGGGTTTTTTCTGTGATTAAGAAAACTGTTTGCTCTTGCAGAGGACCTGAATTCAATTTCTGGCACTCACACAGAAACTCAAACCATCTGTAACTGCAGTTCTTCTCATCTAGGAGCACACAACACACATGCTTACATGCAGTGAAGATGTTTATATGCATAAATATACATGTACATAATAATTGACGAGAGGCTGAAGAGGTAGCTCAGCAGTTAAGAGCACTTGTTCTTCCAAAGGGCCTGTGTTCATTGCCAGCACCTGCTTGGTCAATCACAACCCTCAGTAACTCCAGTCCCCTGGATCTGATGCCCTCTTCTGGCCTACTTGAACATTGTGTGCACATGATGTACAAAGTTTACAAAACACCTAGACACATAATTTATTTTAAAAATAATTGAGCAAGACATGGTGGTGCATGCCAGTAATCCCAGCACTCTGGAAGCTGAGAGGAGAATCTTGAGTTCAAGGTTAGCCTGAGCTACATAACAAGTCCAAGGTTACCCTGGTATGTATAGCAAAAACCTTTCTAAATTTTAGAAAATAGATATTAAGAGGGATTACAGCATAAACAATAAAATATCAAAATGGAAAAGTCAAAATAACCAGAAAAAATCAAATATTAACTCTCAAAAAAGATTTTATTAACAAATTATTTTACAGATGAATGCTTTCAAATAATTAAATGTCTAATGGTTTTTAAACATGAGAGTTGTCATAGAAAATAAACACAATTATCAAGAGGCTACTATATGCGTGTACAACAACTTATAGGCATCATAATAAAATCAAACCAATCACCGACAGACATAATATACAAAGCTCAATAATTGCTATCAAAATGTATTTGGCAAATAGGCAATTATTATTTAAGATAAGGTCTTGCTCAGATTAGGTGAGTCTCTAGCCAGAATCTTTGGGCCTTCCTTAGTCCTCTAAATGCTGGAATTAGATGCATGCATGGCAACAACTGGCTCAGCAAATGCTTTACGCATGACCATATGCCTGGTACTGTAATAGATGTCTGAACTAATATAGCACAACACCTGCCCCATGGACTCCATTTCAAGTGGGACGATGGCTACAGGAACAAGTATTTCCCATTACAAGATTATTAAGTTAGCTACAAAGTAGTAGATTTCATAATGGCATTTTTACACATGTTTTCTTCTTCCACACCCTGCCCTCTGGCCTTTGCCTTGCCCTCCCCTCTGTCCCATTCTTGCTGTTTTTCCATTGCCCACAACAACCTAATTTCTGCTCTCCCAGTACAATATTGCATTATCTTCTGTCAGTGTTCCTGTACCCTAATCCTTCAGGTCTCTTTTTCCCTCTCACAGTTCTCTAGTTTCATGAGTCATCCACACATGGACACCGACCCACTCACACATAGAAACTTCAATCAAGAATACACACATGAGAGAAAACATAGTGCTTATCTGAATGCAGTTTATTTCAGCTAACATTCTGAACTGTAATTTC
This sequence comes from Chionomys nivalis, assembly GCF_950005125.1. Lineage (NCBI taxonomy): Eukaryota > Metazoa > Chordata > Mammalia > Rodentia > Cricetidae > Chionomys > Chionomys nivalis. The sequence continues at coordinate 86,128,924 of NC_080094.1, read as the reverse complement.
ACCCATTTTCCTACAAATGTCATTTTTTTACTTTTAAATCTGTGTATATGTGTGTGTGTGTGTCTGTGTGTGTGTGTGTGTGACCACAGAGATGAGAGATGTCAGACCCTCCTGGGGCTTGTGTTACAGGTGGTTGTGAACTGCCTGGTTTGAGTGTTGGGAATCAAATGCTGGTCCTCTGGAAGAACAAGAAGTGCTCTTTATCACTGAGGCATATAGGCAGATCATGTGATAGTTTTGGTTGTCGTCCTCAAAGATTTGTTTATCTTTTATTTTTATGTGTGTGAATATTTTTCCTGCAATATATGTGTACATCCGTGGTGACTGTGGAGGCCAGAAAGGGATTCCCTGGAACTGGAGTTATAGATGGTTCTGAGCCACCAAGTGGGTGCTGGGAACCAAACCCAGTTCCTCTGTAAGAGCAGCCAGTGCTTTTCCCTGAGACATCTGTCCCACCACTTTCTCATTTTTGACAAACCTACTTACTGATTTCCTCAGTAGCTGCAATTTATGCTCACTAGCAGTGAGTAAAGTTTCCTCTTTCCTCAAATTCCTGCCAGCATCTGTTGTTCTGTTTTCTTGATGAAAGTCATTCTGAGCTAGTAAGGTGACAGTATAAATCATTTTAATTTCACCTTTCCCTGATGGCTTAGGATGTTGAACCCATCATCAAATATTATTTGCCATTTCTATTTCTTCCTTTGAGGACTGTCTGCTCACCTCATTACCTCATGTATGGATTGGATTTGGTTTAATCTTGGCTGTTTTTACATAATAGAACCCTATGCGATACAGAGTTGGCAATGATTTCTCAAATCTGTAAGCTGTCTCTTCAGTTGTGAGGTTCCTTCCATTGTTAGGCAGGTTTTTAGTTTGCTATAATCCATGTGTCAGTCCTTGGGTTGTGTTCTCTGCTGTCACAGTCCATTCAGAAGTTCCTACCTCTGCATAGGATGATTGTTGACACGGGACATAGTTGATGTGTCTTCCCTGCAGTTTCAGCATGTCCTGTCTTCACATGAAGTCTGTGATCTATTTTCAATGTTTCATGTAGTTTGAGACTCGACCTGATTTCATTCTTCTACAGGTACATACCCAGTTTTCTCAGCACCATCTGTAAAAGGATCTTTCCTAATGACATCTGGGTTTAAGGGAAAAAATGAAGTACCTTCTAGGGCTGGGTTGATGAATCCATGATTAAGAGCACTTGCCGCTCTTGCAGAGGACAAAGGTTCAGTTAACAGCACCCATATGGCAGCTCACAATCCCTTATATCTCTAATTCTAAGGTATCTGATGTCATCTTCTGGAGAGTAGTTGACTGTTCAGTTTTCATGAGTTTGTAGGCATTCTGGGGGTAGAATTGTTGTTGAATTCTAGCATTATTCCATGGTAATCCAATAGCACACAGCTGGTTACTACATTTTCTTTTGTATCTGTGAATGTTTGCTTTGTTACTGATTATGTGATCAATTTTTGAGAAGGTTCCATGAGATGCTGAGAAGAAGGTATTTTCTTTTCTGTTGGGTGGAATGTTCTATAGATGTCTATTAATTTCATTTGTTTCACTACATCTGTGATATCTCTTATTGCTCCATTAAGTTTCTGTCTGTTTAGCCTGTCCATTGGTGAGAGAGGAGTGTTGAAACCTACTATTAGAGTGTGTGTTTCCCTTCTTTGAGTTGTGGTGGTGGAGAGTTGTCAGATGTCTGTGTTATTATGGGTGTTCTTAGATTCCTTGGTTTGTGCTTTGCCTTCTAGTAGTTTCTGTAAGGCTGGGTTTGTGGCTACCTATTATTTAAATCTGTTTTTGTCCTGGAATATCTTTTTTCTCCATTGATGGTGAATGCAAGCTTTGCTGCGAATAGTACTCTGGGATTGCCTTCATGGTCTCTTAGTGTTGGCAGCACATCTATCTAAGACATTCTGGCTTTCATGGTTTCCACTGAGAAGTCAGGTGTAATTCAAGTGCCTACGGACTCCTGATCTTTGATGAAGAAACCAGAAATACATGGGAGACCATTCTCTCCCTTATAAGAGATCATGTCAGCACACAGAAGCCACCCTATTGCTGACACACCCCCACATCCCAAAAAATATTTAATGGAAAGGAATTCCCACACAGACCTCAACCTAAAACCAGATATCTTGAACCTAACAGAAGAAAAAGAAGGGAAGATCCCTGAAATCAATGACATAGGAAAAGACTTTCTGAGCAGAACACTATTAACACAGACACTAATTTCAACAATTAATAAATGGGATCTCATGAAACTGAAAAGCTTCTGCATGACAAAAGATCCCATCATTCAGACAAAGTGGCAGCTTACAGAATGGTAAAATATTTTTTTATCAACTACACACCCAATAGAGGGCTAATATCCAAAATTATACAAAAAAACTCAAACAAAATGTATAAAGAACTCAAAAGGCTAGATATCAAGAAAACAAATGACTCAATTAAAACTGGGAATTTTTAAACAGAGAATTCTCAATAGGGAATCTTAAGTGGCTGAGAAAGACTTAAATGTTCAACATTCTCAGTCATTCGTGAAATGCAAACCAAGTCTGCTTTGAGAGTCCATTTTACACCTGTCAGAATCCTTAGGATCAATAATACGATTGACAGTTCCTGCTGGCAAGGACATAGAATAAGGGGTACACTCATCCACTGCTGGTAGGAGTGCAGACTCATACAGTCACTATGGAAATGAGTGTGGATTTACCTTAGAGAGATGGGAACTGATCTACCTTGTGATCCAGCTCTATCACTCTTGGGCATTTACCCAAAGGAAACTTCATCCTACCACAGAGACGCTTACTCAACCATGTCCATTGCTGCTCTATTAATAATGCCCAGAAATTGGATAACATATTCAAGACATGAATATGAATGGATAATAAAAATTGGAACCTTTATACAAATGAATATTACTCAGCCATTAAAAAGAATTAAATTCACAGTAAATGGGTAGAACTAGGGTGAGAAATCACCCTGAGTGAGGTACCCAGACACAGAAAGCCAAATGTGGCATGTATTAGCTTACATGTGGATATACAGAATCACAGAGATTAAGCATAGAGTAACAGACTAAGGAGGAGAGAAGCATCTCATCAGGAAAGAAGAAATAGAATAGAAAGGTACAGGCTGGTGAGGGGAGGTGCAAGGAGAGAAATAGAGGGACGAGGGAGTGTATACAGGGAGAAACAGCTAAAACTAAGGCCACGGAAGTAGTGTGCAGTGGCATGGGTATTGATACAGTCGATGCTTCCTGAAATAAATGCATATGTGAAGGCAATCTAACAGAGAAATCAAATAACAGGGTGATGAGACTGTGTCTGAGAGCTTTCTCCTTCTGTCTTGCATTCCATTCTTTAGGTTGGGATTAAAGATGTGCACCACTGGGATTAAAGGCGTGCACCGCCAGGTTTCTATGGCAAACTAGTGTGGCTACTGAGATTAAAGGTGTGTGCTACCACTTACTCTCTGATCTTCAGCTAAACTTTCTTTATTAAAATACAAATGAAATCTCACTACACGTAAGTATCACGAAACATTGTAAAGGAGGGGACACATAGATTATAAGAGCCAGAGCATCATGGAGTTTGCTGTGACATTGTATCTCCTAGGAATGTCAGAATCTACACCAATAAAATCTTATTAACATGGCTGCTTAAGTATGAGCTGAATAAGGACAAGAGGCAATCTATAAGGGACAAGGGGCCAACCAGCCCTACACAAAGAACTATAGGGAACTCACAAATGCCGGGAGTGGAGAAACAGTTTTAGTCCTACTGTGGGAAGAGTACACGAAATGCTTATCCAATACCAAATGGTGAGCCCTGAATCATACATACAAATAACATTATACTAAATTAAAGTATGCGTGTGTTATAGTTTCTTAGGTACTTAACAGTATGAATCCTTGTGATTTTTTTCACATATCCATAGTATTATTTTGCTCTCTTTTCTCCCTGTGTATTTATCTCCCTTCAACCTAATTATAACCCTGACAGCATACAGACAAGTAACATACAGATTGGGCAGGTTACATACACATATGCATGTAACAAAATTAATGAAAAATCCATGAATTTGAAAGGGAACAAGGAGGCATATAAGAGCGGGTTTGAAGAAAAAAAGTAAAAGGAGAAATGATGTTTCATTGTTACAAAATATTTGTATAACTATGTAAAGACGTGTTGCATTTGTTGAATTAGATGTAAAAATGTGTTGCTGTTTTACCTTGTCTGCCTAAGGCACCTGATTAGTCTAACAAAAAGCTAAATGGCCAATAGCAAGAAAGAGGTATAGGCAGGACTTGCAGGCAGGGAAACTGAGTAGCAGGAGGAATTTAGGCTTAGAAAGGAAGAAAGAAAAAGAGATACCAGGGAGAAACCAGTGGCCAATCAGACACACATGGAGGAAGCAGGAAACCAAGACATACAGAATAAAAGAAAGGTAAAAAGCCCCAAGGAAAAATGTAGATGAATAGAAACAGGTTAAATTAAGTTCAAAAAGCTAGCAGGACGAGCCTAAGCTAAGACTAAGCACTTATAATTAATAAGAAGCATTCATAATAAATTATTTGGGAGTTTCTTGGTGGCCCAAAGGAAAATTCCAACTACACATAATACAATAAATAAAATAAAGAAGTAGTTGTTTTTAAAGAATTAACATAAAAGGTAAAAAAGGGACACAGCCAAGACTGTTAAATAGACAAGCTTGTCTCAGAAAAAAAAAAAGAAGATAAAAAGAGATGTAACATATCCCTATTACCTGCTCTGAAGAATTTTTCACAGATACTGCCACGGCATAACCACATGGGAATAAGGTGGCCTGCATCAATTAAAAGAGTTTCTAATAGTAAAGTATATTACAGTTGCTTATGACTTAAAATGTCATTATAAAATATCTAGCAAATTAAATTCAACTTGATTACATTATCATTTCTTCCCACTACATTCCTTAGGATGAATTTTAATTTATTAACGCCATGTATCACTAAGCTAAAATCCTGATACAATTATCTCACTTGATCCTGAGTGGCATTCAGAAGTAGACATAGAAAGCAAGCTTGTCAGGTTTTTGTGTGTCTATGACTACCAGCCTGATGACTGTAGACTTCAACTTTTTAAAATTTGTACAAAAAAAATGTTTCAATGAGTTCTTTGATGAGGAATGATTTTAGAAGGACTAGTATGTGAAAACTTGCTTTATTTAAGCACCCGTAGAACATTAATCCTTTCTCACTTCAGTCTTCTATAAAAAGAATCCAGGAGTAGTTAATGCATAAGCAATAGCTATTACAATAGTCTTACTAATTGACCTTGTAATGACAAAATATGGGAGATCTTGGTCAAAGAGAGATAATACTTCCAATTCAAATGTCTTAGCTAAAGTGATTTTGTATTTCTTCTGTAGACTCTTCTCAAACTCACAGAGATCCCCCTGCCTCTGCCTTTTGAGTACTGGGAGTAAAGGAATGTACCACCACTGACCAGCAAATTTTGTACTTCTTAAGGCATCTTGAAACTAAGATGAGTGTTGAAATGAATTTTGAGAACTTAGGTCCTGATAAAACTGTACAAGAATACTTTTTATTTGCCTTTATTTTTTTAAAAAAGATCTTTATTATTTTTATTTTATGTATAAAGTGTTTTGCCTACATGTATGTCTGTATACCACACGTGTGTCTGGTGCCCACCAAGGCCAGAAGAGGGCATCAGACCTCCTGAAATTAGAGTTATAGTTATGGGTCCTGGGGATTTAACCCATTTCTTTGGAAGAGCAGGCAGTGCTCTTACCCACGGAGCCATTTCACCAGGCCCAGGGATATTTTACAAAACAAAACAACAATAAAAGATACTATGGAAAACAACTGGGCACTGCTGCAAAAGTACTTGATTGTCTCAAATACAGATGAGGAGACACACTGATGGCTAGGAAAGACTGAAACTCAAAAGGGCTGCTAGGGACAAAACTACAATTCTAGCCAGAGGCACAACAGCTGCAAGATTTAGAAATCTAAGCTTTTGCCCTAGGACTTCCCACCACTGTCTGGGAACTGGCATAGCCTTCTTGCTTAAGAGTACTCGCAAGAGGCTTTCTGACGTCACGCAGGCGGAGACTTTAAAATCCAAATGGCTCCTGGTTGGCATTGGTGGGTGTCTTCCTAAGCAGTTGTGCATTTTACTGGAAGTGGGCGCTGGGGGTCAAGAACCAGAGAGAAAGGTAACTGCTGGTATGGGGTTAACTCTGTTCCTGCTAAGAAACTCTGTGGCATCAGAGACCTGGGGCGGCATCTGCCAGGTTCTGGGTTCAGGGATCAGTAAGTTTGTGTGGGCAGCGCCTGGAGAGGGAAAAGAGGATGCTGATTGCTGACCAAGGTGTTCCGCAGGGAGGGGGAGAAGGGGAGGACTGCCTGGGAGGGACAGGTTAAAACACTGCGTTCCTGTGGTAATGCAGCATCTGAAAAGCCATGTAAGAAGAAAAAGTCTGGGAAACTGAAGGCTTGAGAATAAGACCTAAGTGGAATGTAAGCAGTCGAACAAGGAGTGATGTGACTCAGTGCACAGCCTATTGTGCTAAAGTCCCCAGCTCAAACAAACAATAAAGTGGGTGTTATTATTTGGTGTTAGTATTTGGGAATCTGCATTGGCCTGCCTGTCCTTAGGGTCCTGACAGGAAACCTCCTCACCTGTAGCCACTAAGAGCACTTCACCTGTAGCCACTTCTGGGCACATTTGCTATGGTTCCTTGTAACAGGTGGACCTACCCCTAACCTCCCCCTTCTCCTGTGTCTACCTCCCTCTCTCTCCCGCACTCTTTACCCCATGGGACTAGTCTGCTCCCCTCTCTGCCTTCTCTGTCCCTTCTCTCTCATCTTCCAATAAGCCTCCTGTATAAGCCTTATCGCATAGCGTGACTTCTCTTCACTACATATATATATATATATATATAATTTTATCAACAGTGAGTTCTGTCTTATCCTAGAAAGAAGCCAGGGCAGGACCAGAAAAAGCTGAGTGGCTAGCGTCTAGTACTGCAGAGACGAAGACAGGGTCTGACATAGGTATGCTTATGATACTAAAATATTTTGAGAATGGAAGCAGCCTCTACATTATGTTATGGAACGGATTGCTTGTCTTTACTGAAAGGGAGATTAGAACCAGAAAGACAATAGTGGGTATTAAACTATGGGGTTAAACATAAAGCAAGAAAAGTAGATATTAGGAAAAGAGAATGAATCCTGATTTTGAAGCCAAAGGAAACATTTTGAGGAGAGTTAAGGAGCCTGAGATTTCTTGTCAAGCAGTCTGTGAGTTACCATTGAAATAGACATAAGAGATACCAGTGATGTATTCGGGATAACACATTGAAATTTTGCGATCATGGATTGCCGTGTGATGCAGGAATCATATATGTTCATTTTTGCATTGTCTTGCTCGAGTGTATTGAATACTTGAAGTTGCATAGGTGTTATCTTTAGTGAGGACTTAAGTATACATGACAAACAAATACAGCACACAGGGAAAATACTATCGTAAAGGAATAAACTTAGTTACTCTTCTACTTCAGAATAAAAGTGACAATTATTGCTTAATGATCCACTTGCATCTGGAACATTTTTCTGATATTGAAATCATGAATTAGGTTCTGAGCATGAAGCGCAGTTCCATTTCCACCGGTGGTGCTGGCTGCCTCTCCACACAGGAATTAAGATCTCAGGACCTCGACGAACCAGACCTTTATACCCGTCAAGCGTAAGTGCCTCCAACTATGGATCTCAGCTGCATGCTGCCATGTTCTGTACCTAGTTCTCAGAAACTGTAGAATCAGATGGTGAAAGTGGGTCTTCTCTAGTTCCACACTTGAGTCGCTCACTCTCCAAAGGTTAGTAATTCCTTCAGAGAGCTTTGGTTTTACTGTCTAAGTCTGGCAGTATTAATTATATTAGCAATTAAACTAAGAAAATGTCAATATAAACTCAATTTAAAATAACAATCTTATTATAAGGTTTCAAAACTAAAATGGTTTTATTTATTTATTTGCTTCTTTGTTTGTTTTGGTTTGTTTTGGAGACAAGATTTCTCGATGCAGCCCTAGTTTTCCTGGCATTCACTCTGTAGACCAGGTTAGCATCGAACTTTGGGATATACCTTTCTCTGCTTCCAAAGTGCTCAGATTAAAGGTGCGTGCCACCACCACCTACAATGCTTTTAATTTAAAAAAAAATCTGGGTAAGCAAGATGACTCAGCAGGTAAAGGCACTTATCAACAAACCCAAACACCTGCTTTCAATCCCCAGACCCACATGGTAGAAGAGAACCTGCTGCATCAGCAGCTACTGACCACCAGCTGCTCGCTCTCTTTCTGTCTCTCTCTCTCTCTCTCTCTCTCTCTCTCTCTCTCACACACACACACACACACACAATAATAAATGTAATAAAGTTAAAATATTTCCAATGCAAAACAATTTCATTGGGCAGCAAAACATGGTCTCCCCTTTTAACGTCAGATCCCTTTAATATCTGACTAATGAAAGACAGTTAGAATCTATTCTGCTGCTGCATTCAGACTGTCCTAGCAGCCAGTCTCTAGGTAGCAATGTATGCATGAAAGGATGAGCATGAGAAGAACAAACAACATCTTAGTTTTGATGTAGTGATACCTAGATATACATACCTTGGAGAACATGTCTAGTCTAGATCAGCAGTTGTCTGGATTGGAGGTGGGGAAGTTTGATACAGATTGACAGGAAACAGTCTGTTATTTGTATGACCTGGGGTATGACCTCACCTTTTTGTACTTTGAATCCCTTGTGTATAAGAATGGGGATAGGTTGAGCGGTGGTGCACGTATTTAATTAAACGGAGGCAGTCTAATCTCTGGGTTTGAGGCCAGCCTGGTCTACAGACAAATTCCAAGACAACCAGAGCTACACAGAAAAACCTGTCTTCCAAAAAAAAGAAAGAAAAAGAGTGGAGATACTGGGAGATTGCTCAGTGGTTTAGAGTCGTTCCTATTCTACCACAGGACCCAAATTCAGTTCCCAGTACCCACATTGGGCAGGTCACAACCGCCTGTGACTCCAGCTCAAGGAGATCTGGTGCCCCTTTTGTGACCTCCATAGGCACTCTCGTGCATGTGTGGTTATGCCTATACAAACAAAATATACATAGAATATAAAATAGAACTTTTCACTTTTTTAATGGAGATAATGGCAGACTCTCCTTTACAAGTTGTTCTGAATATTTATTGAGTGTTTATATAGGTCAACTGCTCTTAAGTTCTTCATGCATATTAACTCTTGATACTCGGTGACAACTTTCCCTTAAGGCACAATGGCAAACAAGGGAGTACAAAAAAGGGAGCAGTTATAGGGGCATAAATAGAGACGAAAGTGTTTAGGTTATTGAACAGGCCTTTAGACTACTTGGTACAGAAGATCTATGGGCCTGAAACACACCTTTAAGGATAATATATGTGTTGATAATGTCATGCACAAGGAAATTTGGTTTGTTATTTGTGGTGCTGAGGATTGAGCACAAGCTGAACAAAACACTGAGATACATCCCTGTCACAGAAGTACATTTCATTCCCCCCATATTTTATACCTAAACTGCTGTAACTTCATGGTATGCTCTCCTGCTTTAAGGAATGCATTGTCTTTAGTTATTTAAAGCTTAAAGACTAATGTTTGATGCTGTTGTTACGATGTGTGTGTGTGTGTGTGTTTGCGTGTGTGATGGATAGCCTTGAAATAATGCAGACTTGAACACAGAAGGAAATGTTTTTGATTGCCTTCTTAATATGCAACTTGGTATGTTTTCAAGTTCTAAAAAAATAAAGGATACAAGACCTATCCATGATAAAGTATTTATTCAGAAAAATATCCAACATCTATATAAGGTATTAAATTGTCTGATTTGAGTGATTTTGCAGTGTGGTTTAAATTCTGGTTTGTCTGAGACAGGGTTTCTCTGTCTAGCTCTGGCTGTCAGTGGAACTCATTCTGTAGACCAGGCTGGCCCTGAACTCACAGACATCTGCCTGCCTCTGGCTCAGGAGTGCTGGGATTTGCTGGGATTAAAGGTGTGAGCCACTAGCACCCAGTTTTATTGTTTTTTTAAAAGCAATGTATAAGTAAAACCCACAGTTTTACAAAAATAGCTATTCAAGTAATCCACACAAAGTTGTTTTCACCGTTAACAATTTCTATGGCATTTGACATGGGCTACAAACATGGCCCTGTGGTAAAGTACTTTCTTAGCATGTGGCTTCAGACCTGGGCTCAATTCCTAGTACCATCAAAAAGAACAAAACAAAACAAAACAAAACAACTACTTTTTACTAGGAAGACCCTTTTCCCTTCCTCAATAAAAGAGAGGTCAGGAGTGTGCCTTGTATCAGCAATTCCAGCACTTTGTTATCAGATGCTGGGGGGATTGCAAGTTCCAGGTCAGGCAGGGTCACATAGTAAGACCCTATCTAAAATACATAACAGCCAGGAAATCTTAAAATGAAAAATGGTCTATGTTTAGTAATAGTGCAAGTTAGTTTGAGTCATGAAAAATTTAAACAAAAATCAGTCTATAAGAAAATGTTGATGAGGGTCTGAAGAGGTGGCTCAGCATCTAAGAACACTGCTTACTCTTCCAGAGGTGCTGAGTTCAGTTCCCAGTAACCACATACTGGCTCACAACTGTCTATAGTGTGATCCCATGTCCTCGTCTGACAAAGTTGGACGTGCAGGTAGAGTACTCATATAAATAAAAATAAGTTTTTAAAGAAAAAAAGGAAGGAAGGAAGGAAGGAAGGAAGGAAGGAAGGAAGGAAGGAAGGAAGGAAGGAAAAGAAATGAAGGAAGAAAAAGTTGATGAAGCCCGGTGGTGGTAGTGGTGGGAGCACATGCCTTTAATCCCAGCACTCAGGAGCCAGAGGCAGGAAGAGCTCTATGCGTTAGAGGCCAGCCTGGGCTACAGAGTGAGCTCCAAGACAGCCAAGCCTACACAAAGAAACCCTGTCCCATAAAACCAAAAGAGTTGATGATCTAAATATTTGTGCAGTAGGACATACCTATAATCCCAGATTTGGAAAGCAGGAGAATCCATTGTTCTGGGCTATGTAAACTCATGACTCAAAAAAAAAAAAAGAAGAATAAAAGAAAAGAAAAACTATATGTATGTAGGACTGTAGTGTTTTTTCTGTGATTAAGAAAACTGTTTGCTCTTGCAGAGGACCTGAATTCAATTTCTGGCACTCACACAGAAACTCAAACCATCTGTAACTGCAGTTCTTCTCATCTAGGAGCACACAACACACATGCTTACATGCAGTGAAGATGTTTATATGCATAAATATACATGTACATAATAATTGACGAGAGGCTGAAGAGGTAGCTCAGCAGTTAAGAGCACTTGTTCTTCCAAAGGGCCTGTGTTCATTGCCAGCACCTGCTTGGTCAATCACAACCCTCAGTAACTCCAGTCCCCTGGATCTGATGCCCTCTTCTGGCCTACTTGAACATTGTGTGCACATGATGTACAAAGTTTACAAAACACCTAGACACATAATTTATTTTAAAAATAATTGAGCAAGACATGGTGGTGCATGCCAGTAATCCCAGCACTCTGGAAGCTGAGAGGAGAATCTTGAGTTCAAGGTTAGCCTGAGCTACATAACAAGTCCAAGGTTACCCTGGTATGTATAGCAAAAACCTTTCTAAATTTTAGAAAATAGATATTAAGAGGGATTACAGCATAAACAATAAAATATCAAAATGGAAAAGTCAAAATAACCAGAAAAAATCAAATATTAACTCTCAAAAAAGATTTTATTAACAAATTATTTTACAGATGAATGCTTTCAAATAATTAAATGTCTAATGGTTTTTAAACATGAGAGTTGTCATAGAAAATAAACACAATTATCAAGAGGCTACTATATGCGTGTACAACAACTTATAGGCATCATAATAAAATCAAACCAATCACCGACAGACATAATATACAAAGCTCAATAATTGCTATCAAAATGTATTTGGCAAATAGGCAATTATTATTTAAGATAAGGTCTTGCTCAGATTAGGTGAGTCTCTAGCCAGAATCTTTGGGCCTTCCTTAGTCCTCTAAATGCTGGAATTAGATGCATGCATGGCAACAACTGGCTCAGCAAATGCTTTACGCATGACCATATGCCTGGTACTGTAATAGATGTCTGAACTAATATAGCACAACACCTGCCCCATGGACTCCATTTCAAGTGGGACGATGGCTACAGGAACAAGTATTTCCCATTACAAGATTATTAAGTTAGCTACAAAGTAGTAGATTTCATAATGGCATTTTTACACATGTTTTCTTCTTCCACACCCTGCCCTCTGGCCTTTGCCTTGCCCTCCCCTCTGTCCCATTCTTGCTGTTTTTCCATTGCCCACAACAACCTAATTTCTGCTCTCCCAGTACAATATTGCATTATCTTCTGTCAGTGTTCCTGTACCCTAATCCTTCAGGTCTCTTTTTCCCTCTCACAGTTCTCTAGTTTCATGAGTCATCCACACATGGACACCGACCCACTCACACATAGAAACTTCAATCAAGAATACACACATGAGAGAAAACATAGTGCTTATCTGAATGCAGTTTATTTCAGCTAACATTCTGAACTGTAATTTCACCCATTTTCCTACAAATGTCATTTTTTTACTTTTAAATCTGTGTATATGTGTGTGTGTGTGTCTGTGTGTGTGTGTGTGTGACCACAGAGATGAGAGATGTCAGACCCTCCTGGGGCTTGTGTTACAGGTGGTTGTGAACTGCCTGGTTTGAGTGTTGGGAATCAAATGCTGGTCCTCTGGAAGAACAAGAAGTGCTCTTTATCACTGAGGCATATAGGCAGATCATGTGATAGTTTTGGTTGTCGTCCTCAAAGATTTGTTTATCTTTTATTTTTATGTGTGTGAATATTTTTCCTGCAATATATGTGTACATCCGTGGTGACTGTGGAGGCCAGAAAGGGATTCCCTGGAACTGGAGTTATAGATGGTTCTGAGCCACCAAGTGGGTGCTGGGAACCAAACCCAGTTCCTCTGTAAGAGCAGCCAGTGCTTTTCCCTGAGACATCTGTCCCACCACTTTCTCATTTTTGACAAACCTACTTACTGATTTCCTCAGTAGCTGCAATTTATGCTCACTAGCAGTGAGTAAAGTTTCCTCTTTCCTCAAATTCCTGCCAGCATCTGTTGTTCTGTTTTCTTGATGAAAGTCATTCTGAGCTAGTAAGGTGACAGTATAAATCATTTTAATTTCACCTTTCCCTGATGGCTTAGGATGTTGAACCCATCATCAAATATTATTTGCCATTTCTATTTCTTCCTTTGAGGACTGTCTGCTCACCTCATTACCTCATGTATGGATTGGATTTGGTTTAATCTTGGCTGTTTTTACATAATAGAACCCTATGCGATACAGAGTTGGCAATGATTTCTCAAATCTGTAAGCTGTCTCTTCAGTTGTGAGGTTCCTTCCATTGTTAGGCAGGTTTTTAGTTTGCTATAATCCATGTGTCAGTCCTTGGGTTGTGTTCTCTGCTGTCACAGTCCATTCAGAAGTTCCTACCTCTGCATAGGATGATTGTTGACACGGGACATAGTTGATGTGTCTTCCCTGCAGTTTCAGCATGTCCTGTCTTCACATGAAGTCTGTGATCTATTTTCAATGTTTCATGTAGTTTGAGACTCGACCTGATTTCATTCTTCTACAGGTACATACCCAGTTTTCTCAGCACCATCTGTAAAAGGATCTTTCCTAATGACATCTGGGTTTAAGGGAAAAAATGAAGTACCTTCTAGGGCTGGGTTGATGAATCCATGATTAAGAGCACTTGCCGCTCTTGCAGAGGACAAAGGTTCAGTTAACAGCACCCATATGGCAGCTCACAATCCCTTATATCTCTAATTCTAAGGTATCTGATGTCATCTTCTGGAGAGTAGTTGACTGTTCAGTTTTCATGAGTTTGTAGGCATTCTGGGGGTAGAATTGTTGTTGAATTCTAGCATTATTCCATGGTAATCCAATAGCACACAGCTGGTTACTACATTTTCTTTTGTATCTGTGAATGTTTGCTTTGTTACTGATTATGTGATCAATTTTTGAGAAGGTTCCATGAGATGCTGAGAAGAAGGTATTTTCTTTTCTGTTGGGTGGAATGTTCTATAGATGTCTATTAATTTCATTTGTTTCACTACATCTGTGATATCTCTTATTGCTCCATTAAGTTTCTGTCTGTTTAGCCTGTCCATTGGTGAGAGAGGAGTGTTGAAACCTACTATTAGAGTGTGTGTTTCCCTTCTTTGAGTTGTGGTGGTGGAGAGTTGTCAGATGTCTGTGTTATTATGGGTGTTCTTAGATTCCTTGGTTTGTGCTTTGCCTTCTAGTAGTTTCTGTAAGGCTGGGTTTGTGGCTACCTATTATTTAAATCTGTTTTTGTCCTGGAATATCTTTTTTCTCCATTGATGGTGAATGCAAGCTTTGCTGCGAATAGTACTCTGGGATTGCCTTCATGGTCTCTTAGTGTTGGCAGCACATCTATCTAAGACATTCTGGCTTTCATGGTTTCCACTGAGAAGTCAGGTGTAATTCAAGTGCCTACGGACTCCTGATCTTTGATGAAGAAACCAGAAATACATGGGAGACCATTCTCTCCCTTATAAGAGATCATGTCAGCACACAGAAGCCACCCTATTGCTGACACACCCCCACATCCCAAAAAATATTTAATGGAAAGGAATTCCCACACAGACCTCAACCTAAAACCAGATATCTTGAACCTAACAGAAGAAAAAGAAGGGAAGATCCCTGAAATCAATGACATAGGAAAAGACTTTCTGAGCAGAACACTATTAACACAGACACTAATTTCAACAATTAATAAATGGGATCTCATGAAACTGAAAAGCTTCTGCATGACAAAAGATCCCATCATTCAGACAAAGTGGCAGCTTACAGAATGGTAAAATATTTTTTTATCAACTACACACCCAATAGAGGGCTAATATCCAAAATTATACAAAAAAACTCAAACAAAATGTATAAAGAACTCAAAAGGCTAGATATCAAGAAAACAAATGACTCAATTAAAACTGGGAATTTTTAAACAGAGAATTCTCAATAGGGAATCTTAAGTGGCTGAGAAAGACTTAAATGTTCAACATTCTCAGTCATTCGTGAAATGCAAACCAAGTCTGCTTTGAGAGTCCATTTTACACCTGTCAGAATCCTTAGGATCAATAATACGATTGACAGTTCCTGCTGGTAAGGACATAGAATAAGGGGTACACTCATCCACTGCTGGTAGGAGTGCAGACTCATACAGTCACTATGGAAATGAGTGTGGATTTACCTTAGAGAGATGGGAACTGATCTACCTTGTGATCCAGCTCTATCACTCTTGGGCATTTACCCAAAGGAAACTTCATCCTACCACAGAGACGCTTACTCAACCATGTCCATTGCTGCTCTATTAATAATGCCCAGAAATTGGATAACATATTCAAGACATGAATATGAATGGATAATAAAAATTGGAACCTTTATACAAATGAATATTACTCAGCCATTAAAAAGAATTAAATTCACAGTAAATGGGTAGAACTAGGGTGAGAAATCACCCTGAGTGAGGTACCCAGACACAGAAAGCCAAATGTGGCATGTATTAGCTTACATGTGGATATACAGAATCACAGAGATTAAGCATAGAGTAACAGACTAAGGAGGAGAGAAGCATCTCATCAGGAAAGAAGAAATAGAATAGAAAGGTACAGGCTGGTGAGGGGAGGTGCAAGGAGAGAAATAGAGGGACGAGGGAGTGTATACAGGGAGAAACAGCTAAAACTAAGGCCACGGAAGTAGTGTGCAGTGGCATGGGTATTGATACAGTCGATGCTTCCTGAAATAAATGCATATGTGAAGGCAATCTAACAGAGAAATCAAATAACAGGGTGATGAGACTGTGTCTGAGAGCTTTCTCCTTCTGTCTTGCATTCCATTCTTTAGGTTGGGATTAAAGATGTGCACCACTGGGATTAAAGGCGTGCACCGCCAGGTTTCTATGGCAAACTAGTGTGGCTACTGAGATTAAAGGTGTGTGCTACCACTTACTCTCTGATCTTCAGCTAAACTTTCTTTATTAAAATACAAATGAAATCTCACTACACGTAAGTATCACGAAACATTGTAAAGGAGGGGACACATAGATTATAAGAGCCAGAGCATCATGGAGTTTGCTGTGACATTGTATCTCCTAGGAATGTCAGAATCTACACCAATAAAATCTTATTAACATGGCTGCTTAAGTATGAGCTGAATAAGGACAAGAGGCAATCTATAAGGGACAAGGGGCCAACCAGCCCTACACAAAGAACTATAGGGAACTCACAAATGCCGGGAGTGGAGAAACAGTTTTAGTCCTACTGTGGGAAGAGTACACGAAATGCTTATCCAATACCAAATGGTGAGCCCTGAATCATACATACAAATAACATTATACTAAATTAAAGTATGCGTGTGTTATAGTTTCTTAGGTACTTAACAGTATGAATCCTTGTGATTTTTTTCACATATCCATAGTATTATTTTGCTCTCTTTTCTCCCTGTGTATTTATCTCCCTTCAACCTAATTATAACCCTGACAGCATACAGACAAGTAACATACAGATTGGGCAGGTTACATACACATATGCATGTAACAAAATTAATGAAAAATCCATGAATTTGAAAGGGAACAAGGAGGCATATAAGAGCGGGTTTGAAGAAAAAAAGTAAAAGGAGAAATGATGTTTCATTGTTACAAAATATTTGTATAACTATGTAAAGACGTGTTGCATTTGTTGAATTAGATGTAAAAATGTGTTGCTGTTTTACCTTGTCTGCCTAAGGCACCTGATTAGTCTAACAAAAAGCTAAATGGCCAATAGCAAGAAAGAGGTATAGGCAGGACTTGCAGGCAGGGAAACTGAGTAGCAGGAGGAATTTAGGCTTAGAAAGGAAGAAAGAAAAAGAGATACCAGGGAGAAACCAGTGGCCAATCAGACACACATGGAGGAAGCAGGAAACCAAGACATACAGAATAAAAGAAAGGTAAAAAGCCCCAAGGAAAAATGTAGATGAATAGAAACAGGTTAAATTAAGTTCAAAAAGCTAGCAGGACGAGCCTAAGCTAAGACTAAGCACTTATAATTAATAAGAAGCATTCATAATAAATTATTTGGGAGTTTCTTGGTGGCCCAAAGGAAAATTCCAACTACACATAATACAATAAATAAAATAAAGAAGTAGTTGTTTTTAAAGAATTAACATAAAAGGTAAAAAAGGGACACAGCCAAGACTGTTAAATAGACAAGCTTGTCTCAGAAAAAAAAAAAGAAGATAAAAAGAGATGTAACATATCCCTATTACCTGCTCTGAAGAATTTTTCACAGATACTGCCACGGCATAACCACATGGGAATAAGGTGGCCTGCATCAATTAAAAGAGTTTCTAATAGTAAAGTATATTACAGTTGCTTATGACTTAAAATGTCATTATAAAATATCTAGCAAATTAAATTCAACTTGATTACATTATCATTTCTTCCCACTACATTCCTTAGGATGAATTTTAATTTATTAACGCCATGTATCACTAAGCTAAAATCCTGATACAATTATCTCACTTGATCCTGAGTGGCATTCAGAAGTTGACATAGAAAGCAAGCTTGTCAGGTTTTTGTGTGTCTATGACTACCAGCCTGATGACTGTAGACTTCAACTTTTTAAAATTTGTACAAAAAAAATGTTTCAATGAGTTCTTTGATGAGGAATGATTTTAGAAGGACTAGTATGTGAAAACTTGCTTTATTTAAGCACCCGTAGAACATTAATCCTTTCTCACTTCAGTCTTCTATAAAAAGAATCCAGGAGTAGTTAATGCATAAGCAATAGCTATTACAATAGTCTTACTAATTGACCTTGTAATGACAAAATATGGGAGATCTTGGTCAAAGAGAGATAATACTTCCAATTCAAATGTCTTAGCTAAAGTGATTTTGTATTTCTTCTGTAGACTCTTCTCAAACTCACAGAGATCCCCCTGCCTCTGCCTTTTGAGTACTGGGAGTAAAGGAATGTACCACCACTGACCAGCAAATTTTGTACTTCTTAAGGCATCTTGAAACTAAGATGAGTGTTGAAATGAATTTTGAGAACTTAGGTCCTGATAAAACTGTACAAGAATACTTTTTATTTGCCTTTATTTTTTTAAAAAAGATCTTTATTATTTTTATTTTATGTATAAAGTGTTTTGCCTACATGTATGTCTGTATACCACACGTGTGTCTGGTGCCCACCAAGGCCAGAAGAGGGCATCAGACCTCCTGAAATTAGAGTTATAGTTATGGGTCCTGGGGATTTAACCCATTTCTTTGGAAGAGCAGGCAGTGCTCTTACCCACGGAGCCATTTCACCAGGCCCAGGGATATTTTACAAAACAAAACAACAATAAAAGATACTATGGAAAACAACTGGGCACTGCTGCAAAAGTACTTGATTGTCTCAAATACAGATGAGGAGACACACTGATGGCTAGGAAAGACTGAAACTCAAAAGGGCTGCTAGGGACAAAACTACAATTCTAGCCAGAGGCACAACAGCTGCAAGATTTAGAAATCTAAGCTTTTGCCCTAGGACTTCCCACCACTGTCTGGGAACTGGCATAGCCTTCTTGCTTAAGAGTACTCGCAAGAGGCTTTCTGACGTCACGCAGGCGGAGACTTTAAAATCCAAATGGCTCCTGGTTGGCATTGGTGGGTGTCTTCCTAAGCAGTTGTGCATTTTACTGGAAGTGGGCGCTGGGGGTCAAGAACCAGAGAGAAAGGTAACTGCTGGTATGGGGTTAACTCTGTTCCTGCTAAGAAACTCTGTGGCATCAGAGACCTGGGGCGGCATCTGCCAGGTTCTGGGTTCAGGGATCAGTAAGTTTGTGTGGGCAGCGCCTGGAGAGGGAAAAGAGGATGCTGATTGCTGACCAAGGTGTTCCGCAGGGAGGGGGAGAAGGGGAGGACTGCCTGGGAGGGACAGGTTAAAACACTGCGTTCCTGTGGTAATGCAGCATCTGAAAAGCCATGTAAGAAGAAAAAGTCTGGGAAACTGAAGGCTTGAGAATAAGACCTAAGTGGAATGTAAGCAGTCGAACAAGGAGTGATGTGACTCAGTGCACAGCCTATTGTGCTAAAGTCCCCAGCTCAAACAAACAATAAAGTGGGTGTTATTATTTGGTGTTAGTATTTGGGAATCTGCATTGGCCTGCCTGTCCTTAGGGTCCTGACAGGAAACCTCCTCACCTGTAGCCACTAAGAGCACTTCACCTGTAGCCACTTCTGGGCACATTTGCTATGGTTCCTTGTAACAGGTGGACCTACCCCTAACCTCCCCCTTCTCCTGTGTCTACCTCCCTCTCTCTCCCGCACTCTTTACCCCATGGGACTAGTCTGCTCCCCTCTCTGCCTTCTCTGTCCCTTCTCTCTCATCTTCCAATAAGCCTCCTGTATAAGCCTTATCGCATAGCGTGACTTCTCTTCACTACATATATATATATATATATATATAATTTTATCAACAGTGAGTTCTGTCTTATCCTAGAAAGAAGCCAGGGCAGGACCAGAAAAAGCTGAGTGGCTAGCGTCTAGTACTGCAGAGACGAAGACAGGGTCTGACATAGGTATGCTTATGATACTAAAATATTTTGAGAATGGAAGCAGCCTCTACATTATGTTATGGAACGGATTGCTTGTCTTTACTGAAAGGGAGATTAGAACCAGAAAGACAATAGTGGGTATTAAACTATGGGGTTAAACATAAAGCAAGAAAAGTAGATATTAGGAAAAGAGAATGAATCCTGATTTTGAAGCCAAAGGAAACATTTTGAGGAGAGTTAAGGAGCCTGAGATTTCTTGTCAAGCAGTCTGTGAGTTACCATTGAAATAGACATAAGAGATACCAGTGATGTATTCGGGATAACACATTGAAATTTTGCGATCATGGATTGCCGTGTGATGCAGGAATCATATATGTTCATTTTTGCATTGTCTTGCTCGAGTGTATTGAATACTTGAAGTTGCATAGGTGTTATCTTTAGTGAGGACTTAAGTATACATGACAAACAAATACAGCACACAGGGAAAATACTATCGTAAAGGAATAAACTTAGTTACTCTTCTACTTCAGAATAAAAGTGACAATTATTGCTTAATGATCCACTTGCATCTGGAACATTTTTCTGATATTGAAATCATGAATTAGGTTCTGAGCATGAAGCGCAGTTCCATTTCCACCGGTGGTGCTGGCTGCCTCTCCACACAGGAATTAAGATCTCAGGACCTCGACGAACCAGACCTTTATACCCGTCAAGCGTAAGTGCCTCCAACTATGGATCTCAGCTGCATGCTGCCATGTTCTGTACCTAGTTCTCAGAAACTGTAGAATCAGATGGTGAAAGTGGGTCTTCTCTAGTTCCACACTTGAGTCGCTCACTCTCCAAAGGTTAGTAATTCCTTCAGAGAGCTTTGGTTTTACTGTCTAAGTCTGGCAGTATTAATTATATTAGCAATTAAACTAAGAAAATGTCAATATAAACTCAATTTAAAATAACAATCTTATTATAAGGTTTCAAAACTAAAATGGTTTTATTTATTTATTTGCTTCTTTGTTTGTTTTGGTTTGTTTTGGAGACAAGATTTCTCGATGCAGCCCTAGTTTTCCTGGCATTCACTCTGTAGACCAGGTTAGCATCGAACTTTGGGATATACCTTTCTCTGCTTCCAAAGTGCTCAGATTAAAGGTGCGTGCCACCACCACCTACAATGCTTTTAATTTAAAAAAAAATCTGGGTAAGCAAGATGACTCAGCAGGTAAAGGCACTTATCAACAAACCCAAACACCTGCTTTCAATCCCCAGACCCACATGGTAGAAGAGAACCTGCTGCATCAGCAGCTACTGACCACCAGCTGCTCGCTCTCTTTCTGTCTCTCTCTCTCTCTCTCTCTCTCTCTCTCTCTCTCTCACACACACACACACACACACACACACAATAATAAATGTAATAAAGTTAAAATATTTCCAATGCAAAACAATTTCATTGGGCAGCAAAACATGGTCTCCCCTTTTAACGTCAGATCCCTTTAATATCTGACTAATGAAAGACAGTTAGAATCTATTCTGCTGCTGCATTCAGACTGTCCTAGCAGCCAGTCTCTAGGTAGCAATGTATGCATGAAAGGATGAGCATGAGAAGAACAAACAACATCTTAGTTTTGATGTAGTGATACCTAGATATACATACCTTGGAGAACATGTCTAGTCTAGATCAGCAGTTGTCTGGATTGGAGGTGGGGAAGTTTGATACAGATTGACAGGAAACAGTCTGTTATTTGTATGACCTGGGGTATGACCTCACCTTTTTGTACTTTGAATCCCTTGTGTATAAGAATGGGGATAGGTTGAGCGGTGGTGCACGTATTTAATTAAACGGAGGCAGTCTAATCTCTGGGTTTGAGGCCAGCCTGGTCTACAGACAAATTCCAAGACAACCAGAGCTACACAGAAAAACCTGTCTTCCAAAAAAAGAAAGAAAAAGAGTGGAGATACTGGGAGATTGCTCAGTGGTTTAGAGTCGTTCCTATTCTACCACAGGACCCAAATTCAGTTCCCAGTACCCACATTGGGCAGGTCACAACCGCCTGTGACTCCAGCTCAAGGAGATCTGGTGCCCCTTTTGTGACCTCCATAGGCACTCTCGTGCATGTGTGGTTATGCCTATACAAACAAAATATACATAGAATATAAAATAGAACTTTTCACTTTTTTAATGGAGATAATGGCAGACTCTCCTTTACAAGTTGTTCTGAATATTTATTGAGTGTTTATATAGGTCAACTGCTCTTAAGTTCTTCATGCATATTAACTCTTGATACTCGGTGACAACTTTCCCTTAAGGCACAATGGCAAACAAGGGAGTACAAAAAAGGGAGCAGTTATAGGGGCATAAATAGAGACGAAAGTGTTTAGGTTATTGAACAGGCCTTTAGACTACTTGGTACAGAAGATCTATGGGCCTGAAACACACCTTTAAGGATAATATATGTGTTGATAATGTCATGCACAAGGAAATTTGGTTTGTTATTTGTGGTGCTGAGGATTGAGCACAAGCTGAACAAAACACTGAGATACATCCCTGTCACAGAAGTACATTTCATTCCCCCCATATTTTATACCTAAACTGCTGTAACTTCATGGTATGCTCTCCTGCTTTAAGGAATGCATTGTCTTTAGTTATTTAAAGCTTAAAGACTAATGTTTGATGCTGTTGTTACGATGTGTGTGTGTGTGTGTGTTTGCGTGTGTGATGGATAGCCTTGAAATAATGCAGACTTGAACACAGAAGGAAATGTTTTTGATTGCCTTCTTAATATGCAACTTGGTATGTTTTCAAGTTCTAAAAAAATAAAGGATACAAGACCTATCCATGATAAAGTATTTATTCAGAAAAATATCCAACATCTATATAAGGTATTAAATTGTCTGATTTGAGTGATTTTGCAGTGTGGTTTAAATTCTGGTTTGTCTGAGACAGGGTTTCTCTGTCTAGCTCTGGCTGTCAGTGGAACTCATTCTGTAGACCAGGCTGGCCCTGAACTCACAGACATCTGCCTGCCTCTGGCTCAGGAGTGCTGGGATTTGCTGGGATTAAAGGTGTGAGCCACTAGCACCCAGTTTTATTGTTTTTTTAAAAGCAATGTATAAGTAAAACCCACAGTTTTACAAAAATAGCTATTCAAGTAATCCACACAAAGTTGTTTTCACCGTTAACAATTTCTATGGCATTTGACATGGGCTACAAACATGGCCCTGTGGTAAAGTACTTTCTTAGCATGTGGCTTCAGACCTGGGCTCAATTCCTAGTACCATCAAAAAGAACAAAACAAAACAAAACAAAACAACTACTTTTTACTAGGAAGACCCTTTTCCCTTCCTCAATAAAAGAGAGGTCAGGAGTGTGCCTTGTATCAGCAATTCCAGCACTTTGTTATCAGACGCTGGGGGGATTGCAAGTTCCAGGTCAGGCAGGGTCACATAGTAAGACCCTATCTAAAATACAATACAGCCAGGAAATCTTAAAATGAAAAATGGTCTATGTTTAGTAATAGTGCAAGTTAGTTTGAGTCATGAAAAATTTAAACAAAAATCAGTCTATAAGAAAATGTTGATGAGGGTCTGAAGAGGTGGCTCAGCATCTAAGAACACTGCTTACTCTTCCAGAGGTGCTGAGTTCAGTTCCCAGTAACCACATACTGGCTCACAACTGTCTATAGTGTGATCCCATGTCCTCGTCTGACAAAGTTGGACGTGCAGGTAGAGTACTCATATAAATAAAAATAAGTTTTTAAAGAAAAAAAGGAAGGAAGGAAGGAAGGAAGGAAGGAAGGAAGGAAGGAAGGAAGGAAGGAAAAGAAATGAAGGAAGAAAAAGTTGATGAAGCCCGGTGGTGGTAGTGGTGGGAGCACATGCCTTTAATCCCAGCACTCAGGAGCCAGAGGCAGGAAGAGCTCTATGCGTTAGAGGCCAGCCTGGGCTACAGAGTGAGCTCCAAGACAGCCAAGCCTACACAAAGAAACCCTGTCCCATAAAACCAAAAGAGTTGATGATCTAAATATTTGTGCAGTAGGACATACCTATAATCCCAGATTTGGAAAGCAGGAGAATCCATTGTTCTGGGCTATGTAAACTCATGACTCAAAAAAAAAAAAGAAGAATAAAAGAAAAGAAAAACTATATGTATGTAGGACTGTAGTGTTTTTTCTGTGATTAAGAAAACTGTTTGCTCTTGCAGAGGACCTGAATTCAATTTCTGGCACTCACACAGAAACTCAAACCATCTGTAACTGCAGTTCTTCTCATCTAGGAGCACACAACACACATGCTTACATGCAGTGAAGATGTTTATATGCATAAATATACATGTACATAATAATTGACGAGAGGCTGAAGAGGTAGCTCAGCAGTTAAGAGCACTTGTTCTTCCAAAGGGCCTGTGTTCATTGCCAGCACCTGCTTGGTCAATCACAACCCTCAGTAACTCCAGTCCCCTGGATCTGATGCCCTCTTCTGGCCTACTTGAACATTGTGTGCACATGATGTACAAAGTTTACAAAACACCTAGACACATAATTTATTTTAAAAATAATTGAGCAAGACATGGTGGTGCATGCCAGTAATCCCAGCACTCTGGAAGCTGAGAGGAGAATCTTGAGTTCAAGGTTAGCCTGAGCTACATAACAAGTCCAAGGTTACCCTGGTATGTATAGCAAAAACCTTTCTAAATTTTAGAAAATAGATATTAAGAGGGATTACAGCATAAACAATAAAATATCAAAATGGAAAAGTCAAAATAACCAGAAAAAAATCAAATATTAACTCTCACAAAATGATTTATTAACAAATTATTTTACAGATGAATGCTTTCAAATAATTAAAGGTCAGATGGTTTTTAAACATGAGAGTTGTCATAGAAAATAAACACAATTATCAAGAGGCTACTATATGCGTGTACAACAACTTATAGGCATCATAATAAAATCAAACCAATCACCGACAGACATAATATACAAAGCTCTATAATTGCTATCAAAATGTATTTGGCAAATAGGCAATTATTATTTAAGATAAGGTCTTGCTCAGATTAGGTGAGTCTCTAGCCAGAATCTTTGGGCCTTCCTTAGTCCTCTAAATGCTGGAATTAGATGCATGCATGGCAACAACTGGCTCAGCAAATGCTTTACGCATGACCATATGCCTGGTACTGTAATAGATGTCTGAACTAATATAGCACAACACCTGCCCCATGGACTCCATTTCAAGTGGGACGATGGCTACAGGAACAAGTATTTCCCATTACAAGATTATTAAGTTAGCTACAAAGTAGTAGATTTCATAATGGCATTTTTACACATGTTTTCTTCTTCCACACCCTGCCCTCTGGCCTTTGCCTTGCCCTCCCCTCTGTCCCATTCTTGCTGTTTTTCCATTGCCCACAACAACCTAATTTCTGCTCTCCCAGTACAATATTGCATTATCTTCTGTCAGTGTTCCTGTACCCTAATCCTTCAGGTCTCTTTTTCCCTCTCACAGTTCTCTAGTTTCATGAGTCATCCACACATGGACACCGACCCACTCACACATAGAAACTTCAATCAAGGCTGCACACATGAGAGAAAACATAGTGCTTATCTGAATGCAGTTTATTTCAGCTAACATTCTGAATTGAAATTTCACCCATTTTCCTACAAATGTCATTTTTTACTTTTAAATCTGTGTGTGTGTGTGTGTGTGTGTGACCACAGAGATGAGAGATGTCAGACCCTCCTGGGGCTTGTGTTACAGGTGGTTGTGAACTGCCTGGTTTGAGTGTTGGGAATCAAATGCTGGTCCTCTGGAAGAACAAGAAGTGCTCTTTATCACTGAGGCATATAGGCAGATCATGTGATAGTTTTGGTTGTCATCCTCAAAGATTTGTTTATCTTTTATTTTTATGTGTGTGAATATTTTTCCTGCAATATATGTGTACATCCGTGGTGACTGTGGAGGCCAGAAAGGGATTCCCTGGAACTGGAGTTATAGATGGTTCTGAGCCACCAAGTGGGTGCTGGGAACCAAACCCAGTTCCTCTGTAAGAGCAGCCGGTGCTTTTCCCTGAGACATCTGTCCCACCACTTTCTCATTTTTGACAAACCTACTTACTGATTTCCTCAGTAGCTGCAATTTATGCTCACTATCAGTGAGTAAAGTTTCCTCTTTCCTCAAATTCCTGCCAGCATCTGTTGTTCTGTTTTCTTGATGAAAGTCATTCTGAGCTAGTAAGGTGACAGTATAAATCATTTTAATTTCACCTTTCCCTGATGGCTTCACCTTTCCCTGTCCATTGGTGAGAGAGGAATATTAAAGTCTCCTACTATTAATGTGTGCGGTTTGATGGCTGCCTTGAGTTTTAACAATGTTTCTTTTATGTACGTGGGTGCTTTTATATTAGGGGCGTAGATATTCAGGATTGAGATTTCATCCTGATGAATTGTTCCTGTTATGAGTAGAAAATGTCCCTCTCCATCTCTCCTGAATGATTTAAGTTTGAAGTCAACTTTGTTAGAAATTAGTATGGCCACACCTGCTTGTTTCCTAGGTCCATTTACTTGATAAGCCTTATCCCAGGCCTTTACTCTGAGTAGGTGCCTGTCTTTGTGGTTGCGGTGTGTTTCTTGTAAACAGCAGAATGTTGGATCCTGTTTTCATATCCAATCTCTTAGTCTGTGCCTTTTTATAGGTGAGTTGAGTCCATTGACATTAAGTGATATTAATGACCAGTGGTTGTTAACTCCGGTCATTTTTTTAGTAGTAGATTTTGTGTGTTTCCCTTCTTTGAGATGTGCTGGTAAAGGATCTCTAGATGTCTGAGTTACTGTGGTCATTGTTGGACTCCTTGATTAGTGATTTTCCTTCTATTACTTTCTGTAAGGCTGAATTTGTGGCTACGTATTGTTTAAATTTGTTTTTATACTGGAAAATTTGTTTTCTCCATTTATTGTGAATGAAAGCTTGGCTGGGTATAGTAGTCTGGGCTTGCATCCATGGTCTCTTCGTTTCTGCAGTACATCTATCCTGGACCTTCTGGCTTTCTTGGTTTCCATAGAGAAGTCAGGTGTATGTCTGATAGGTTTACCTTTATAAGTAACTTGGCCTTTCTCCTTTGCTGCTCTTAGTATTCTTTCTTTATTCTGTATGCTTTGTGTTTTGATTACGATATGGCGAGAGGATGTTTTTTTTTGATCCAGCCTATTCGGTGTTCTCTATGCTTCTTGAACCTTCATAGGTATATCTTTCTTTAGGTTGGGAAAGTTTTCTTCTATAATTTTATTAAATATATTTTCTGGACCATTGAGCTGTGCTTCTTCTCCTTCTTCTAATCCTATTATTCTTAGGTTTGGTCTTTTTATTGTGTCCCATATTTCCTGAATGTTTTGTGATGAGAATTTGTTGGCCTTGCTGTTTTCTTTGATCAGCGTGTTTATTTTCTCTATGGTATCTTCAGAATCTGAAATTCTTTCTTCTATCTCTTGTATTCTGTTGGTTATGCTTGCTTCTTTAGTCTCTATTCGTTTACCTAGATTTTCCCTGTCCAGCTGGCCTTCTGTTTGTGTTTTCTTCTTTGCCTCCATTTCAGTTTTTAAGTCTTGAACTGTTTCCATTATCTGTTTGATTGTTTTTCCTTGGTTTCCTAGGGTATCATTCACTGATTTACTCAATTCTTCAAACTTTCTGTTATACTTCTCATCCATTTCTATAAGGGCATTTTTTACATGTTGTTTAAGAGCGTCAATCACTTTCATAAAGTCAATTTTATCTACTTCTTCATGATTAAGGTGTTCATGTCCTCATGTTGGGAGGTCGCTGGGTTCTGGTGGTTTCATATAGTTTTTCAGATTGTTGGGTGAATTCTTGCATTGGCGCCTGCCCATCTCTTTCTCCGAATGCTCCCCTATGGATCTTCTTTTAACGGATCAGGTCTCCTTGCCTACTGATGTACTTTCCCAGTGATGGCACCCTGCAGTGATAGCTCTCCTGGTGCTCCAGTGATGTCTCTCCTGGTATCAATATCAGATCTCCGTGCCCAAAGACGGCTCTCCTGGTACCCATATTAGCTCTCCCACTGATGGCTCTCCTGGTGCCAAGATCAGATCTCCGTGCAGGTTGGGTAGTTTGTAAACAAAGGCCTTACCTTGCTTGGTGCTGGCAGGCTGGAGAAACAAAGGAAGTCTCGCCTGCCTACTTGCCCTGAGGATTTGCCCCCAGCGCCAGACAGACTGAGCTGGATGGTGTTATGTGCCCAAAGAGGAAAGGGGGCAGAAGGAAGAAGGGTTCTGGATGCAAGCTGGGTGGGACAAGAAGAGAGAGGCAGTATGCAGGGTGTAGAGCCCCTGCAGGGAGCCCAGGGAGTATAGGGTGGGGGATGAGGAACTTCAGAGTTCCCTGTCCAGGGCTGCTTCCCCCGCTGCCGGTCCGGTCACAAACTCACCCTGCTGCTGTCTCTCCTGGTGCCTAGATCAGATCTCCGTGCAGGTTGGGTAGTTTGTAAACAAAGGCCTTACCTTGCTTGGTGCGGGCAGGCTGGAGAAACAAAGGAAGTCTCGCCTGCCTACTTGCCCTGAGGATTTGCCCCCAGCGCCAGACAGACTGAGCTGGATGGTGTTATGTGCCCAAAGAGGAAAGGGGGCAGAAGGAAGAAGGGTTCTGGATGCAAGCTGGGTGGGACAAGAAGAGAGAGGCAGTATGCAGGGTGTAGATCCCCTGCAGGGAGCCCAGGGAGTATAGGGTGGGGGATGAGCAACTTCAGAGTTCCCTGTCCAGGGCTGCTTCCCCCGCTGCCGGTCCGGTCACAAACTCACCCTGCTGCTGTCTCTCCTGGTGCCTAGATCAGATCTCCGTGCAGGTTGGGTAGTTTGTAAACAAAGGCCTTACCTTGCTTGGTGCGGGCAGGTTGGAGAAACAAAGGAAGTCTCGCCTGCCTACTTGCCCTGAGGATTTGCCCCCAGCGCCAGACAGACTGAGCTGGATGATGTTATGTGCCCAAAGAGGAAAGGGGGCAGAAGGAAGAAGGGTTCTGGATGCAAGCTGGGTGGGACAAGAAGAGAGAGGCAGTATGCAGGGTGTAGAGCCCCTGCGGGGAGCCCAGGGAGTATAGGGTGGGGGATGAGGAACTTCAGAGTTCCCTGTCCAGGGCAAGGATTACCTTTATAACAAGACCATGCCTTCAAGCTCCCATTTTTTTGGAATAGATTCATTCATAGGGCTCTCACCTGCCTGAAGTCTCATGTCTTTGTATCATTAGTATCTGACTCTGGGGACTAAGTTACCAACATGAATTCTGCAGAATAAACATTCAAATTGTCCTAGTCCATTATAACAGAAGTTTAGGTGATAGAACGTAAAGCACAAACCATGAGGAACATAATGTACAGCCTGGTATGGCCTTTAATCCCAGAATTCCAAAGGCCAAGGCAAATAGATCCTCTGAATTCAATGCTACCCTGATCTACATGATCAATACCAGGCCAGCCAAAGCTACTCAGTCCTGGTCTCAAGAAAACATAAAGTGCAGCCTGGGTACCATTGTTTATAGTTGCAAAACCATAGCAGTAAGGTCTGATGAAAACGATGAGATTGTCTTATTTTGATTTCCTGATACTTGAATAAAACACAGAATAAAACTAATGAAGGGGGCTGGAGAGATGGCTAAGAGCACTGTCTGCTCTTCCAGAGGACCCCAGTTCAATTACCAGCAACTACATGGTGGCTCACAACCAGCACATTGTATGCATAGGAGATAAATAAATCTTTCAAAAAAAAAAAGACACTAACAGAGGGAAGAGTTTATTACATTAATCATCAAGGGAATTAAGGGCAGAAACTCAAGCAGGAGCAGAGGTGGGAACTATGAAGCCAAGCTGTTTACTGACTCGTTCTCCATAGTTTGCTCAGCTTGCTTTCTACTACAGTCCAGTATTACCTACTTGGGTGGCACTGCCCACAGAGGACTAGCCCTCTCCCATCAGTCATGAGTTAAAGGAGTGCTTCATAGATATGCCCATGGGCCAGCCTAATGGAGACTTTTCCTTTATTGAGGTTCCATCTTTCCAGATGACTCTAGTTTGTATCTGGTTGACAAAGCTAACCAGCAGAGAGATGAAGTTTAAAAGTATTATAAAGAAAGACAAGCACAGATCAGATGTGGTGCTGCACATGTGTGATCCCAACACTTCAGGAAACTGAGGAAGGAAAGCTGTTTGTTTGGAGACACAGGGACGAAAGGAGATTTAGTGACAGATAATGACTAATGTACTTATAGAAGTACATTGAATGTAGGAAAATGAAAAGGTTTTTGAGGAGAATCCTATACTCAGCTGTTAAACACTGTGCAAAGTAATTTGTGTAATGTGAACGAATACACAAAAATTAATGATGAATAAGATCTTCAGAGTAGACTCAAATATCTTCAAACAGGTATGCATGCAGTGTAGCTTTAAAATACACTTTTACTGTAGCCTTTATGCTTGCTAACACGGTTGCTCGTTATCTTCCTGTTTCTCATAGGTATCTCTTTGCACTATCCAAGAGCTCCCTCTATGCAGTGGAAGCCCCTCATACCTGGCCTAACATCCTGGCAGCCTTGGTATGGCTGATAGACTGCATCAAGGTATTTGATTGATAGTTTAAATCTTACCTTTAAACGTTTAGTTTTTGTTTTGTTTTGTTTTTCCTCACAATGAATTTCTATTCTCTCCCTATCTGACTTTTGCAACTTGTCTCCAAACCTGCTTCTGCTTTCAAAGCACGTCTGATTTGAAGTTCTTCAAACTGTTAGTGTAAGAACGGTGAGCAGGGAGAAGCTCTGCTTGACAAATTGTTTTCCTGTGGTGTTAGAGTTTAGACAAAAATGAACCCATCGTTTTTCTTTGAGAAATTCATTTTGTCATTTTTTAAAAATAGAATCAGTGTTAATCACAAAAAATAGGGAAATATAGAATGAATATTTTCCCAACTTACAGATAACTTTTAAGTCATTTTCTTTGGATATAGCTTTCTTTCTTTCTTTCTTTCTTTCTTTCTTTCTTTCTTTCCTTCCTTCTTTCTTTCTTTGGTATTAGGTGTTGAACCATG
The DNA here is from genome assembly GCF_950005125.1 of Chionomys nivalis. Taxonomy (NCBI): domain Eukaryota; kingdom Metazoa; phylum Chordata; class Mammalia; order Rodentia; family Cricetidae; genus Chionomys; species Chionomys nivalis. The sequence continues at coordinate 86,098,124 of NC_080094.1, read as the reverse complement.
GGTCGCTCTACCATTGAGGTGCACTTCAGCCCTGGATATTGGTTTCAAAGTCCTGTTTACTCTAAAACTGTGTACAGTCATGTTTTACTTGCTGATGTTCTGTCACTGATGGATGGCATGGTGGTCCCATAAGATTATTACAGATATGAACTAATTTCTGTCACTTAGTGATGGAGCCATTGCAAAATTGCTCATCTCTGGTGATGCTGATATAAACCTGTGCTGCAGCCATATAAGAGTATAACACATAAGTTAATGTTGCCTGACATGTTTACCCTACTTATTTTATAGAGTGTATGACATTTTTTTAAACAAATGTTTTTTTTTTATTGTAAAACAGTGCCATGTAAATCTGTAGCAGCCTCTTTTTTCTACATATTAACAAGTTTTCCTCCAAGGAAACTTATAGCAATTAAAAATACTCAGCCTCCAGATGTGATAGCACACTTTTTTGAGTCCTAGCACTTGGGGCAGAGGCAGGCAGATCTCTGAGTACAGGGACAGCCTGGTCTATGCAGAGACAGCCCTTCTCTACACAGCCATGGGTGAGCATTGTGTGCCTATGGAGAGGCATTACTGTTTCAGACTCTACCTATGTGGAAAATTTAAAGCTGTTTGTTTTCTCAGTTTTATATCCCGCTACGTGATTTTGCTATTAATTTGAAACTTTTCTTTTTTGGTTGGTTGGTTGGTTTTTTCTGTGAGTGAATCTCACCAAGTTGCCTAGTCTGTACTCTGGGGTCAAAGGTCAAATAATCTTCCCACTGCAATCTGGTAAATAGCTGGAACTACAGGTATGTGCCACTGCATCCAGCTTTTAATCCAGCATTTTATTTGAACCTTTTTGTATGAAATTCTTTCTGTCTCAAACTGAGCCAATGATTTGGGAAGGAATATTGTTGGGTTTGGTTTGGTTTTGTTGTCAGGTTGCTGTGCCTTTGAGAAAAGAATGGCTGGGATATGGTGAGTGGGCGTTTTGGTTCATCATTTTGGAATAGAAACTGTATTTCACTGGTAGTCTTAACTGGGATCACCAGTCCTTGGCATTATATCCAGGTTTGGTTTTTGTTGTTGTTTTTTGTTGTTGTTGTTTTTGTTGTTGTTGGTTTTTGGAGTGGACTTCGTATTCCCTAGATTTATGGTCACCCATGTTAGTGTTAGAGCCTCTTTTATTCTGTGTAGGCACTCTTCAGCTGAACCGCACTTCCCAGTCCTGATGATGCCTTTGAAGGCTTTAACTTGTTATTTCTGTGTGTGTGAGCGATGTGTAAACATACTTATCCTGTGGCACACATGTGAAAGTCATAGCATAATATTTTGGAGTTGGTTACTGAGTCTGGTCTGTTGTTCATGTTTTTAATAACTGACAACATGAAAAAAAGAATATTGCTATTTTTTATATATATTTTTTTTTAAAGTTGAACTTCAAAGTTTCACACAAGAGTAATTGCCTGGGCTGGAGAGATGGCACAGAGGATAAAAGCATTGACTGCTTTTTCAGAGGTCCTGAGTTCAATTTCAGCAACCCCATGGTGGCTCACAACCATTATAAGATCTGATGCCCTCTTCTGACATGCAGACAGAACACTGTATACATAGCAAATAAATCTTTTTTTTTTTTTTGGCTGTTGAAGTCACAAGGGCCCAGTCTTTAATGAGAGGCAAGGGGAGGGAAGGAGAGGGAAGGAAACTGGTGCACTCTGGGGTGCTCCAGGCATCTTCCTGCAACCTCCTGCAAGGGATCTCGGGGTCCAGGGATGTCCTGTTTCAGGTCCCGAGCTTGAAGCCTCTCTGGGCATGGACCAGGCGCTGGAGTCCTGGTCCATATCTGCCCAGAGTCCGGAGGCCTCCTGAGTGTTCTGTGTCCGCCGGGGTGGGGGGGTGAGGGGGTTGGGGGGATGAGGGGTGGAGGGGTGGGAGTGTGATGGGGGTGGGGGGATAAGGGGAGGGGCCTTGACACCACTGCAGCTCACCTGAGCTCTGGTACCCAGAGCACCATCAGCTTATACCTGTGTGAAGCCTCTGTGTGAAGTACCTGTGTGACCTGGACCTTGGATCCCCTGCGGTGATTGCAGCTCCTCCTCTGGTTGCACAAGTGGAGGCAGAGGCTGCAGAGCAGCAGCAAGGGGAAAAGCCGCGGTTTTTTTGTTGTTGTCGTTCTTTTTTCTTCTTTTTCTGCTTTTCCCGCGCGCTGGGAGCCAGCTACAAGCGTGGCAGGAAAAAAAAATTGCCTTTTTTCCTTTTGCAATGATGCAAAAAATAATGATATTACTGTGTATTTGCATGTGCATGGGCACATGTACACATGCTACAACATATATGTGGAATCAAGCCCAGGTTGCCAAAACTGTATATCATGCTTTTACCTCCTTCTCGCTAGCACTTTTTTCCCTTTTATCTTATCAATTTACAAAAACTTATCTCCACTTCCTACTACTGGAACTGCAAATGCTCATCTCCACATTCAGCTTTTACATGGTTCCCTTAGCACAAATTCAAATAAATACCTGCAGTCAGCTATGAGGGTAAGCTGAGCAATCCAAGAACAGAGTGGCCAGGCACTAGAGAGAACTTTAACTTCTACCAATGCTTAGACCTAAGGGGCAATCCTCTCCTTGGGCTCCCTCCTCAGGCTCTCTCCTCAGACTAAAGGGACAATCCTCAGAATACTCTGAGCTCTTGTCTCCTCCCCTCTTATATTCCTCTCTCCATCCAGCCCTATCACTCCTGTCTCCACCTCTCTAGTGGTGGGATTGAAGGTGTGGGATCACCTCTGCAGGAGCTCTGTTTCTCTTTTAGACATTCAGTCATGTGTAACCCAGAGTGGTCTTGAACTAACAGATCCCTCTGTCTTTCTCCTTAGTCCTAGGATTAAAGGTATGTGCCTTCTAGTGGTTTACTCTGCACTCTGATCTTCAGGCAAGCTTTCTTTTTTAAAACATAAAAAACCCATCACAATAGTTATTGGGCCTCCAAACTCAATTCGTCATGCTTGTATGGTAAGCATTTTATCCACAGAACATTTTCCCAGCCTATCGATATTATTTAAAATTCTGTGTTTTGCTTACCCCTCCCCCATTGGCTTCAAATTGCATTCATAAACATTAGGGAAACATTCCCATCTTGACAATATTTAACGTTAACATTTGGGGAAGTATTGATTTTCTCATTTATTCATCTCTATTTCTTCAGTAAGATATAGCTTTCTTAATATCAAGTATCATGTTTTTAAGTTCCATTTGTTTTGATGTTTTCTTAACTATATTTCTATGCTGAGACTTGTAGTGATATTTCAAGACTTTAGTAAGAAACACAAAACTGTTTCTCTGTAAAGAAAAGCCATTTTTTGCGACATGTCAAAGTATTTTTGGAAGAGAGATAAGTGTTCCTTTCTCTGTAGAAGCTTTACTTTGAAAGATAATCACATTTATTTCAAAGTGTATTCATTTCATGAAAAGCATTAGGAAGAAACACACATGTGTTTCCCTGTAAAGAGAAGCAGTTGTTTGCGACGTGTCAAATTATTGTTAGAAGTGATATCAATGTTCCTTTTCTCCGTAGAAGCTTTACTTTGAAAGAAAGTCACATTCTTTGGAAAGTGTATTCATTTTATAAATAGCTTTAGTAAGAAACACACGTCTTTCTGTGTAAAGAAAAGTTGTTTGCGACATGTCAAATTACTGTTAGAAGTGAGATCAGTGTTCCTTTTCTCTGTAGAAGCTATGCTTTGAAATATAATCACGTTCTTTTGAAAGTGTATTCATTCATTTCTTGAAAAGCTTTACTAAGAAACCCACGTGTATCTTGTTAAAGAGAAGCAATTGTTTGCGACATGTCAAAGTATTGTTTGAAGTGAGATCAGTATTCCTTTTCTCTGTAGAAGCTTTATTTGAAAGATAATCACATTCTTTTGAAAGTGTATTCATTTCTTGAAATGCTTTAGTAAGAAACGCACATGTCTTTTTCTGTAAAGCAAAGCAGTTCTTTGTGACATATCAAAGGCTTGTTAGAAGTGAGATCCGTGTTCCTTTTCTCTGTAGAATCTTTGCTTTTAGATATAATCACGTTCTTTTTAAAGTGTATTCATTTTAGGAAAAGCTTTATTAAGAAATGCACATGTGCTTCTCCTTATAGAGAAGCAGATTTTTCCGACATATCTATTACTGTTTGAAGTGAGATCAGTTTTCCTTTTCTCTGTAGAAGCTTTACTTTCGAAGATAATCACATTGTTTTGAAAGAGTTCATTTCAAAAATAGCTTTAGTAAGAAACGCAAAAGTGTTTCTTTGTAAAGAAAAGCAGTTGTTTGCAACATGGCAAATTACTGTTAGAAGTGAGATCAGTGTTACTTTTCTCTGTAGAAGCTTTGCTTTGAAATATAATCATGTTCTTTTGAAAGTGTATTCATCTCTTGAAAAGCTTTATTAAGAAACACATGTGTTTCTTGGTAAAGAGAAGCAGTTTTTGCTACATGTCAAAGTCTTTTGAGAAGTGAGATCAGTGTTCCTTTTCTCTATAGAAGCTTTACTTTGGAAGATAATCACGTTTTTTTGAAAGTGCATTTATTTCATGAAATACTTTTGTAAGAAACACACATGTGTTTCTCTGTAAGGAGAAGCAGTTGTTTTCGACATGTCAAAGTATTGTTAGAAGTGAGATCAGTAGTCATTTTCTGTGTGCAAGCTTTAATTTGAAATATAATCACGTTCTTTTGAAAGTGTATTTATTTCTTTAAATGCTTTAGTAATAACACACATGTGTTTCTTGGTAAGGAAAGGCAGTTGTTTCTGACATGTCAAAGCCTTGTTAGAAGTGAGATCAGTATTCATTTCTCTTTAGAAACTTTACTTTGAAAGATAATCACATTCTTTGAAAGTGTATTCATTTCACAAATAAGTAAGAAATGCACAACTGTTCCTTGTAAAGAGAAGCCATTGTTTACGACATGTCAAAGTATTGTTAGAAGTGAGATCAGTGTTCCTTTTCTCTGTACAAGCTTTACATTGAAAGATAATCACGCTATTTTGAAACTGTATTCTTTCCTGAAAAGCTTTAGTTAAAACGCACTTGTGTTACTTGGTAAGGAGAAGCAGTTGTTTGCGACATGTCAAAGTGTTGTTTGAAGTGAGGTCAATATTCCTTTTCTAGGTACAAGATTTACTTTGAAAGATAATCACATTCTTTTGAAAGTGTATTCATTTCCTGAAAAGCTTTAGTAACTAACACACATGTGTTTCTTGATAAAGAGAAGCAGTTTTTTGCGACATGTCAACGTCTTGTTAGAAGTGATATCAGTGTTCCTTTTCTTTGTACAAGCTTTACTTTGAAGGATAATCACATTCTTTTGAAAGTGTATACATTTCTTGAACAGCTTTAGTTAGAAACACATGTGTTTCTTGGTAAAGAGAAGCAGTTGTTTGCGACATGTCAAAGTATTGTTAGAAGTGAGATCAGTTTACCTTTCTCTGTACAACTTTACTTTGAAAGATAATCATATTCTTCTGAAAGTGTATTCATTTCATTAATAGCTTTAGTAAGAAACGCACAAGTGTTTCTCTGTAAAGAGAAGCAGTTGTTTGCGACATGTCAAAGTATTGTTAGAAGTGAGATCAGTGTTCCATTCTCTGTAGAAACTCTGCTTTGAAATATAATCATGTTCTTTTAAAAGTGTATTCATTTCTTTAAAACTTTAGTAAGCAAAGCACATGTGTTACTTGGTTAGGAGAAGCAGTTGTTTGGGACATGTCAAAATATTGTTTGAAGTGAGATCAATATTCCTTTTCTCTGTACAAGCTTTAATTTGAAAGATAATCACGTTCTTTTGAAAGTGTATACATTTCTTGAAAATCTTTAGTAAGAAACATACATGTATTTCTCTCTAAAGAAAAGCAGTTGTTTGTGACATGTCAAATTACTGTTAAAAATGAGAACAGTTTTCTTTTCTCTCTACAAGCTTTACTTTGAAAGATAATCTCATTGTTTTGAAAGTGTATTCATTTCAAAAATAGCTTTAGTAAGAAACGCACAACTGTTTCTCTGTAAAGAAAAGCCATTTTTTGCGACATGTCAAAGTATTTTTGGAAGAGAGATAAGTGTTCCTTTCTCTGTAGAAGCTTTACTTTGAAAGATAATCACATTTATTTCAAAGTGTATTCATTTCATGAAAAGCTTTAGGAAGAAACACACATGTGTTTCCCTGTAAAGAGAAGCAGTTGTTTGCGACGTGTCAAATTATTGTTAGAAGTGATATCAATGTTCCTTTTCTCCGTAGAAGCTTTACTTTGAAAGAAAGTCACATTCTTTGGAAAGTGTATTCATTTTATAAATAGCTTTAGTAAGAAACACACGTCTTTCTGTGTAAAGAAAAGTTGTTTGCGACATGTCAAATTACTGTTAGAAGTGAGATCAGTGTTCCTTTTCTCTGTAGAAGCTATGCTTTGAAATATAATCACATTCTTTTGAAAGTGTATTCATTTCTTGAAAAGCTTTACTAAGAAACCCACGTGTATCTTGTTAAAGAGAAGCAATTGTTTGCGACATGTCAAAGTATTGTTTGAAGTGAGATCAGTATTCCTTTTCTCTGTAGAAGCTTTATTTGAAAGATAATCACATTCTTTTGAAAGTGTATTCATTTCTTGAAATGCTTTAGTAAGAAACGCACATGTCTTTTTCTGTAAAGCAAAGCAGTTCTTTGTGACATGTCAAAGGCTTGTTAGAAGTGAGATCCGTGTTCCTTTTCTCTGTAGAATCTTTGCTTTTAGATATAATCACGTTCTTTTTAAAGTGTATTCATTTTAGGAAAAGCTTTATTAAGAAATGCACATGTGCTTCTCCTTATAGAGAAGCAGATTTTTCCGACATATCTATTACTGTTTGAAGTGAGATCAGTTTTCCTTTTCTCTGTAGAAGCTTTACTTTGGAAGATAATCACATTGTTTTGAAAGAGTTCATTTCAAAAATAGCTTTAGTAAGAAACGCAAAAGTGTTTCTTTGTAAAGAAAAGCAGTTGTTTGCAACATGGCAAATTACTGTTAGAAGTGAGATCAGTGTTACTTTTCTCTGTAGAAGCTTTGCTTTGAAATATAATCATGTTCTTTTGAAAGTGTATTCATCTCTTGAAAAGCTTTATTAAGAAACACATGTGTTTCTTGGTAAAGAGAAGCAGTTTTTGCTACATGTCAAAGTCTTTTGAGAAGTGAGATCAGTGTTCCTTTTCTCTATAGAAGCTTTACTTTGGAAGATAATCACGTTTTTTTGAAAGTGCATTTATTTCATGAAATACTTTTGTAAGAAACACACATGTGTTTCTCTGTAAGGAGAAGCAGTTGTTTTCGACATGTCAAAGTATTGTTAGAAGTGAGATCAGTAGTCATTTTCTGTGTGCAAGCTTTAATTTGAAATATAATCACGTTCTTTTGAAAGTGTATTTATTTCTTTAAATGCTTTAGTAATAACACACATGTGTTTCTTGGTAAGGAAAGGCAGTTGTTTCTGACATGTCAAAGCCTTGTTAGAAGTGAGATCAGTATTCATTTCTCTTTAGAAACTTTACTTTGAAAGATAATCACATTCTTTGAAAGTGTATTCATTTCACAAATAACTTAAGTAAGAAATGCACAACTGTTCCTTGTAAAGAGAAGCCATTGTTTACGACATGTCAAAGTATTGTTAGAAGTGAGATCAGTGTTCCTTTTCTCTGTACAAGCTTTACATTGAAAGATAATCACGCTATTTTGAAACTGTATTCTTTCCTGAAAAGCTTTAGTTAAAACGCACTTGTGTTACTTGGTAAGGAGAAGCAGTTGTTTGCGACATGTCAAAGTGTTGTTTGAAGTGAGGTCAATATTCCTTTTCTAGGTACAAGATTTACTTTGAAAGATAATCACATTCTTTTGAAAGTGTATTCATTTCCTGAAAAGCTTTAGTAACTAACACACATGTGTTTCTTGATAAAGAGAAGCAGTTTTTTGCGACATGTCAACGTCTTGTTAGAAGTGATATCAGTGTTCCTTTTCTTTGTACAAGCTTTACTTTGAAGGATAATCACATTCTTTTGAAAGTGTATACATTTCTTGAACAGCTTTAGTTAGAAACACATGTGTTTCTTGGTAAAGAGAAGCAGTTGTTTGCGACATGTCAAAGTATTGTTAGAAGTGAGATCAGTTTACCTTTCTCTGTACAACTTTACTTTGAAAGATAATCATATTCTTCTGAAAGTGTATTCATTTCATTAATAGCTTTAGTAAGAAACGCACAAGTGTTTCTCTGTAAAGAGAAGCAGTTGTTTGCGACATGTCAAAGTATTGTTAGAAGTGAGATCAGTGTTCCATTCTCTGTAGAAACTCTGCTTTGAAATATAATCATGTTCTTTTAAAAGTGTATTCATTTCTTTAAAACTTTAGTAAGCAAAGCACATGTGTTACTTGGTTAGGAGAAGCAGTTGTTTGGGACATGTCAAAATATTGTTTGAAGTGAGATCAATATTCCTTTTCTCTGTACAAGCTTTAATTTGAAAGATAATCACGTTCTTTTGAAAGTGTATACATTTCTTGAAAATCTTTAGTAAGAAACATACATGTATTTCTCTCTAAAGAAAAGCAGTTGTTTGTGACATGTCAAATTACTGTTAAAAATGAGAACAGTTTTCTTTTCTCTCTACAAGCTTTACTTTGAAAGATAATCTCATTGTTTTGAAAGTGTATTCATTTCAAAAATAGCTTTAGTAAGAAACGCACAACTGTTTCTCTGTAAAGAAAAGCCATTTTTTGCGACATGTCAAAGTATTTTTGGAAGAGAGATAAGTGTTCCTTTCTCTGTAGAAGCTTTACTTTGAAAGATAATCACATTTATTTCAAAGTGTATTCATTTCATGAAAAGCTTTAGGAAGAAACACACATGTGTTTCCCTGTAAAGAGAAGCAGTTGTTTGCGACGTGTCAAATTATTGTTAGAAGTGATATCAATGTTCCTTTTCTCCGTAGAAGCTTTACTTTGAAAGAAAGTCACATTCTTTGGAAAGTGTATTCATTTTATAAATAGCTTTAGTAAGAAACACACGTCTTTCTGTGTAAAGAAAAGTTGTTTGCGACATGTCAAATTACTGTTAGAAGTGAGATCAGTGTTCCTTTTCTCTGTAGAAGCTATGCTTTGAAATATAATCACGTTCTTTTGAAAGTGTATTCATTTCTTGAAAAGCTTTACTAAGAAACCCACGTGTATCTTGTTAAAGAGAAGCAATTGTTTGCGACATGTCAAAGTATTGTTTGAAGTGAGATCAGTATTCCTTTTCTCTGTAGAAGCTTTATTTGAAAGATAATCACATTCTTTTGAAAGTGTATTCATTTCTTGAAATGCTTTAGTAAGAAACGCACATGTCTTTTTCTGTAAAGCAAAGCAGTTCTTTGTGACATGTCAAAGGCTTGTTAGAAGTGAGATCCGTGTTCCTTTTCTCTGTAGAATCTTTGCTTTTAGATATAATCACGTTCTTTTTAAAGTGTATTCATTTTAGGAAAAGCTTTATTAAGAAATGCACATGTGCTTCTCCTTATAGAGAAGCAGATTTTTCCGACATATCTATTACTGTTTGAAGTGAGATCAGTTTTCCTTTTCTCTGTAGAAGCTTTACTTTGGAAGATAATCACATTGTTTTGAAAGAGTTCATTTCAAAAATAGCTTTAGTAAGAAACGCAAAAGTGTTTCTTTGTAAAGAAAAGCAGTTGTTTGCAACATGGCAAATTACTGTTAGAAGTGAGATCAGTGTTACTTTTCTCTGTAGAAGCTTTGCTTTGAAATATAATCATGTTCTTTTGAAAGTGTATTCATCTCTTGAAAACCTTTATTAAGAAACACATGTGTTTCTTGGTAAAGAGAAGCAGTTTTTGCTACATGTCAAAGTCTTTTGAGAAGTGAGATCAGTGTTCCTTTTCTCTATAGAAGCTTTACTTTGGAAGATAATCACGTTTTTTTGAAAGTGCATTTATTTCATGAAATACTTTTGTAAGAAACACACATGTGTTTCTCTGTAAGGAGAAGCAGTTGTTTTCGACATGTCAAAGTATTGTTAGAAGTGAGATCAGTAGTCATTTTCTGTGTGCAAGCTTTAATTTGAAATATAATCACGTTCTTTTGAAAGTGTATTTATTTCTTTAAATGCTTTAGTAATAACACACATGTGTTTCTTGGTAAGGAAAGGCAGTTGTTTCTGACATGTCAAAGCCTTGTTAGAAGTGAGATCAGTATTCATTTCTCTTTAGAAACTTTACTTTGAAAGATAATCACATTCTTTGAAAGTGTATTCATTTCACAAATAACTTAAGTAAGAAATGCACAACTGTTCCTTGTAAAGAGAAGCCATTGTTTACGACATGTCAAAGTATTGTTAGAAGTGAGATCAGTGTTCCTTTTCTCTGTACAAGCTTTACATTGAAAGATAATCACGCTATTTTGAAACTGTATTCTTTCCTGAAAAGCTTTAGTTAAAACGCACTTGTGTTACTTGGTAAGGAGAAGCAGTTGTTTGCGACATGTCAAAGTGTTGTTTGAAGTGAGGTCAATATTCCTTTTCTAGGTACAAGATTTACTTTGAAAGATAATCACATTCTTTTGAAAGTGTATTCATTTCCTGAAAAGCTTTAGTAACTAACACACATGTGTTTCTTGATAAAGAGAAGCAGTTTTTTGCGACATGTCAACGTCTTGTTAGAAGTGATATCAGTGTTCCTTTTCTTTGTACAAGCTTTACTTTGAAGGATAATCACATTCTTTTGAAAGTGTATACATTTCTTGAACAGCTTTAGTTAGAAACACATGTGTTTCTTGGTAAAGAGAAGCAGTTGTTTGCGACATGTCAAAGTATTGTTAGAAGTGAGATCAGTTTACCTTTCTCTGTACAACTTTACTTTGAAAGATAATCATATTCTTCTGAAAGTGTATTCATTTCATTAATAGCTTTAGTAAGAAACGCACAAGTGTTTCTCTGTAAAGAGAAGCAGTTGTTTGCGACATGTCAAAGTATTGTTAGAAGTGAGATCAGTGTTCCATTCTCTGTAGAAACTCTGCTTTGAAATATAATCATGTTCTTTTAAAAGTGTATTCATTTCTTTAAAACTTTAGTAAGCAAAGCACATGTGTTACTTGGTTAGGAGAAGCAGTTGTTTGGGACATGTCAAAATATTGTTTGAAGTGAGATCAATATTCCTTTTCTCTGTACAAGCTTTAATTTGAAAGATAATCACGTTCTTTTGAAAGTGTATACATTTCTTGAAAATCTTTAGTAAGAAACATACATGTATTTCTCTCTAAAGAAAAGCAGTTGTTTGTGACATGTCAAATTACTGTTAAAAATGAGAACAGTTTTCTTTTCTCTCTACAAGCTTTACTTTGAAAGATAATCTCATTGTTTTGAAAGTGTATTCATTTCAAAAATAGCTTTAGTAAGAAACGCACAACTGTTTCTCTGTAAAGAAAAGCCATTTTTTGCGACATGTCAAAGTATTTTTGGAAGAGAGATAAGTGTTCCTTTCTCTGTAGAAGCTTTACTTTGAAAGATAATCACATTTATTTCAAAGTGTATTCATTTCATGAAAAGCTTTAGGAAGAAACACACATGTGTTTCCCTGTAAAGAGAAGCAGTTGTTTGCGACGTGTCAAATTATTGTTAGAAGTGATATCAATGTTCCTTTTCTCCGTAGAAGCTTTACTTTGAAAGAAAGTCACATTCTTTGGAAAGTGTATTCATTTTATAAATAGCTTTAGTAAGAAACACACGTCTTTCTGTGTAAAGAAAAGTTGTTTGCGACATGTCAAATTACTGTTAGAAGTGAGATCAGTGTTCCTTTTCTCTGTAGAAGCTATGCTTTGAAATATAATCACGTTCTTTTGAAAGTGTATTCATTTCTTGAAAAGCTTTACTAAGAAACCCACGTGTATCTTGTTAAAGAGAAGCAATTGTTTGCGACATGTCAAAGTATTGTTTGAAGTGAGATCAGTATTCCTTTTCTCTGTAGAAGCTTTATTTGAAAGATAATCACATTCTTTTGAAAGTGTATTCATTTCTTGAAATGCTTTAGTAAGAAACGCACATGTCTTTTTCTGTAAAGCAAAGCAGTTCTTTGTGACATGTCAAAGGCTTGTTAGAAGTGAGATCCGTGTTCCTTTTCTCTGTAGAATCTTTGCTTTTAGATATAATCACGTTCTTTTTAAAGTGTATTCATTTTAGGAAAAGCTTTATTAAGAAATGCACATGTGCTTCTCCTTATAGAGAAGCAGATTTTTCCGACATATCTATTACTGTTTGAAGTGAGATCAGTTTTCCTTTTCTCTGTAGAAGCTTTACTTTGGAAGATAATCACATTGTTTTGAAAGAGTTCATTTCAAAAATAGCTTTAGTAAGAAACGCAAAAGTGTTTCTTTGTAAAGAAAAGCAGTTGTTTGCAACATGGCAAATTACTGTTAGAAGTGAGATCAGTGTTACTTTTCTCTGTAGAAGCTTTGCTTTGAAATATAATCATGTTCTTTTGAAAGTGTATTCATCTCTTGAAAACCTTTATTAAGAAACACATGTGTTTCTTGGTAAAGAGAAGCAGTTTTTGCTACATGTCAAAGTCTTTTGAGAAGTGAGATCAGTGTTCCTTTTCTCTATAGAAGCTTTACTTTGGAAGATAATCACGTTTTTTTGAAAGTGCATTTATTTCATGAAATACTTTTGTAAGAAACACACATGTGTTTCTCTGTAAGGAGAAGCAGTTGTTTTCGACATGTCAAAGTATTGTTAGAAGTGAGATCAGTAGTCATTTTCTGTGTGCAAGCTTTAATTTGAAATATAATCACGTTCTTTTGAAAGTGTATTTATTTCTTTAAATGCTTTAGTAATAACACACATGTGTTTCTTGGTAAGGAAAGGCAGTTGTTTCTGACATGTCAAAGCCTTGTTAGAAGTGAGATCAGTATTCATTTCTCTTTAGAAACTTTACTTTGAAAGATAATCACATTCTTTGAAAGTGTATTCATTTCACAAATAACTTAAGTAAGAAATGCACAACTGTTCCTTGTAAAGAGAAGCCATTGTTTACGACATGTCAAAGTATTGTTAGAAGTGAGATCAGTGTTCCTTTTCTCTGTACAAGCTTTACATTGAAAGATAATCACGCTATTTTGAAACTGTATTCTTTCCTGAAAAGCTTTAGTTAAAACGCACTTGTGTTACTTGGTAAGGAGAAGCAGTTGTTTGCGACATGTCAAAGTGTTGTTTGAAGTGAGGTCAATATTCCTTTTCTAGGTACAAGATTTACTTTGAAAGATAATCACATTCTTTTGAAAGTGTATTCATTTCCTGAAAAGCTTTAGTAACTAACACACATGTGTTTCTTGATAAAGAGAAGCAGTTTTTTGCGACATGTCAACGTCTTGTTAGAAGTGATATCAGTGTTCCTTTTCTTTGTACAAGCTTTACTTTGAAGGATAATCACATTCTTTTGAAAGTGTATACATTTCTTGAACAGCTTTAGTTAGAAACACATGTGTTTCTTGGTAAAGAGAAGCAGTTGTTTGCGACATGTCAAAGTATTGTTAGAAGTGAGATCAGTTTACCTTTCTCTGTACAACTTTACTTTGAAAGATAATCATATTCTTCTGAAAGTGTATTCATTTCATTAATAGCTTTAGTAAGAAACGCACAAGTGTTTCTCTGTAAAGAGAAGCAGTTGTTTGCGACATGTCAAAGTATTGTTAGAAGTGAGATCAGTGTTCCATTCTCTGTAGAAACTCTGCTTTGAAATATAATCATGTTCTTTTAAAAGTGTATTCATTTCTTTAAAACTTTAGTAAGCAAAGCACATGTGTTACTTGGTTAGGAGAAGCAGTTGTTTGGGACATGTCAAAATATTGTTTGAAGTGAGATCAATATTCCTTTTCTCTGTACAAGCTTTAATTTGAAAGATAATCACGTTCTTTTGAAAGTGTATACATTTCTTGAAAATCTTTAGTAAGAAACATACATGTATTTCTCTCTAAAGAAAAGCAGTTGTTTGTGACATGTCAAATTACTGTTAAAAATGAGAACAGTTTTCTTTTCTCTCTACAAGCTTTACTTTGAAAGATAATCTCATTGTTTTGAAAGTGTATTCATTTCAAAAATAGCTTTAGTAAGAAACGCACAACTGTTTCTCTGTAAAGAAAAGCCATTTTTTGCGACATGTCAAAGTATTTTTGGAAGAGAGATAAGTGTTCCTTTCTCTGTAGAAGCTTTACTTTGAAAGATAATCACATTTATTTCAAAGTGTATTCATTTCATGAAAAGCTTTAGGAAGAAACACACATGTGTTTCCCTGTAAAGAGAAGCAGTTGTTTGCGACGTGTCAAATTATTGTTAGAAGTGATATCAATGTTCCTTTTCTCCGTAGAAGCTTTACTTTGAAAGAAAGTCACATTCTTTGGAAAGTGTATTCATTTTATAAATAGCTTTAGTAAGAAACACACGTCTTTCTGTGTAAAGAAAAGTTGTTTGCGACATGTCAAATTACTGTTAGAAGTGAGATCAGTGTTCCTTTTCTCTGTAGAAGCTATGCTTTGAAATATAATCACGTTCTTTTGAAAGTGTATTCATTTCTTGAAAAGCTTTACTAAGAAACCCACGTGTATCTTGTTAAAGAGAAGCAATTGTTTGCGACATGTCAAAGTATTGTTTGAAGTGAGATCAGTATTCCTTTTCTCTGTAGAAGCTTTATTTGAAAGATAATCACATTCTTTTGAAAGTGTATTCATTTCTTGAAATGCTTTAGTAAGAAACGCACATGTCTTTTTCTGTAAAGCAAAGCAGTTCTTTGTGACATGTCAAAGGCTTGTTAGAAGTGAGATCCGTGTTCCTTTTCTCTGTAGAATCTTTGCTTTTAGATATAATCACGTTCTTTTTAAAGTGTATTCATTTTAGGAAAAGCTTTATTAAGAAATGCACATGTGCTTCTCCTTATAGAGAAGCAGATTTTTCCGACATATCTATTACTGTTTGAAGTGAGATCAGTTTTCCTTTTCTCTGTAGAAGCTTTACTTTGGAAGATAATCACATTGTTTTGAAAGAGTTCATTTCAAAAATAGCTTTAGTAAGAAACGCAAAAGTGTTTCTTTGTAAAGAAAAGCAGTTGTTTGCAACATGGCAAATTACTGTTAGAAGTGAGATCAGTGTTACTTTTCTCTGTAGAAGCTTTGCTTTGAAATATAATCATGTTCTTTTGAAAGTGTATTCATCTCTTGAAAACCTTTATTAAGAAACACATGTGTTTCTTGGTAAAGAGAAGCAGTTTTTGCTACATGTCAAAGTCTTTTGAGAAGTGAGATCAGTGTTCCTTTTCTCTATAGAAGCTTTACTTTGGAAGATAATCACGTTTTTTTGAAAGTGCATTTATTTCATGAAATACTTTTGTAAGAAACACACATGTGTTTCTCTGTAAGGAGAAGCAGTTGTTTTCGACATGTCAAAGTATTGTTAGAAGTGAGATCAGTAGTCATTTTCTGTGTGCAAGCTTTAATTTGAAATATAATCACGTTCTTTTGAAAGTGTATTTATTTCTTTAAATGCTTTAGTAATAACACACATGTGTTTCTTGGTAAGGAAAGGCAGTTGTTTCTGACATGTCAAAGCCTTGTTAGAAGTGAGATCAGTATTCATTTCTCTTTAGAAACTTTACTTTGAAAGATAATCACATTCTTTGAAAGTGTATTCATTTCACAAATAACTTAAGTAAGAAATGCACAACTGTTCCTTGTAAAGAGAAGCCATTGTTTACGACATGTCAAAGTATTGTTAGAAGTGAGATCAGTGTTCCTTTTCTCTGTACAAGCTTTACATTGAAAGATAATCACGCTATTTTGAAACTGTATTCTTTCCTGAAAAGCTTTAGTTAAAACGCACTTGTGTTACTTGGTAAGGAGAAGCAGTTGTTTGCGACATGTCAAAGTGTTGTTTGAAGTGAGGTCAATATTCCTTTTCTAGGTACAAGATTTACTTTGAAAGATAATCACATTCTTTTGAAAGTGTATTCATTTCCTGAAAAGCTTTAGTAACTAACACACATGTGTTTCTTGATAAAGAGAAGCAGTTTTTTGCGACATGTCAACGTCTTGTTAGAAGTGATATCAGTGTTCCTTTTCTTTGTACAAGCTTTACTTTGAAGGATAATCACATTCTTTTGAAAGTGTATACATTTCTTGAACAGCTTTAGTTAGAAACACATGTGTTTCTTGGTAAAGAGAAGCAGTTGTTTGCGACATGTCAAAGTATTGTTAGAAGTGAGATCAGTTTACCTTTCTCTGTACAACTTTACTTTGAAAGATAATCATATTCTTCTGAAAGTGTATTCATTTCATTAATAGCTTTAGTAAGAAACGCACAAGTGTTTCTCTGTAAAGAGAAGCAGTTGTTTGCGACATGTCAAAGTATTGTTAGAAGTGAGATCAGTGTTCCATTCTCTGTAGAAACTCTGCTTTGAAATATAATCATGTTCTTTTAAAAGTGTATTCATTTCTTTAAAACTTTAGTAAGCAAAGCACATGTGTTACTTGGTTAGGAGAAGCAGTTGTTTGGGACATGTCAAAATATTGTTTGAAGTGAGATCAATATTCCTTTTCTCTGTACAAGCTTTAATTTGAAAGATAATCACGTTCTTTTGAAAGTGTATACATTTCTTGAAAATCTTTAGTAAGAAACATACATGTATTTCTCTCTAAAGAAAAGCAGTTGTTTGTGACATGTCAAATTACTGTTAAAAATGAGAACAGTTTTCTTTTCTCTCTACAAGCTTTACTTTGAAAGATAATCTCATTGTTTTGAAAGTGTATTCATTTCAAAAATAGCTTTAGTAAGAAACGCACAACTGTTTCTCTGTAAAGAAAAGCCATTTTTTGCGACATGTCAAAGTATTTTTGGAAGAGAGATAAGTGTTCCTTTCTCTGTAGAAGCTTTACTTTGAAAGATAATCACATTTATTTCAAAGTGTATTCATTTCATGAAAAGCTTTAGGAAGAAACACACATGTGTTTCCCTGTAAAGAGAAGCAGTTGTTTGCGACGTGTCAAATTATTGTTAGAAGTGATATCAATGTTCCTTTTCTCCGTAGAAGCTTTACTTTGAAAGAAAGTCACATTCTTTGGAAAGTGTATTCATTTTATAAATAGCTTTAGTAAGAAACACACGTCTTTCTGTGTAAAGAAAAGTTGTTTGCGACATGTCAAATTACTGTTAGAAGTGAGATCAGTGTTCCTTTTCTCTGTAGAAGCTATGCTTTGAAATATAATCACGTTCTTTTGAAAGTGTATTCATTTCTTGAAAAGCTTTACTAAGAAACCCACGTGTATCTTGTTAAAGAGAAGCAATTGTTTGCGACATGTCAAAGTATTGTTTGAAGTGAGATCAGTATTCCTTTTCTCTGTAGAAGCTTTATTTGAAAGATAATCACATTCTTTTGAAAGTGTATTCATTTCTTGAAATGCTTTAGTAAGAAACGCACATGTCTTTTTCTGTAAAGCAAAGCAGTTCTTTGTGACATGTCAAAGGCTTGTTAGAAGTGAGATCCGTGTTCCTTTTCTCTGTAGAATCTTTGCTTTTAGATATAATCACGTTCTTTTTAAAGTGTATTCATTTTAGGAAAAGCTTTATTAAGAAATGCACATGTGCTTCTCCTTATAGAGAAGCAGATTTTTCCGACATATCTATTACTGTTTGAAGTGAGATCAGTTTTCCTTTTCTCTGTAGAAGCTTTACTTTGGAAGATAATCACATTGTTTTGAAAGAGTTCATTTCAAAAATAGCTTTAGTAAGAAACGCAAAAGTGTTTCTTTGTAAAGAAAAGCAGTTGTTTGCAACATGGCAAATTACTGTTAGAAGTGAGATCAGTGTTACTTTTCTCTGTAGAAGCTTTGCTTTGAAATATAATCATGTTCTTTTGAAAGTGTATTCATCTCTTGAAAAGCTTTATTAAGAAACACATGTGTTTCTTGGTAAAGAGAAGCAGTTTTTGCTACATGTCAAAGTCTTTTGAGAAGTGAGATCAGTGTTCCTTTTCTCTATAGAAGCTTTCCTTTGGAAGATAATCACGTTTTTTTGAAAGTGCATTTATTTCATGAAATACTTTTGTAAGAAACACACATGTGTTTCTCTGTAAGGAGAAGCAGTTGTTTTCGACATGTCAAAGTATTGTTAGAAGTGAGATCAGTAGTCATTTTCTGTGTGCAAGCTTTAATTTGAAATATAATCACGTTCTTTTGAAAGTGTATTTATTTCTTTAAATGCTTTAGTAATAACACACATGTGTTTCTTGGTAAGGAAAGGCAGTTGTTTCTGACATGTCAAAGCCTTGTTAGAAGTGAGATCAGTATTCATTTCTCTTTAGAAACTTTACTTTGAAAGATAATCACATTCTTTGAAAGTGTATTCATTTCACAAATAACTTAAGTAAGAAATGCACAACTGTTCCTTGTAAAGAGAAGCCATTGTTTACGACATGTCAAAGTATTGTTAGAAGTGAGATCAGTGTTCCTTTTCTCTGTACAAGCTTTACATTGAAAGATAATCACGCTATTTTGAAACTGTATTCTTTCCTGAAAAGCTTTAGTTAAAACGCACTTGTGTTACTTGGTAAGGAGAAGCAGTTGTTTGCAACATGTCAAAGTGTTGTTTGAAGTGAGGTCAATATTCCTTTTCTAGGTACAAGATTTACTTTGAAAGATAATCACATTCTTTTGAAAGTGTATTCATTTCCTGAAAAGCTTTAGTAACTAACACACATGTGTTTCTTGATAAAGAGAAGCAGTTTTTTGCGACATGTCAACGTCTTGTTAGAAGTGATATCAGTGTTCCTTTTCTTTGTACAAGCTTTACTTTGAAGGATAATCACATTCTTTTGAAAGTGTATACATTTCTTGAACAGCTTTAGTTAGAAACACATGTGTTTCTTGGTAAAGAGAAGCAGTTGTTTGCGACATGTCAAAGTATTGTTAGAAGTGAGATCAGTTTACCTTTCTCTGTACAACTTTACTTTGAAAGATAATCATATTCTTCTGAAAGTGTATTCATTTCATTAATAGCTTTAGTAAGAAACGCACAAGTGTTTCTCTGTAAAGAGAAGCAGTTGTTTGCGACATGTCAAAGTATTGTTAGAAGTGAGATCAGTGTTCCATTCTCTGTAGAAACTCTGCTTTGAAATATAATCATGTTCTTTTAAAAGTGTATTCATTTCTTTAAAACTTTAGTAAGCAAAGCACATGTGTTACTTGGTTAGGAGAAGCAGTTGTTTGGGACATGTCAAAATATTGTTTGAAGTGAGATCAATATTCCTTTTCTCTGTACAAGCTTTAATTTGAAAGATAATCACGTTCTTTTGAAAGTGTATACATTTCTTGAAAATCTTTAGTAAGAAACATACATGTATTTCTCTCTAAAGAAAAGCAGTTGTTTGTGACATGTCAAATTACTGTTAAAAATGAGAACAGTTTTCTTTTCTCTCTACAAGCTTTACTTTGAAAGATAATCTCATTGTTTTGAAAGTGTATTCATTTCAAAAATAGCTTTAGTAAGAAACGCACAACTGTTTCTCTGTAAAGAAAAGCCATTTTTTGCGACATGTCAAAGTATTTTTGGAAGAGAGATAAGTGTTCCTTTCTCTGTAGAAGCTTTACTTTGAAAGATAATCACATTTATTTCAAAGTGTATTCATTTCATGAAAAGCTTTAGGAAGAAACACACATGTGTTTCCCTGTAAAGAGAAGCAGTTGTTTGCGACGTGTCAAATTATTATTAGAAGTGATATCAATGTTCCTTTTCTCCGTAGAAGCTTTACTTTGAAAGAAAGTCACATTCTTTGGAAAGTGTATTCATTTTATAAATAGCTTTAGTAAGAAACACACGTCTTTCTGTGTAAAGAAAAGTTGTTTGCGACATGTCAAATTACTGTTAGAAGTGAGATCAGTGTTCCTTTTCTCTGTAGAAGCTATGCTTTGAAATATAATCACGTTCTTTTGAAAGTGTATTCATTTCTTGAAAAGCTTTACTAAGAAACCCACGTGTATCTTGTTAAAGAGAAGCAATTGTTTGCGACATGTCAAAGTATTGTTTGAAGTGAGATCAGTATTCCTTTTCTCTGTAGAAGCTTTATTTGAAAGATAATCACATTCTTTTGAAAGTGTATTCATTTCTTGAAATGCTTTAGTAAGAAACGCACATGTCTTTTTCTGTAAAGCAAAGCAGTTCTTTGTGACATGTCAAACGCTTGTTAGAAGTGAGATCCGTGTTCCTTTTCTCTGTAGAATCTTTGCTTTTAGATATAATCACGTTCTTTTTAAAGTGTATTCATTTTAGGAAAAGCTTTATTAAGAAATGCACATGTGCTTCTCCTTATAGAGAAGCAGATTTTTCCGACATATCTATTACTGTTTGAAGTGAGATCAGTTTTCCTTTTCTCTGTAGAAGCTTTACTTTGGAAGATAATCACATTGTTTTGAAAGAGTTCATTTCAAAAATAGCTTTAGTAAGAAACGCAAAAGTGTTTCTTTGTAAAGAAAAGCAGTTGTTTGCAACATGGCAAATTACTGTTAGAAGTGAGATCAGTGTTACTTTTCTCTGTAGAAGCTTTGCTTTGAAATATAATCATGTTCTTTTGAAAGTGTATTCATCTCTTGAAAAGCTTTATTAAGAAACACATGTGTTTCTTGGTAAAGAGAAGCAGTTTTTGCTACATGTCAAAGTCTTTTGAGAAGTGAGATCAGTGTTCCTTTTCTCTATAGAAGCTTTACTTTGGAAGATAATCACGTTTTTTTGAAAGTGCATTTATTTCATGAAATACTTTTGTAAGAAACACACATGTGTTTCTCTGTAAGGAGAAGCAGTTGTTTTCGACATGTCAAAGTATTGTTAGAAGTGAGATCAGTAGTCATTTTCTGTGTGCAAGCTTTAATTTGAAATATAATCACGTTCTTTTGAAAGTGTATTTATTTCTTTAAATGCTTTAGTAATAACACACATGTGTTTCTTGGTAAGGAAAGGCAGTTGTTTCTGACATGTCAAAGCCTTGTTAGAAGTGAGATCAGTATTCATTTCTCTTTAGAAACTTTACTTTGAAAGATAATCACATTCTTTGAAAGTGTATTCATTTCACAAATAACTTAAGTAAGAAATGCACAACTGTTCCTTGTAAAGAGAAGCCATTGTTTACGACATGTCAAAGTATTGTTAGAAGTGAGATCAGTGTTCCTTTTCTCTGTACAAGCTTTACATTGAAAGATAATCACGCTATTTTGAAACTGTATTCTTTCATGAAAAGCTTTAGTTAAAACGCACTTGTGTTACTTGGTAAGGAGAAGCAGTTGTTTGCGACATGTCAAAGTGTTGTTTGAAGTGAGGTCAATATTCCTTTTCTAGGTACAAGATTTACTTTGAAAGATAATCACATTCTTTTGAAAGTGTATTCATTTCCTGAAAAGCTTTAGTAACTAACACACATGTGTTTCTTGATAAAGAGAAGCAGTTTTTTGCGACATGTCAACGTCTTGTTAGAAGTGATATCAGTGTTCCTTTTCTTTGTACAAGCTTTACTTTGAAGGATAATCACATTCTTTTGAAAGTGTATACATTTCTTGAACAGCTTTAGTTAGAAACACATGTGTTTCTTGGTAAAGAGAAGCAGTTGTTTGCGACATGTCAAAGTATTGTTAGAAGTGAGATCAGTTTACCTTTCTCTGTACAACTTTACTTTGAAAGATAATCATATTCTTCTGAAAGTGTATTCATTTCATTAATAGCTTTAGTAAGAAACGCACAAGTGTTTCTCTGTAAAGAGAAGCAGTTGTTTGCGACATGTCAAAGTATTGTTAGAAGTGAGATCAGTGTTCCATTCTCTGTAGAAACTCTGCTTTGAAATATAATCATGTTCTTTTAAAAGTGTATTCATTTCTTTAAAACTTTAGTAAGCAAAGCACATGTGTTACTTGGTTAGGAGAAGCAGTTGTTTGGGACATGTCAAAATATTGTTTGAAGTGAGATCAATATTCCTTTTCTCTGTACAAGCTTTAATTTGAAAGATAATCACGTTCTTTTGAAAGTGTATACATTTCTTGAAAATCTTTAGTAAGAAACATACATGTATTTCTCTCTAAAGAAAAGCAGTTGTTTGTGACATGTCAAATTACTGTTAAAAATGAGAACAGTTTTCTTTTCTCTCTACAAGCTTTACTTTGAAAGATAATCTCATTGTTTTGAAAGTGTATTCATTTCAAAAATAGCTTTAGTAAGAAACGCACAACTGTTTCTCTGTAAAGAAAAGCCATTTTTTGCGACATGTCAAAGTATTTTTGGAAGAGAGATAAGTGTTCCTTTCTCTGTAGAAGCTTTACTTCGAAAGATAATCACATTTATTTCAAAGTGTATTCATTTCATGAAAAGCTTTAGGAAGAAACACACATGTGTTTCCCTGTAAAGAGAAGCAGTTGTTTGCGACGTGTCAAATTATTGTTAGAAGTGATATCAATGTTCCTTTTCTCCGTAGAAGCTTTACTTTGAAAGAAAGTCACATTCTTTGGAAAGTGTATTCATTTTATAAATAGCTTTAGTAAGAAACACACGTCTTTCTGTGTAAAGAAAAGTTGTTTGCGACATGTCAAATTACTGTTAGAAGTGAGATCAGTGTTCCTTTTCTCTGTAGAAGCTATGCTTTGAAATATAATCACGTTCTTTTGAAAGTGTATTCATTTCTTGAAAAGCTTTACTAAGAAACCCACGTGTATCTTGTTAAAGAGAAGCAATTGTTTGCGACATGTCAAAGTATTGTTTGAAGTGAGATCAGTATTCCTTTTCTCTGTAGAAGCTTTATTTGAAAGATAATCACATTCTTTTGAAAGTGTATTCATTTCTTGAAATGCTTTAGTAAGAAACGCACATGTCTTTTTCTGTAAAGCAAAGCAGTTCTTTGTGACATGTCAAACGCTTGTTAGAAGTGAGATCCGTGTTCCTTTTCTCTGTAGAATCTTTGCTTTTAGATATAATCACGTTCTTTTTAAAGTGTATTCATTTTAGGAAAAGCTTTATTAAGAAATGCACATGTGCTTCTCCTTATAGAGAAGCAGATTTTTCCGACATATCTATTACTGTTTGAAGTGAGATCAGTTTTCCTTTTCTCTGTAGAAGCTTTACTTTGGAAGATAATCACATTGTTTTGAAAGAGTTCATTTCAAAAATAGCTTTAGTAAGAAACGCAAAAGTGTTTCTTTGTAAAGAAAAGCAGTTGTTTGCAACATGGCAAATTACTGTTAGAAGTGAGATCAGTGTTACTTTTCTCTGTAGAAGCTTTGCTTTGAAATATAATCATGTTCTTTTGAAAGTGTATTCATCTCTTGAAAAGCTTTATTAAGAAACACATGTGTTTCTTGGTAAAGAGAAGCAGTTTTTGCTACATGTCAAAGTCTTTTGAGAAGTGAGATCAGTGTTCCTTTTCTCTATAGAAGCTTTACTTTGGAAGATAATCACGTTTTTTTGAAAGTGCATTTATTTCATGAAATACTTTTGTAAGAAACACACATGTGTTTCTCTGTAAGGAGAAGCAGTTGTTTTCGACATGTCAAAGTATTGTTAGAAGTGAGATCAGTAGTCATTTTCTGTGTGCAAGCTTTAATTTGAAATATAATCACGTTCTTTTGAAAGTGTATTTATTTCTTTAAATGCTTTAGTAATAACACACATGTGTTTCTTGGTAAGGAAAGGCAGTTGTTTCTGACATGTCAAAGCCTTGTTAGAAGTGAGATCAGTATTCATTTCTCTTTAGAAACTTTACTTTGAAAGATAATCACATTCTTTGAAAGTGTATTCATTTCACAAATAACTTAAGTAAGAAATGCACAACTGTTCCTTGTAAAGAGAAGCCATTGTTTACGACATGTCAAAGTATTGTTAGAAGTGAGATCAGTGTTCCTTTTCTCTGTACAAGCTTTACATTGAAAGATAATCACGCTATTTTGAAACTGTATTCTTTCCTGAAAAGCTTTAGTTAAAACGCACTTGTGTTACTTGGTAAGGAGAAGCAGTTGTTTGCGACATGTCAAAGTGTTGTTTGAAGTGAGGTCAATATTCCTTTTCTAGGTACAAGATTTACTTTGAAAGATAATCACATTCTTTTGAAAGTGTATTCATTTCCTGAAAAGCTTTAGTAACTAACACACATGTGTTTCTTGATAAAGAGAAGCAGTTTTTTGCGACATGTCAACGTCTTGTTAGAAGTGATATCAGTGTTCCTTTTCTTTGTACAAGCTTTACTTTGAAGGATAATCACATTCTTTTGAAAGTGTATACATTTCTTGAACAGCTTTAGTTAGAAACACATGTGTTTCTTGGTAAAGAGAAGCAGTTGTTTGCGACATGTCAAAGTATTGTTAGAAGTGAGATCAGTTTACCTTTCTCTGTACAACTTTACTTTGAAAGATAATCATATTCTTCTGAAAGTGTATTCATTTCATTAATAGCTTTAGTAAGAAACGCACAAGTGTTTCTCTGTAAAGAGAAGCAGTTGTTTGCGACATGTCAAAGTATTGTTAGAAGTGAGATCAGTGTTCCATTCTCTGTAGAAACTCTGCTTTGAAATATAATCATGTTCTTTTAAAAGTGTATTCATTTCTTTAAAACTTTAGTAAGCAAAGCACATGTGTTACTTGGTTAGGAGAAGCAGTTGTTTGGGACATGTCAAAATATTGTTTGAAGTGAGATCAATATTCCTTTTCTCTGTACAAGCTTTAATTTGAAAGATAATCACGTTCTTTTGAAAGTGTATACATTTCTTGAAAATCTTTAGTAAGAAACATACATGTATTTCTCTCTAAAGAAAAGCAGTTGTTTGTGACATGTCAAATTACTGTTAAAAATGAGAACAGTTTTCTTTTCTCTCTACAAGCTTTACTTTGAAAGATAATCTCATTGTTTTGAAAGTGTATTCATTTCAAAAATAGCTTTAGTAAGAAACGCACAACTGTTTCTCTGTAAAGAAAAGCCATTTTTTGCGACATGTCAAAGTATTTTTGGAAGAGAGATAAGTGTTCCTTTCTCTGTAGAAGCTTTACTTCGAAAGATAATCACATTTATTTCAAAGTGTATTCATTTCATGAAAAGCTTTAGGAAGAAACACACATGTGTTTCCCTGTAAAGAGAAGCAGTTGTTTGCGACGTGTCAAATTATTGTTAGAAGTGATATCAATGTTCCTTTTCTCCGTAGAAGCTTTACTTTGAAAGAAAGTCACATTCTTTGGAAAGTGTATTCATTTTATAAATAGCTTTAGTAAGAAACACACGTCTTTCTGTGTAAAGAAAAGTTGTTTGCGACATGTCAAATTACTGTTAGAAGTGAGATCAGTGTTCCTTTTCTCTGTAGAAGCTATGCTTTGAAATATAATCACGTTCTTTTGAAAGTGTATTCATTTCTTGAAAAGCTTTACTAAGAAACCCACGTGTATCTTGTTAAAGAGAAGCAATTGTTTGCGACATGTCAAAGTATTGTTTGAAGTGAGATCAGTATTCCTTTTCTCTGTAGAAGCTTTATTTGAAAGATAATCACATTCTTTTGAAAGTGTATTCATTTCTTGAAATGCTTTAGTAAGAAACGCACATGTCTTTTTCTGTAAAGCAAAGCAGTTCTTTGTGACATGTCAAACGCTTGTTAGAAGTGAGATCCGTGTTCCTTTTCTCTGTAGAATCTTTGCTTTTAGATATAATCACGTTCTTTTTAAAGTGTATTCATTTTAGGAAAAGCTTTATTAAGAAATGCACATGTGCTTCTCCTTATAGAGAAGCAGATTTTTCCGACATATCTATTACTGTTTGAAGTGAGATCAGTTTTCCTTTTCTCTGTAGAAGCTTTACTTTGGAAGATAATCACATTGTTTTGAAAGAGTTCATTTCAAAAATAGCTTTAGTAAGAAACGCAAAAGTGTTTCTTTGTAAAGAAAAGCAGTTGTTTGCAACATGGCAAATTACTGTTAGAAGTGAGATCAGTGTTACTTTTCTCTGTAGAAGCTTTGCTTTGAAATATAATCATGTTCTTTTGAAAGTGTATTCATCTCTTGAAAAGCTTTATTAAGAAACACATGTGTTTCTTGGTAAAGAGAAGCAGTTTTTGCTACATGTCAAAGTCTTTTGAGAAGTGAGATCAGTGTTCCTTTTCTCTATAGAAGCTTTACTTTGGAAGATAATCACGTTTTTTTGAAAGTGCATTTATTTCATGAAATACTTTTGTAAGAAACACACATGTGTTTCTCTGTAAGGAGAAGCAGTTGTTTTCGACATGTCAAAGTATTGTTAGAAGTGAGATCAGTAGTCATTTTCTGTGTGCAAGCTTTAATTTGAAATATAATCACGTTCTTTTGAAAGTGTATTTATTTCTTTAAATGCTTTAGTAATAACACACATGTGTTTCTTGGTAAGGAAAGGCAGTTGTTTCTGACATGTCAAAGCCTTGTTAGAAGTGAGATCAGTATTCATTTCTCTTTAGAAACTTTACTTTGAAAGATAATCACATTCTTTGAAAGTGTATTCATTTCACAAATAACTTAAGTAAGAAATGCACAACTGTTCCTTGTAAAGAGAAGCCATTGTTTACGACATGTCAAAGTATTGTTAGAAGTGAGATCAGTGTTCCTTTTCTCTGTACAAGCTTTACATTGAAAGATAATCACGCTATTTTGAAACTGTATTCTTTCATGAAAAGCTTTAGTTAAAACGCACTTGTGTTACTTGGTAAGGAGAAGCAGTTGTTTGCGACATGTCAAAGTGTTGTTTGAAGTGAGGTCAATATTCCTTTTCTAGGTACAAGATTTACTTTGAAAGATAATCACATTCTTTTGAAAGTGTATTCATTTCCTGAAAAGCTTTAGTAACTAACACACATGTGTTTCTTGATAAAGAGAAGCAGTTTTTTGCGACATGTCAACGTCTTGTTAGAAGTGATATCAGTGTTCCTTTTCTTTGTACAAGCTTTACTTTGAAGGATAATCA
Organism: Chionomys nivalis; assembly: GCF_950005125.1. Taxonomy (NCBI): domain Eukaryota; kingdom Metazoa; phylum Chordata; class Mammalia; order Rodentia; family Cricetidae; genus Chionomys; species Chionomys nivalis. The sequence goes on along the minus strand of NC_080094.1, from coordinate 86,071,117 downwards.
CATTCTTTTGAAAGTGTATACATTTCTTGAACAGCTTTAGTTAGAAACACATGTGTTTCTTGGTAAAGAGAAGCAGTTGTTTGCGACATGTCAAAGTATTGTTAGAAGTGAGATCAGTTTACCTTTCTCTGTACAACTTTACTTTGAAAGATAATCATATTCTTCTGAAAGTGTATTCATTTCATTAATAGCTTTAGTAAGAAACGCACAAGTGTTTCTCTGTAAAGAGAAGCAGTTGTTTGCGACATGTCAAAGTATTGTTAGAAGTGAGATCAGTGTTCCATTCTCTGTAGAAACTCTGCTTTGAAATATAATCATGTTCTTTTAAAAGTGTATTCATTTCTTTAAAACTTTAGTAAGCAAAGCACATGTGTTACTTGGTTAGGAGAAGCAGTTGTTTGGGACATGTCAAAATATTGTTTGAAGTGAGATCAATATTCCTTTTCTCTGTACAAGCTTTAATTTGAAAGATAATCACGTTCTTTTGAAAGTGTATACATTTCTTGAAAATCTTTAGTAAGAAACATACATGTATTTCTCTCTAAAGAAAAGCAGTTGTTTGTGACATGTCAAATTACTGTTAAAAATGAGAACAGTTTTCTTTTCTCTCTACAAGCTTTACTTTGAAAGATAATCTCATTGTTTTGAAAGTGTATTCATTTCAAAAATAGCTTTAGTAAGAAACGCACAACTGTTTCTCTGTAAAGAAAAGCCATTTTTTGCGACATGTCAAAGTATTTTTGGAAGAGAGATAAGTGTTCCTTTCTCTGTAGAAGCTTTACTTCGAAAGATAATCACATTTATTTCAAAGTGTATTCATTTCATGAAAAGCTTTAGGAAGAAACACACATGTGTTTCCCTGTAAAGAGAAGCAGTTGTTTGCGACGTGTCAAATTATTGTTAGAAGTGATATCAATGTTCCTTTTCTCCGTAGAAGCTTTACTTTGAAAGAAAGTCACATTCTTTGGAAAGTGTATTCATTTTATAAATAGCTTTAGTAAGAAACACACGTCTTTCTGTGTAAAGAAAAGTTGTTTGCGACATGTCAAATTACTGTTAGAAGTGAGATCAGTGTTCCTTTTCTCTGTAGAAGCTATGCTTTGAAATATAATCACGTTCTTTTGAAAGTGTATTCATTTCTTGAAAAGCTTTACTAAGAAACCCACGTGTATCTTGTTAAAGAGAAGCAATTGTTTGCGACATGTCAAAGTATTGTTTGAAGTGAGATCAGTATTCCTTTTCTCTGTAGAAGCTTTATTTGAAAGATAATCACATTCTTTTGAAAGTGTATTCATTTCTTGAAATGCTTTAGTAAGAAACGCACATGTCTTTTTCTGTAAAGCAAAGCAGTTCTTTGTGACATGTCAAAGGCTTGTTAGAAGTGAGATCCGTGTTCCTTTTCTCTGTAGAATCTTTGCTTTTAGATATAATCACGTTCTTTTTAAAGTGTATTCATTTTAGGAAAAGCTTTATTAAGAAATGCACATGTGCTTCTCCTTATAGAGAAGCAGATTTTTCCGACATATCTATTACTGTTTGAAGTGAGATCAGTTTTCCTTTTCTCTGTAGAAGCTTTACTTTGGAAGATAATCACATTGTTTTGAAAGAGTTCATTTCAAAAATAGCTTTAGTAAGAAACGCAAAAGTGTTTCTTTGTAAAGAAAAGCAGTTGTTTGCAACATGGCAAATTACTGTTAGAAGTGAGATCAGTGTTACTTTTCTCTGTAGAAGCTTTGCTTTGAAATATAATCATGTTCTTTTGAAAGTGTATTCATCTCTTGAAAAGCTTTATTAAGAAACACATGTGTTTCTTGGTAAAGAGAAGCAGTTTTTGCTACATGTCAAAGTCTTTTGAGAAGTGAGATCAGTGTTCCTTTTCTCTATAGAAGCTTTACTTTGGAAGATAATCACGTTTTTTTGAAAGTGCATTTATTTCATGAAATACTTTTGTAAGAAACACACATGTGTTTCTCTGTAAGGAGAAGCAGTTGTTTTCGACATGTCAAAGTATTGTTAGAAGTGAGATCAGTAGTCATTTTCTGTGTGCAAGCTTTAATTTGAAATATAATCACGTTCTTTTGAAAGTGTATTTATTTCTTTAAATGCTTTAGTAATAACACACATGTGTTTCTTGGTAAGGAAAGGCAGTTGTTTCTGACATGTCAAAGCCTTGTTAGAAGTGAGATCAGTATTCATTTCTCTTTAGAAACTTTACTTTGAAAGATAATCACATTCTTTGAAAGTGTATTCATTTCACAAATAACTTAAGTAAGAAATGCACAACTGTTCCTTGTAAAGAGAAGCCATTGTTTACGACATGTCAAAGTATTGTTAGAAGTGAGATCAGTGTTCCTTTTCTCTGTACAAGCTTTACATTGAAAGATAATCACGCTATTTTGAAACTGTATTCTTTCCTGAAAAGCTTTAGTTAAAACGCACTTGTGTTACTTGGTAAGGAGAAGCAGTTGTTTGCGACATGTCAAAGTGTTATTTGAAGTGAGGTCAATATTCCTTTTCTAGGTACAAGATTTACTTTGAAAGATAATCACATTCTTTTGAAAGTGTATTCATTTCCTGAAAAGCTTTAGTAACTAACACACATGTGTTTCTTGATAAAGAGAAGCAGTTTTTTGCGACATGTCAACGTCTTGTTAGAAGTGATATCAGTGTTCCTTTTCTTTGTACAAGCTTTACTTTGAAGGATAATCACATTCTTTTGAAAGTGTATACATTTCTTGAACAGCTTTAGTTAGAAACACATGTGTTTCTTGGTAAAGAGAAGCAGTTGTTTGCGACATGTCAAAGTATTGTTAGAAGTGAGATCAGTTTACCTTTCTCTGTACAACTTTACTTTGAAAGATAATCATATTCTTCTGAAAGTGTATTCATTTCATTAATAGCTTTAGTAAGAAACGCACAAGTGTTTCTCTGTAAAGAGAAGCAGTTGTTTGCGACATGTCAAAGTATTGTTAGAAGTGAGATCAGTGTTCCATTCTCTGTAGAAACTCTGCTTTGAAATATAATCATGTTCTTTTAAAAGTGTATTCATTTCTTTAAAACTTTAGTAAGCAAAGCACATGTGTTACTTGGTTAGGAGAAGCAGTTGTTTGGGACATGTCAAAATATTGTTTGAAGTGAGATCAATATTCCTTTTCTCTGTACAAGCTTTAATTTGAAAGATAATCACGTTCTTTTGAAAGTGTATACATTTCTTGAAAATCTTTAGTAAGAAACATACATGTATTTCTCTCTAAAGAAAAGCAGTTGTTTGTGACATGTCAAATTACTGTTAAAAATGAGAACAGTTTTCTTTTCTCTCTACAAGCTTTACTTTGAAAGATAATCTCATTGTTTTGAAAGTGTATTCATTTCAAAAATAGCTTTAGTAAGAAACGCACAACTGTTTCTCTGTAAAGAAAAGCCATTTTTTGCGACATGTCAAAGTATTTTTGGAAGAGAGATAAGTGTTCCTTTCTCTGTAGAAGCTTTACTTTGAAAGATAATCACATTTATTTCAAAGTGTATTCATTTCATGAAAAGCTTTAGGAAGAAACACACATGTGTTTCCCTGTAAAGAGAAGCAGTTGTTTGCGACGTGTCAAATTATTGTTAGAAGTGATATCAATGTTCCTTTTCTCCGTAGAAGCTTTACTTTGAAAGAAAGTCACATTCTTTGGAAAGTGTATTCATTTTATAAATAGCTTTAGTAAGAAACACACGTCTTTCTGTGTAAAGAAAAGTTGTTTGCGACATGTCAAATTACTGTTAGAAGTGAGATCAGTGTTCCTTTTCTCTGTAGAAGCTATGCTTTGAAATATAATCACGTTCTTTTGAAAGTGTATTCATTTCTTGAAAAGCTTTACTAAGAAACCCACGTGTATCTTGTTAAAGAGAAGCAATTGTTTGCGACATGTCAAAGTATTGTTTGAAGTGAGATCAGTATTCCTTTTCTCTGTAGAAGCTTTATTTGAAAGATAATCACATTCTTTTGAAAGTGTATTCATTTCTTGAAATGCTTTAGTAAGAAACGCACATGTCTTTTTCTGTAAAGCAAAGCAGTTCTTTGTGACATGTCAAAGGCTTGTTAGAAGTGAGATCCGTGTTCCTTTTCTCTGTAGAATCTTTGCTTTTAGATATAATCACGTTCTTTTTAAAGTGTATTCATTTTAGGAAAAGCTTTATTAAGAAATGCACATGTGCTTCTCCTTATAGAGAAGCAGATTTTTCCGACATATCTATTACTGTTTGAAGTGAGATCAGTTTTCCTTTTCTCTGTAGAAGCTTTACTTTGGAAGATAATCACATTGTTTTGAAAGAGTTCATTTCAAAAATAGCTTTAGTAAGAAACGCAAAAGTGTTTCTTTGTAAAGAAAAGCAGTTGTTTGCAACATGGCAAATTACTGTTAGAAGTGAGATCAGTGTTACTTTTCTCTGTAGAAGCTTTGCTTTGAAATATAATCATGTTCTTTTGAAAGTGTATTCATCTCTTGAAAAGCTTTATTAAGAAACACATGTGTTTCTTGGTAAAGAGAAGCAGTTTTTGCTACATGTCAAAGTCTTTTGAGAAGTGAGATCAGTGTTCCTTTTCTCTATAGAAGCTTTACTTTGGAAGATAATCACGTTTTTTTGAAAGTGCATTTATTTCATGAAATACTTTTGTAAGAAACACACATGTGTTTCTCTGTAAGGAGAAGCAGTTGTTTTCGACATGTCAAAGTATTGTTAGAAGTGAGATCAGTAGTCATTTTCTGTGTGCAAGCTTTAATTTGAAATATAATCACGTTCTTTTGAAAGTGTATTTATTTCTTTAAATGCTTTAGTAATAACACACATGTGTTTCTTGGTAAGGAAAGGCAGTTGTTTCTGACATGTCAAAGCCTTGTTAGAAGTGAGATCAGTATTCATTTCTCTTTAGAAACTTTACTTTGAAAGATAATCACATTCTTTGAAAGTGTATTCATTTCACAAATAACTTAAGTAAGAAATGCACAACTGTTCCTTGTAAAGAGAAGCCATTGTTTACGACATGTCAAAGTATTGTTAGAAGTGAGATCAGTGTTCCTTTTCTCTGTACAAGCTTTGTTTTGAAATATAAACATGTTCTTTTGAAAGTGTATTCATATCTTGAAAAGCTTTAGTAAGAAACGCACATGTGTTTCTCTGTAAAGAGAAGCAGATGTTTGCGACATGTCAAATTACTCTTAGAAGTGAGATTAGTTTTCCTTTTCTCTGCAGAAGTTTTACTTTGAAAGATAATAACGTTCTTTTGAATGTGTATTTATTTCATGAAATGCTTTTGTAAGAAAAGCACATGTGTTTTTCTGTAAAGAGAAGCAGTTCTTTGGAACATGTTAAAGTATTGGTAGAAGTGAGATCCGTATTCCTTTTCTCTGTACAAGCTTTACTTTGAAAGATATTCACATTCTTTTGAAAGTGTATTCATTTCTTGAAAAGCTTTAGCATGAAACACACATGTGTATCTTGGTAAGGAGAAGCAGTTGTTTACGACATTCAAAGTATTGTTTGAAGTGAAATCAGTATTCCTTTTCTCTGTAGCAGGTTTACTTTGAAAGAAAATCACATTCTTTTGAAAGGGTGTTCATTTCATAAATAGCTTTAGTAAGAAACGCACATGTGTTTCTCTAAAGAGAGGCCATTTTTTGCGACATGTCAAAGTATTGTTAGAAGAGAGATCAGTGTTCCTTTCTGTGTAGAAGCTTTACTTTGAAAGATAATCACATTCCTTTGAAAGTGTATTCATTTCAGGATTAGCTTTAGTAAGAAACACACGTGTTACTTGGTAAAGAGATTCAATTGTTTCCTAAATGTCAAAGTCTTGTTAGAAGTGAGATCAGTGTTCCATCCTCTGTAGAAGCTTTGCTTTGAATGATAATCACGTTCTTTTGAATGTGTATTCATTTCTTAAAAAGTTTTAGTATGAAACACACATGAGTTTCTCTGTAAAGAAGCAGATGTTTGCAACTGTCAAATATCTATTAGAAGTGAGATCAGTTTTCCTTTTCTCTGTCAAAGCTTTATTTTGAAAGATAATCACGTTTTTTGAAAGTGTATTAGTTTCATATATAACTTTAGTAAGAAACGCACAGTTGTTTCTCTGTAAAGAAAGGCCGTATTATGCATCATGTCAAAGTATTTTTAGAAGAGAGATCAGTGTTCCTTTCTCTGTAAAAGCTTTACTTTGAAAGATAATCACATTCTTTTCAAAGTGTATTCATTTCATGAAAAGCATTAGGAAGAAACGCATATGTGTTTCTCTGTAAAGAGAAGCAGTTTTTTCCGACATGTCAAGTATTTTTAGAAGTGAGATCAGTGTTCCTTTTCTCTGTAGAAGCTTTGCTTTGAAGTATAATCATATTCTTTTGAAAGTGTATTCATTTCATGATAAGCTTTAGTAAGAAATGTACATGTGTTTCTCTGTAAAGAAAAGCACTTCTTTTCGACATGTCAAATTACTGTTAGAAGTGAGATCAGTGTTCATTTTCTCTGTGGAAGCTTTATTTTGAAATATAGTCACGTTCTTTTGAAAGTGTATTCATTTCTAGAAATGCTTTAGTAATAATGCTCATGTGTGTCTTGGTAAAGAGAAGCAGTTGTTTCTGACATGTCAAAGTCTTGTTAGAAGTGTGATCAGTATTCATTTCTCTGTAGAAGCTTTACTTTGAAAGATAATCACATTCTTTGAAAGTGTATTCATTTCATTAATAGCTTTAGTAAGAAACGCACAAGTGTTTCTCTGTAAAGAGAAGCTGTTGTTTGCGACATGTCAAAGTATTGTTAGAAGTGAGATCAGTGTTCCATTCTCTGTAGAAGCTTTGCTTTGAAATACAATTGGTTCTTTAAAAAGTGTATTCATTTCTTTAAAAACTTTAGTAAGAAACGCACATGTGTTTCTTGGTAATGAGAAGCAGTTGTTTGCGACATGTCAACGTCCTATTAGACCTGAGATCAGTGTTGCTTTTCTCTGTAGAAGCTTTAATTTGAAAGATAACCACATTCTTTGAAAGTGTATTTATTTCATAAATAGCTTTAGTAAGAAACGCACATGTGTTTCTCTGTAAAGAGAGGCCATTTTTTGCGACATGTCAAAGTATTGTTATTAGTGAGATCAGTGTTCCTTTTCTCTGTACAAGCTTTACATTGAAAGATAATCACGCTATTTTGAAACTGTATTCTTTCCTGAAAAGCTTTAGTTAAAACGCACTTGTGTTACTTGGTAAGGAGAAGCAGTTGTTTGCGACATGTCAAAGTGTTGTTTGAAGTGAGGTCAATATTCCTTTTCTAGGTACAAGATTTACTTTGAAAGATAATCACATTCTTTTGAAAGTGTATTCATTTCCTGAAAAGCTTTAGTAACTAACACACATGTGTTTCTTGATAAAGAGAAGCAGTTTTTTGCGACATGTCAACGTCTTGTTAGAAGTGATATCAGTGTTCCTTTTCTTTGTACAAGCTTTACTTTGAAGGATAATCACATTCTTTTGAAAGTGTATACATTTCTTGAACAGCTTTAGTTAGAAACACATGTGTTTCTTGGTAAAGAGAAGCAGTTGTTTGCGACATGTCAAAGTATTGTTAGAAGTGAGATCAGTTTACCTTTCTCTGTACAACTTTACTTTGAAAGATAATCATATTCTTCTGAAAGTGTATTCATTTCATTAATAGCTTTAGTAAGAAACGCACAAGTGTTTCTCTGTAAAGAGAAGCAGTTGTTTGCGACATGTCAAAGTATTGTTAGAAGTGAGATCAGTGTTCCATTCTCTGTAGAAACTCTGCTTTGAAATATAATCATGTTCTTTTAAAAGTGTATTCATTTCTTTAAAACTTTAGTAAGCAAAGCACATGTGTTACTTGGTTAGGAGAAGCAGTTGTTTGGGACATGTCAAAATATTGTTTGAAGTGAGATCAATATTCCTTTTCTCTGTACAAGCTTTAATTTGAAAGATAATCACGTTCTTTTGAAAGTGTATACATTTCTTGAAAATCTTTAGTAAGAAACATACATGTATTTCTCTCTAAAGAAAAGCAGTTGTTTGTGACATGTCAAATTACTGTTAAAAATGAGAACAGTTTTCTTTTCTCTCTACAAGCTTTACTTTGAAAGATAATCTCATTGTTTTGAAAGTGTATTCATTTCAAAAATAGCTTTAGTAAGAAACGCACAACTGTTTCTCTGTAAAGAAAAGCCATTTTTTGCGACATGTCAAAGTATTTTTGGAAGAGAGATAAGTGTTCCTTTCTCTGTAGAAGCTTTACTTTGAAAGATAATCACATTTATTTCAAAGTGTATTCATTTCATGAAAAGCTTTAGGAAGAAACACACATGTGTTTCCCTGTAAAGAGAAGCAGTTGTTTGCGACGTGTCAAATTATTGTTAGAAGTGATATCAATGTTCCTTTTCTCCGTAGAAGCTTTACTTTGAAAGAAAGTCACATTCTTTGGAAAGTGTATTCATTTTATAAATAGCTTTAGTAAGAAACACACGTCTTTCTGTGTAAAGAAAAGTTGTTTGCGACATGTCAAATTACTGTTAGAAGTGAGATCAGTGTTCCTTTTCTCTGTAGAAGCTATGCTTTGAAATATAATCACGTTCTTTTGAAAGTGTATTCATTTCTTGAAAAGCTTTACTAAGAAACCCACGTGTATCTTGTTAAAGAGAAGCAATTGTTTGCGACATGTCAAAGTATTGTTTGAAGTGAGATCAGTATTCCTTTTCTCTGTAGAAGCTTTATTTGAAAGATAATCACATTCTTTTGAAAGTGTATTCATTTCTTGAAATGCTTTAGTAAGAAACGCACATGTCTTTTTCTGTAAAGCAAAGCAGTTCTTTGTGACATGTCAAAGGCTTGTTAGAAGTGAGATCCGTGTTCCTTTTCTCTGTAGAATCTTTGCTTTTAGATATAATCACATTCTTTTTAAAGTGTATTCATTTTAGGAAAAGCTTTATTAAGAAATGCACATGTGCTTCTCCTTATAGAGAAGCAGATTTTTCCGACATATCTATTACTGTTTGAAGTGAGATCAGTTTTCCTTTTCTCTGTCAAAGCTTTATTTTGAAATTTAATCACGTTTTTTGAAAGTGTATTAGTTTCATATATAACTTTAGTAAGAAACGCACAGTTGTTTCTCTGTAAAGAAAGGCCGTATTATGCATCATGTCAAAGTATTTTTAGAAGAGAGATCAGTGTTCCTTTCTCTGTAAAAGCTTTACTTTGAAAGATAATCACATTCTTTTCAAAGTGTATTCATTTCATGAAAAGCATTAGGAAGAAACGCATATGTGTTTCTCTGTAAAGAGAAGCAGTTTTTTCCGACATGTCAAGTATTTTTAGAAGTGAGATCAGTGTTCCTTTTCTCTGTAGAAGCTTTGCTTTGAAGTATAATCATATTCTTTTGAAAGTGTATTCATTTCATGATAAGCTTTAGTAAGAAACGTACATGTGTTTCTCTGTAAAGAAAAGCACTTCTTTTCGACGTGTCAAATTACTGTTAGAAGTGAGATCAGTGTTCATTTTCTCTGTGGAAGCTTTATTTTGAAATATAGTCACGTTCTTTTGAAAGTGTATTCATTTCTAGAAATGCTTTAGTAATAATGCTCATGTGTGTCTTGGTAAAGAGAAGCAGTTGTTTCTGACATGCCAAAGTCTTGTTAGAAGTGTGATCAGTATTCATTTCTCTGTAGAAGCTTTACTTTGAAAGATAATCACATTCTTTGAAAGTGTATTCATTTCATTAATAGCTTTAGTAAGAAACGCACAAGTGTTTCTCTGTAAAGAGAAGCTGTTGTTTGCGACATGTCAAAGTATTGTTAGAAGGGAGATCAGTGTTCCATTCTCTGTAGAAGCTTTGCTTTGCAATACAATTGGTTCTTTAAAAAGTGTATTCATTTCTTTAAAAACTTTAGTAAGAAACGCACATGTGTTTCTTGGTAATGAGAAGCAGTTGTTTGCGACATGTCAACGTCCTATTAGACCTGAGATCAGTGTTGCTTTTCTCTGTAGAAGCTTTAATTTGAAAGATAACCACATTCTTTGAAAGTGTATTTATTTCATAAATAGCTTTAGTAAGAAACGCACATGTGTTTCTCTGTAAAGAGAGGCCATTTTTTGCGACATGTCAAAGTATTGTTATTAGTGAGATCAGTGTTCCTTTTCTCTGTACAAGCTTTACATTGAAAGATAATCACGCTATTTTGAAACTGTATTCTTTCCTGAAAAGCTTTAGTTAAAACGCACTTGTGTTACTTGGTAAGGAGAAGCAGTTGTTTGCGACATGTCAAAGTGTTGTTTGAAGTGAGGTCAATATTCCTTTTCTAGGTACAAGATTTACTTTGAAAGATAATCACATTCTTTTGAAAGTGTATTCATTTCCTGAAAAGCTTTAGTAACTAACACACATGTGTTTCTTGATAAAGAGAAGCAGTTTTTTGCGACATGTCAACGTCTTGTTAGAAGTGATATCAGTGTTCCTTTTCTTTGTACAAGCTTTACTTTGAAGGATAATCACATTCTTTTGAAAGTGTATACATTTCTTGAACAGCTTTAGTTAGAAACACATGTGTTTCTTGGTAAAGAGAAGCAGTTGTTTGCGACATGTCAAAGTATTGTTAGAAGTGAGATCAGTTTACCTTTCTCTGTACAACTTTACTTTGAAAGATAATCATATTCTTCTGAAAGTGTATTCATTTCATTAATAGCTTTAGTAAGAAACGCACAAGTGTTTCTCTGTAAAGAGAAGCAGTTGTTTGCGACATGTCAAAGTATTGTTAGAAGTGAGATCAGTGTTCCATTCTCTGTAGAAACTCTGCTTTGAAATATAATCATGTTCTTTTAAAAGTGTATTCATTTCTTTAAAACTTTAGTAAGCAAAGCACATGTGTTACTTGGTTAGGAGAAGCAGTTGTTTGGGACATGTCAAAATATTGTTTGAAGTGAGATCAATATTCCTTTTCTCTGTACAAGCTTTAATTTGAAAGATAATCACGTTCTTTTGAAAGTGTATACATTTCTTGAAAATCTTTAGTAAGAAACATACATGTATTTCTCTCTAAAGAAAAGCAGTTGTTTGTGACATGTCAAATTACTGTTAAAAATGAGAACAGTTTTCTTTTCTCTCTACAAGCTTTACTTTGAAAGATAATCTCATTGTTTTGAAAGTGTATTCATTTCAAAAATAGCTTTAGTAAGAAACGCACAACTGTTTCTCTGTAAAGAAAAGCCATTTTTTGCGACATGTCAAAGTATTTTTGGAAGAGAGATAAGTGTTCCTTTCTCTGTAGAAGCTTTACTTCGAAAGATAATCACATTTATTTCAAAGTGTATTCATTTCATGAAAAGCTTTAGGAAGAAACACACATGTGTTTCCCTGTAAAGAGAAGCAGTTGTTTGCGACGTGTCAAATTATTGTTAGAAGTGATATCAATGTTCCTTTTCTCCGTAGAAGCTTTACTTTGAAAGAAAGTCACATTCTTTGGAAAGTGTATTCATTTTATAAATAGCTTTAGTAAGAATCACACGTCTTTCTGTGTAAAGAAAAGTTGTTTGCGACATGTCAAATTACTGTTAGAAGTGAGATCAGTGTTCCTTTTCTCTGTAGAAGCTATGCTTTGAAATATAATCACGTTCTTTTGAAAGTGTATTCATTTCTTGAAAAGCTTTACTAAGAAACCCACGTGTATCTTGTTAAAGAGAAGCAATTGTTTGCGACATGTCAAAGTATTGTTTGAAGTGAGATCAGTATTCCTTTTCTCTGTAGAAGCTTTATTTGAAAGATAATCACATTCTTTTGAAAGTGTATTCATTTCTTGAAATGCTTTAGTAAGAAACGCACATGTCTTTTTCTGTAAAGCAAAGCAGTTCTTTGTGACATGTCAAAGGCTTGTTAGAAGTGAGATCCGTGTTCCTTTTCTCTGTAGAATCTTTGCTTTTAGATATAATCACGTTCTTTTTAAAGTGTATTCATTTTAGGAAAAGCTTTATTAAGAAATGCACATGTGCTTCTCCTTATAGAGAAGCAGATTTTTCCGACATATCTATTACTGTTTGAAGTGAGATCAGTTTTCCTTTTCTCTGTAGAAGCTTTACTTTGGAAGATAATCACATTGTTTTGAAAGAGTTCATTTCAAAAATAGCTTTAGTAAGAAACGCAAAAGTGTTTCTTTGTAAAGAAAAGCAGTTGTTTGCAACATGGCAAATTACTGTTAGAAGTGAGATCAGTGTTACTTTTCTCTGTAGAAGCTTTGCTTTGAAATATAATCATGTTCTTTTGAAAGTGTATTCATCTCTTGAAAAGCTTTATTAAGAAACACATGTGTTTCTTGGTAAAGAGAAGCAGTTTTTGCTACATGTCAAAGTCTTTTGAGAAGTGAGATCAGTGTTCCTTTTCTCTATAGAAGCTTTACTTTGGAAGATAATCACGTTTTTTTGAAAGTGCATTTATTTCATGAAATACTTTTGTAAGAAACACACATGTGTTTCTCTGTAAGGAGAAGCAGTTGTTTTCGACATGTCAAAGTATTGTTAGAAGTGAGATCAGTAGTCATTTTCTGTGTGCAAGCTTTAATTTGAAATATAATCACGTTCTTTTGAAAGTGTATTTATTTCTTTAAATGCTTTAGTAATAACACACATGTGTTTCTTGGTAAGGAAAGGCAGTTGTTTCTGACATGTCAAAGCCTTGTTAGAAGTGAGATCAGTATTCATTTCTCTTTAGAAACTTTACTTTGAAAGATAATCACATTCTTTGAAAGTGTATTCATTTCACAAATAACTTAAGTAAGAAATGCACAACTGTTCCTTGTAAAGAGAAGCCATTGTTTACGACATGTCAAAGTATTGTTAGAAGTGAGATCAGTGTTCCTTTTCTCTGTACAAGCTTTACATTGAAAGATAATCACGCTATTTTGAAACTGTATTCTTTCCTGAAAAGCTTTAGTTAAAACGCACTTGTGTTACTTGGTAAGGAGAAGCAGTTGTTTGCGACATGTCAAAGTGTTATTTGAAGTGAGGTCAATATTCCTTTTCTAGGTACAAGATTTACTTTGAAAGATAATCACATTCTTTTGAAAGTGTATTCATTTCCTGAAAAGCTTTAGTAACTAACACACATGTGTTTCTTGATAAAGAGAAGCAGTTTTTTGCGACATGTCAACGTCTTGTTAGAAGTGATATCAGTGTTCCTTTTCTTTGTACAAGCTTTACTTTGAAGGATAATCACATTCTTTTGAAAGTGTATACATTTCTTGAACAGCTTTAGTTAGAAACACATGTGTTTCTTGGTAAAGAGAAGCAGTTGTTTGCGACATGTCAAAGTATTGTTAGAAGTGAGATCAGTTTACCTTTCTCTGTACAACTTTACTTTGAAAGATAATCATATTCTTCTGAAAGTGTATTCATTTCATTAATAGCTTTAGTAAGAAACGCACAAGTGTTTCTCTGTAAAGAGAAGCAGTTGTTTGCGACATGTCAAAGTATTGTTAGAAGTGAGATCAGTGTTCCATTCTCTGTAGAAACTCTGCTTTGAAATATAATCATGTTCTTTTAAAAGTGTATTCATTTCTTTAAAACTTTAGTAAGCAAAGCACATGTGTTACTTGGTTAGGAGAAGCAGTTGTTTGGGACATGTCAAAATATTGTTTGAAGTGAGATCAATATTCCTTTTCTCTGTACAAGCTTTAATTTGAAAGATAATCACGTTCTTTTGAAAGTGTATACATTTCTTGAAAATCTTTAGTAAGAAACATACATGTATTTCTCTCTAAAGAAAAGCAGTTGTTTGTGACATGTCAAATTACTGTTAAAAATGAGAACAGTTTTCTTTTCTCTCTACAAGCTTTACTTTGAAAGATAATCTCATTGTTTTGAAAGTGTATTCATTTCAAAAATAGCTTTAGTAAGAAACGCACAACTGTTTCTCTGTAAAGAAAAGCCATTTTTTGCGACATGTCAAAGTATTTTTGGAAGAGAGATAAGTGTTCCTTTCTCTGTAGAAGCTTTACTTTGAAAGATAATCACATTTATTTCAAAGTGTATTCATTTCATGAAAAGCTTTAGGAAGAAACACACATGTGTTTCCCTGTAAAGAGAAGCAGTTGTTTGCGACGTGTCAAATTATTGTTAGAAGTGATATCAATGTTCCTTTTCTCCGTAGAAGCTTTACTTTGAAAGAAAGTCACATTCTTTGGAAAGTGTATTCATTTTATAAATAGCTTTAGTAAGAAACACACGTCTTTCTGTGTAAAGAAAAGTTGTTTGCGACATGTCAAATTACTGTTAGAAGTGAGATCAGTGTTCCTTTTCTCTGTAGAAGCTATGCTTTGAAATATAATCACGTTCTTTTGAAAGTGTATTCATTTCTTGAAAAGCTTTACTAAGAAACCCACGTGTATCTTGTTAAAGAGAAGCAATTGTTTGCGACATGTCAAAGTATTGTTTGAAGTGAGATCAGTATTCCTTTTCTCTGTAGAAGCTTTATTTGAAAGATAATCACATTCTTTTGAAAGTGTATTCATTTCTTGAAATGCTTTAGTAAGAAACGCACATGTCTTTTTCTGTAAAGCAAAGCAGTTCTTTGTGACATGTCAAAGGCTTGTTAGAAGTGAGATCCGTGTTCCTTTTCTCTGTAGAATCTTTGCTTTTAGATATAATCACGTTCTTTTTAAAGTGTATTCATTTTAGGAAAAGCTTTATTAAGAAATGCACATGTGCTTCTCCTTATAGAGAAGCAGATTTTTCCGACATATCTATTACTGTTTGAAGTGAGATCAGTTTTCCTTTTCTCTGTAGAAGCTTTACTTTGGAAGATAATCACATTGTTTTGAAAGAGTTCATTTCAAAAATAGCTTTAGTAAGAAACGCAAAAGTGTTTCTTTGTAAAGAAAAGCAGTTGTTTGCAACATGGCAAATTACTGTTAGAAGTGAGATCAGTGTTACTTTTCTCTGTAGAAGCTTTGCTTTGAAATATAATCATGTTCTTTTGAAAGTGTATTCATCTCTTGAAAAGCTTTATTAAGAAACACATGTGTTTCTTGGTAAAGAGAAGCAGTTTTTGCTACATGTCAAAGTCTTTTGAGAAGTGAGATCAGTGTTCCTTTTCTCTATAGAAGCTTTCCTTTGGAAGATAATCACGTTTTTTTGAAAGTGCATTTATTTCATGAAATACTTTTGTAAGAAACACACATGTGTTTCTCTGTAAGGAGAAGCAGTTGTTTTCGACATGTCAAAGTATTGTTAGAAGTGAGATCAGTAGTCATTTTCTGTGTGCAAGCTTTAATTTGAAATATAATCACGTTCTTTTGAAAGTGTATTTATTTCTTTAAATGCTTTAGTAATAACACACATGTGTTTCTTGGTAAGGAAAGGCAGTTGTTTCTGACATGTCAAAGCCTTGTTAGAAGTGAGATCAGTATTCATTTCTCTTTAGAAACTTTACTTTGAAAGATAATCACATTCTTTGAAAGTGTATTCATTTCACAAATAACTTAAGTAAGAAACGCACAACTGTTCCTTGTAAAGAGAAGCCATTGTTTACGACATGTCAAAGTATTGTTAGAAGTGAGATCAGTGTTCCTTTTCTCTGTACAAGCTTTGTTTTGAAATATAAACATGTTCTTTTGAAAGTGTATTCATATCTTGAAAAGCTTTAGTAAGAAACGCACATGTGTTTCTCTGTAAAGAGAAGCAGATGTTTGCGACATGTCAAATTACTCTTAGAAGTGAGATTAGTTTTTCTTTTCTCTGCAGAAGTTTTACTTTGAAAGATAATAACGTTCTTTTGAATGTGTATTTATTTCATGAAATGCTTTTGTAAGAAAAGCACATGTGTTTTTCTGTAAAGAGAAGCAGTTCTTTGGAACATGTTAAAGTATTGGTAGAAGTGAGATCCGTATTCCTTTTCTCTGTACAAGCTTTACTTTGAAAGATATTCACATTCTTTTGAAAGTGTATTCATTTCTTGAAAAGCTTTAGCATGAAACACACATGTGTATCTTGGTAAGGAGAAGCAGTTGTTTACGACATTCAAAGTATTGTTTGAAGTGAAATCAGTATTCCTTTTCTCTGTAGCAGGTTTACTTTGAAAGAAAATCACATTCTTTTGAAAGGGTGTTCATTTCATAAATAGCTTTAGTAAGAAACGCACATGTGTTTCTCTAAAGAGAGGCCATTTTTTGCGACATGTCAAAGTATTGTTAGAAGAGAGATCAGTGTTCCTTTCTGTGTAGAAGCTTTACTTTGAAAGATAATCATATTCCTTTGAAAGTGTATTCATTTCAGGATTAGCTTTAGTAAGAAACACACGTGTTACTTGGTAAAGAGATTCAATTGTTTCCTAAATGTCAAAGTCTTGTTAGAAGTGAGATCAGTGTTCCATCCTCTGTAGAAGCTTTGCTTTGAATGATAATCACGTTCTTTTGAATGTGTATTCATTTCTTAAAAAGTTTTAGTATGAAACACACATGAGTTTCTCTGTAAAGAAGCAGATGTTTGCAACTGTCAAATATCTATTAGAAGTGAGATCAGTTTTCCTTTTCTCTGTCAAAGCTTTATTTTGAAAGATAATCACGTTTTTTGAAAGTGTATTAGTTTCATATATAACTTTAGTAAGAAACGCACAGTTGTTTCTCTGTAAAGAAAGGCCGTATTATGCATCATGTCAAAGTATTTTTAGAAGAGAGATCAGTGTTCCTTTCTCTGTAAAAGCTTTACTTTGAAAGATAATCACATTCTTTTCAAAGTGTATTCATTTCATGAAAAGCATTAGGAAGAAACGCATATGTGTTTCTCTGTAAAGAGAAGCAGTTTTTTCCGACATGTCAAGTATTTTTAGAAGTGAGATCAGTGTTCCTTTTCTCTGTAGAAGCTTTGCTTTGAAGTATAATCATATTCTTTTGAAAGTGTATTCATTTCATGATAAGCTTTAGTAAGAAATGTACATGTGTTTCTCTGTAAAGAAAAGCACTTCTTTTCGACATGTCAAATTACTGTTAGAAGTGAGATCAGTGTTCATTTTCTCTGTGGAAGCTTTATTTTGAAATATAGTCACGTTCTTTTGAAAGTGTATTCATTTCTAGAAATGCTTTAGTAATAATGCTCATGTGTGTCTTGGTAAAGAGAAGCAGTTGTTTCTGACATGTCAAAGTCTTGTTAGAAGTGTGATCAGTATTCATTTCTCTGTAGAAGCTTTACTTTGAAAGATAATCACATTCTTTGAAAGTGTATTCATTTCATTAATAGCTTTAGTAAGAAACGCACAAGTGTTTCTCTGTAAAGAGAAGCTGTTGTTTGCGACATGTCAAAGTATTGTTAGAAGTGAGATCAGTGTTCCATTCTCTGTAGAAGCTTTGCTTTGAAATACAATTGGTTCTTTAAAAAGTGTATTCATTTCTTTAAAAACTTTAGTAAGAAACGCACATGTGTTTCTTGGTAATGAGAAGCAGTTGTTTGCGACATGTCAACGTCCTATTAGACCTGAGATCAGTGTTGCTTTTCTCTGTAGAAGCTTTAATTTGAAAGATAACCACATTCTTTGAAAGTGTATTTATTTCATAAATAGCTTTAGTAAGAAACGCACATGTGTTTCTCTGTAAAGAGAGGCCATTTTTTGCGACATGTCAAAGTATTGTTATTAGTGAGATCAGTGTTCCTTTTCTCTGTACAAGCTTTACATTGAAAGATAATCACGCTATTTTGAAACTGTATTCTTTCCTGAAAAGCTTTAGTTAAAACGCACTTGTGTTACTTGGTAAGGAGAAGCAGTTGTTTGCGACATGTCAAAGTGTTGTTTGAAGTGAGGTCAATATTCCTTTTCTAGGTACAAGATTTACTTTGAAAGATAATCACATTCTTTTGAAAGTGTATTCATTTCCTGAAAAGCTTTAGTAACTAACACACATGTGTTTCTTGATAAAGAGAAGCAGTTTTTTGCGACATGTCAACGTCTTGTTAGAAGTGATATCAGTGTTCCTTTTCTTTGTACAAGCTTTACTTTGAAGGATAATCACATTCTTTTGAAAGTGTATACATTTCTTGAACAGCTTTAGTTAGAAACACATGTGTTTCTTGGTAAAGAGAAGCAGTTGTTTGCGACATGTCAAAGTATTGTTAGAAGTGAGATCAGTTTACCTTTCTCTGTACAACTTTACTTTGAAAGATAATCATATTCTTCTGAAAGTGTATTCATTTCATTAATAGCTTTAGTAAGAAACGCACAAGTGTTTCTCTGTAAAGAGAAGCAGTTGTTTGCGACATGTCAAAGTATTGTTAGAAGTGAGATCAGTGTTCCATTCTCTGTAGAAACTCTGCTTTGAAATATAATCATGTTCTTTTAAAAGTGTATTCATTTCTTTAAAACTTTAGTAAGCAAAGCACATGTGTTACTTGGTTAGGAGAAGCAGTTGTTTGGGACATGTCAAAATATTGTTTGAAGTGAGATCAATATTCCTTTTCTCTGTACAAGCTTTAATTTGAAAGATAATCACGTTCTTTTGAAAGTGTATACATTTCTTGAAAATCTTTAGTAAGAAACATACATGTATTTCTCTCTAAAGAAAAGCAGTTGTTTGTGACATGTCAAATTACTGTTAAAAATGAGAACAGTTTTCTTTTCTCTCTACAAGCTTTACTTTGAAAGATAATCTCATTGTTTTGAAAGTGTATTCATTTCAAAAATAGCTTTAGTAAGAAACGCACAACTGTTTCTCTGTAAAGAAAAGCCATTTTTTGCGACATGTCAAAGTATTTTTGGAAGAGAGATAAGTGTTCCTTTCTCTGTAGAAGCTTTACTTTGAAAGATAATCACATTTATTTCAAAGTGTATTCATTTCATGAAAAGCTTTAGGAAGAAACACACATGTGTTTCCCTGTAAAGAGAAGCAGTTGTTTGCGACGTGTCAAATTATTGTTAGAAGTGATATCAATGTTCCTTTTCTCCGTAGAAGCTTTACTTTGAAAGAAAGTCACATTCTTTGGAAAGTGTATTCATTTTATAAATAGCTTTAGTAAGAAACACACGTCTTTCTGTGTAAAGAAAAGTTGTTTGCGACATGTCAAATTACTGTTAGAAGTGAGATCAGTGTTCCTTTTCTCTGTAGAAGCTATGCTTTGAAATATAATCACGTTCTTTTGAAAGTGTATTCATTTCTTGAAAAGCTTTACTAAGAAACCCACGTGTATCTTGTTAAAGAGAAGCAATTGTTTGCGACATGTCAAAGTATTGTTTGAAGTGAGATCAGTATTCCTTTTCTCTGTAGAAGCTTTATTTGAAAGATAATCACATTCTTTTGAAAGTGTATTCATTTCTTGAAATGCTTTAGTAAGAAACGCACATGTCTTTTTCTGTAAAGCAAAGCAGTTCTTTGTGACATGTCAAAGGCTTGTTAGAAGTGAGATCCGTGTTCCTTTTCTCTGTAGAATCTTTGCTTTTAGATATAATCACGTTCTTTTTAAAGTGTATTCATTTTAGGAAAAGCTTTATTAAGAAATGCACATGTGCTTCTCCTTATAGAGAAGCAGATTTTTCCGACATATCTATTACTGTTTGAAGTGAGATCAGTTTTCCTTTTCTCTGTAGAAGCTTTACTTTGGAAGATAATCACATTGTTTTGAAAGAGTTCATTTCAAAAATAGCTTTAGTAAGAAACGCAAAAGTGTTTCTTTGTAAAGAAAAGCAGTTGTTTGCAACATGGCAAATTACTGTTAGAAGTGAGATCAGTGTTACTTTTCTCTGTAGAAGCTTTGCTTTGAAATATAATCATGTTCTTTTGAAAGTGTATTCATCTCTTGAAAAGCTTTATTAAGAAACACATGTGTTTCTTGGTAAAGAGAAGCAGTTTTTGCTACATGTCAAAGTCTTTTGAGAAGTGAGATCAGTGTTCCTTTTCTCTATAGAAGCTTTACTTTGGAAGATAATCACGTTTTTTTGAAAGTGCATTTATTTCATGAAATACTTTTGTAAGAAACACACATGTGTTTCTCTGTAAGGAGAAGCAGTTGTTTTCGACATGTCAAAGTATTGTTAGAAGTGAGATCAGTAGTCATTTTCTGTGTGCAAGCTTTAATTTGAAATATAATCACGTTCTTTTGAAAGTGTATTTATTTCTTTAAATGCTTTAGTAATAACACACATGTGTTTCTTGGTAAGGAAAGGCAGTTGTTTCTGACATGTCAAAGCCTTGTTAGAAGTGAGATCAGTATTCATTTCTCTTTAGAAACTTTACTTTGAAAGATAATCACATTCTTTGAAAGTGTATTCATTTCATAAATAACTTAAGTAAGAAACGCACAACTGTTCCTTGTAAAGAGAAGCCATTGTTTACGACATGTCAAAGTATTGTTAGAAGTGAGATCAGTGTTCCTTTTCTCTGTAGAATCTTTGTTTTGAAATATAAACATGTTCTTTTGAAAGTGTATTCATATCTTGAAAAGCTTTAGTAAGAAACGCACATGTGTTTCTCTGTAAAGAGAAGCAGATGTTTGCGACATGTCAAATTACTGTTAGAAGTGAGATTAGTTTTCCTTTTCTCTGCAGAAGTTTTACTTTGAAAGATAATAACGTTCTTTTGAATGTGTATTTATTTCATGAAATGCTTTTGTAAGAAAAGCACATGTGTTTTTCTGTAAAGAGAAGCAGTTCTTTGGAACATGTTAAAGTATTGGTAGAAGTGAGATCCGTATTCCTTTTCTCTGTACAAGCTTTACTTTGAAAGATATTCACATTCTTTTGAAAGTGTATTCATTTCTTGAAAAGCTTTAGCATGAAACACACATGTGTATCTTGGTAAGGAGAAGCAGTTGTTTACGACATTCAAAGTATTGTTTGAAGTGAAATCAGTATTCCTTTTCTCTGTAGCAGGTTTACTTTGAAAGAAAATCACATTCTTTTGAAAGGGTGTTCATTTCATAAATAGCTTTAGTAAGAAACGCACATGTGTTTCTCTAAAGAGAGGCCATTTTTTGCGACATGTCAAAGTATTGTTAGAAGAGAGATCAGTGTTCCTTTCTGTGTAGAAGCTTTACTTTGAAAGATAATCATATTCCTTTGAAAGTGTATTCATTTCAGGATTAGCTTTAGTAAGAAACACACGTGTTACTTGGTAAAGAGATTCAATTGTTTCCTAAATGTCAAAGTCTTGTTAGAAGTGAGATCAGTGTTCCATCCTCTGTAGAAGCTTTGCTTTGAATGATAATCACGTTCTTTTGAATGTGTATTCATTTCTTAAAAAGTTTTAGTATGAAACACACATGAGTTTCTCTGTAAAGAAGCAGATGTTTGCAACTGTCAAATATCTATTAGAAGTGAGATCAGTTTTCCTTTTCTCTGTCAAAGCTTTATTTTGAAAGATAATCACGTTTTTTGAAAGTGTATTAGTTTCATATATAACTTTAGTAAGAAACGCACAGTTGTTTCTCTGTAAAGAAAGGCCGTATTATGCATCATGTCAAAGTATTTTTAGAAGAGAGATCAGTGTTCCTTTCTCTGTAAAAGCTTTACTTTGAAAGATAATCACATTCTTTTCAAAGTGTATTCATTTCATGAAAAGCATTAGGAAGAAACGCATATGTGTTTCTCTGTAAAGAGAAGCAGTTTTTTCCGACATGTCAAGTATTTTTAGAAGTGAGATCAGTGTTCCTTTTCTCTGTAGAAGCTTTGCTTTGAAGTATAATCATATTCTTTTGAAAGTGTATTCATTTCATGATAAGCTTTAGTAAGAAATGTACATGTGTTTCTCTGTAAAGAAAAGCACTTCTTTTCGACATGTCAAATTACTGTTAGAAGTGAGATCAGTGTTCATTTTCTCTGTGGAAGCTTTATTTTGAAATATAGTCACGTTCTTTTGAAAGTGTATTCATTTCTAGAAATGCTTTAGTAATAATGCTCATGTGTGTCTTGGTAAAGAGAAGCAGTTGTTTCTGACATGTCAAAGTCTTGTTAGAAGTGTGATCAGTATTCATTTCTCTGTAGAAGCTTTACTTTGAAAGATAATCACATTCTTTGAAAGTGTATTCATTTCATTAATAGCTTTAGTAAGAAACGCACAAGTGTTTCTCTGTAAAGAGAAGCTGTTGTTTGCGACATGTCAAAGTATTGTTAGAAGTGAGATCAGTGTTCCATTCTCTGTAGAAGCTTTGCTTTGAAATACAATTGGTTCTTTAAAAAGTGTATTCATTTCTTTAAAAACTTTAGTAAGAAACGCACATGTGTTTCTTGGTAATGAGAAGCAGTTGTTTGCGACATGTCAACGTCCTATTAGACCTGAGATCAGTGTTGCTTTTCTCTGTAGAAGCTTTAATTTGAAAGATAACCACATTCTTTGAAAGTGTATTTATTTCATAAATAGCTTTAGTAAGAAACGCACATGTGTTTCTCTGTAAAGAGAGGCCATTTTTTGCGACATGTCAAAGTATTGTTATTAGTGAGATCAGTGTTCCTTTTCTCTGTACAAGCTTTACATTGAAAGATAATCACGCTATTTTGAAACTGTATTCTTTCCTGAAAAGCTTTAGTTAAAACGCACTTGTGTTACTTGGTAAGGAGAAGCAGTTGTTTGCGACATGTCAAAGTGTTGTTTGAAGTGAGGTCAATATTCCTTTTCTAGGTACAAGATTTACTTTGAAAGATAATCACATTCTTTTGAAAGTGTATTCATTTCCTGAAAAGCTTTAGTAACTAACACACATGTGTTTCTTGATAAAGAGAAGCAGTTTTTTGCGACATGTCAACGTCTTGTTAGAAGTGATATCAGTGTTCCTTTTCTTTGTACAAGCTTTACTTTGAAGGATAATCACATTCTTTTGAAAGTGTATACATTTCTTGAACAGCTTTAGTTAGAAACACATGTGTTTCTTGGTAAAGAGAAGCAGTTGTTTGCGACATGTCAAAGTATTGTTAGAAGTGAGATCAGTTTACCTTTCTCTGTACAACTTTACTTTGAAAGATAATCATATTCTTCTGAAAGTGTATTCATTTCATTAATAGCTTTAGTAAGAAACGCACAAGTGTTTCTCTGTAAAGAGAAGCAGTTGTTTGCGACATGTCAAAGTATTGTTAGAAGTGAGATCAGTGTTCCATTCTCTGTAGAAACTCTGCTTTGAAATATAATCATGTTCTTTTAAAAGTGTATTCATTTCTTTAAAACTTTAGTAAGCAAAGCACATGTGTTACTTGGTTAGGAGAAGCAGTTGTTTGGGACATGTCAAAATATTGTTTGAAGTGAGATCAATATTCCTTTTCTCTGTACAAGCTTTAATTTGAAAGATAATCACGTTCTTTTGAAAGTGTATACATTTCTTGAAAATCTTTAGTAAGAAACATACATGTATTTCTCTCTAAAGAAAAGCAGTTGTTTGTGACATGTCAAATTACTGTTAAAAATGAGAACAGTTTTCTTTTCTCTCTACAAGCTTTACTTTGAAAGATAATCTCATTGTTTTGAAAGTGTATTCATTTCAAAAATAGCTTTAGTAAGAAACGCACAACTGTTTCTCTGTAAAGAAAAGCCATTTTTTGCGACATGTCAAAGTATTTTTGGAAGAGAGATAAGTGTTCCTTTCTCTGTAGAAGCTTTACTTTGAAAGATAATCACATTTATTTCAAAGTGTATTCATTTCATGAAAAGCTTTAGGAAGAAACACACATGTGTTTCCCTGTAAAGAGAAGCAGTTGTTTGCGACGTGTCAAATTATTGTTAGAAGTGATATCAATGTTCCTTTTCTCCGTAGAAGCTTTACTTTGAAAGAAAGTCACATTCTTTGGAAAGTGTATTCATTTTATAAATAGCTTTAGTAAGAAACACACGTCTTTCTGTGTAAAGAAAAGTTGTTTGCGACATGTCAAATTACTGTTAGAAGTGAGATCAGTGTTCCTTTTCTCTGTAGAAGCTATGCTTTGAAATATAATCACGTTCTTTTGAAAGTGTATTCATTTCTTGAAAAGCTTTACTAAGAAACCCACGTGTATCTTGTTAAAGAGAAGCAATTGTTTGCGACATGTCAAAGTATTGTTTGAAGTGAGATCAGTATTCCTTTTCTCTGTAGAAGCTTTATTTGAAAGATAATCACATTCTTTTGAAAGTGTATTCATTTCTTGAAATGCTTTAGTAAGAAACGCACATGTCTTTTTCTGTAAAGCAAAGCAGTTCTTTGTGACATGTCAAAGGCTTGTTAGAAGTGAGATCCGTGTTCCTTTTCTCTGTAGAATCTTTGCTTTTAGATATAATCACGTTCTTTTTAAAGTGTATTCATTTTAGGAAAAGCTTTATTAAGAAATGCACATGTGCTTCTCCTTATAGAGAAGCAGATTTTTCCGACATATCTATTACTGTTTGAAGTGAGATCAGTTTTCCTTTTCTCTGTAGAAGCTTTACTTTGGAAGATAATCACATTGTTTTGAAAGAGTTCATTTCAAAAATAGCTTTAGTAAGAAACGCAAAAGTGTTTCTTTGTAAAGAAAAGCAGTTGTTTGCAACATGGCAAATTACTGTTAGAAGTGAGATCAGTGTTACTTTTCTCTGTAGAAGCTTTGCTTTGAAATATAATCATGTTCTTTTGAAAGTGTATTCATCTCTTGAAAAGCTTTATTAAGAAACACATGTGTTTCTTGGTAAAGAGAAGCAGTTTTTGCTACATGTCAAAGTCTTTTGAGAAGTGAGATCAGTGTTCCTTTTCTCTATAGAAGCTTTACTTTGGAAGATAATCACGTTTTTTTGAAAGTGCATTTATTTCATGAAATACTTTTGTAAGAAACACACATGTGTTTCTCTGTAAGGAGAAGCAGTTGTTTTCGACATGTCAAAGTATTGTTAGAAGTGAGATCAGTAGTCATTTTCTGTGTGCAAGCTTTAATTTGAAATATAATCACGTTCTTTTGAAAGTGTATTTATTTCTTTAAATGCTTTAGTAATAACACACATGTGTTTCTTGGTAAGGAAAGGCAGTTGTTTCTGACATGTCAAAGCCTTGTTAGAAGTGAGATCAGTATTCATTTCTCTTTAGAAACTTTACTTTGAAAGATAATCACATTCTTTGAAAGTGTATTCATTTCATAAATAACTTAAGTAAGAAACGCACAACTGTTCCTTGTAAAGAGAAGCCATTGTTTACGACATGTCAAAGTATTGTTAGAAGTGAGATCAGTGTTCCTTTTCTCTGTAGAATCTTTGTTTTGAAATATAAACATGTTCTTTTGAAAGTGTATTCATATCTTGAAAAGCTTTAGTAAGAAACGCACATGTGTTTCTCTGTAAAGAGAAGCAGATGTTTGCGACATGTCAAATTACTGTTAGAAGTGAGATTAGTTTTCCTTTTCTCTGCAGAAGTTTTACTTTGAAAGATAATAACGTTCTTTTGAATGTGTATTTATTTCATGAAATGCTTTTGTAAGAAAAGCACATGTGTTTTTCTGTAAAGAGAAGCAGTTCTTTGGAACATGTTAAAGTATTGGTAGAAGTGAGATCCGTATTCCTTTTCTCTGTACAAGCTTTACTTTGAAAGATATTCACATTCTTTTGAAAGTGTATTCATTTCTTGAAAAGCTTTAGCATGAAACACACATGTGTATCTTGGTAAGGAGAAGCAGTTGTTTACGACATTCAAAGTATTGTTTGAAGTGAAATCAGTATTCCTTTTCTCTGTAGCAGGTTTACTTTGAAAGAAAATCACATTCTTTTGAAAGGGTGTTCATTTCATAAATAGCTTTAGTAAGAAACGCACATGTGTTTCTCTAAAGAGAGGCCATTTTTTGCGACATGTCAAAGTATTGTTAGAAGAGAGATCAGTGTTCCTTTCTGTGTAGAAGCTTTACTTTGAAAGATAATCATATTCCTTTGAAAGTGTATTCATTTCAGGATTAGCTTTAGTAAGAAACACACGTGTTACTTGGTAAAGAGATTCAATTGTTTCCTAAATGTCAAAGTCTTGTTAGAAGTGAGATCAGTGTTCCATCCTCTGTAGAAGCTTTGCTTTGAATGATAATCACGTTCTTTTGAATGTGTATTCATTTCTTAAAAAGTTTTAGTATGAAACACACATGAGTTTCTCTGTAAAGAAGCAGATGTTTGCAACTGTCAAATATCTATTAGAAGTGAGATCAGTTTTCCTTTTCTCTGTCAAAGCTTTATTTTGAAAGATAATCACGTTTTTTGAAAGTGTATTAGTTTCATATATAACTTTAGTAAGAAACGCACAGTTGTTTCTCTGTAAAGAAAGGCCGTATTATGCATCATGTCAAAGTATTTTTAGAAGAGAGATCAGTGTTCCTTTCTCTGTAAAAGCTTTACTTTGAAAGATAATCACATTCTTTTCAAAGTGTATTCATTTCATGAAAAGCATTAGGAAGAAACGCATATGTGTTTCTCTGTAAAGAGAAGCAGTTTTTTCCGACATGTCAAGTATTTTTAGAAGTGAGATCAGTGTTCCTTTTCTCTGTAGAAGCTTTGCTTTGAAGTATAATCATATTCTTTTGAAAGTGTATTCATTTCATGATAAGCTTTAGTAAGAAATGTACATGTGTTTCTCTGTAAAGAAAAGCACTTCTTTTCGACATGTCAAATTACTGTTAGAAGTGAGATCAGTGTTCATTTTCTCTGTGGAAGCTTTATTTTGAAATATAGTCACGTTCTTTTGAAAGTGTATTCATTTCTAGAAATGCTTTAGTAATAATGCTCATGTGTGTCTTGGTAAAGAGAAGCAGTTGTTTCTGACATGTCAAAGTCTTGTTAGAAGTGTGATCAGTATTCATTTCTCTGTAGAAGCTTTACTTTGAAAGATAATCACATTCTTTGAAAGTGTATTCATTTCATTAATAGCTTTAGTAAGAAACGCACAAGTGTTTCTCTGTAAAGAGAAGCTGTTGTTTGCGACATGTCAAAGTATTGTTAGAAGTGAGATCAGTGTTCCATTCTCTGTAGAAGCTTTGCTTTGAAATACAATTGGTTCTTTAAAAAGTGTATTCATTTCTTTAAAAACTTTAGTAAGAAACGCACATGTGTTTCTTGGTAATGAGAAGCAGTTGTTTGCGACATGTCAACGTCCTATTAGACCTGAGATCAGTGTTGCTTTTCTCTGTAGAAGCTTTAATTTGAAAGATAACCACATTCTTTGAAAGTGTATTTATTTCATAAATAGCTTTAGTAAGAAACGCACATGTGTTTCTCTGTAAAGAGAGGCCATTTTTTGCGACATGTCAAAGTATTGTTATTAGTGAGATCAGTGTTCCTTTTCTCTGTACAAGCTTTACATTGAAAGATAATCACGCTATTTTGAAACTGTATTCTTTCCTGAAAAGCTTTAGTTAAAACGCACTTGTGTTACTTGGTAAGGAGAAGCAGTTGTTTGCGACATGTCAAAGTGTTGTTTGAAGTGAGGTCAATATTCCTTTTCTAGGTACAAGATTTACTTTGAAAGATAATCACATTCTTTTGAAAGTGTATTCATTTCCTGAAAAGCTTTAGTAACTAACACACATGTGTTTCTTGATAAAGAGAAGCAGTTTTTTGCGACATGTCAACGTCTTGTTAGAAGTGATATCAGTGTTCCTTTTCTTTGTACAAGCTTTACTTTGAAGGATAATCACATTCTTTTGAAAGTGTATACATTTCTTGAACAGCTTTAGTTAGAAACACATGTGTTTCTTGGTAAAGAGAAGCAGTTGTTTGCGACATGTCAAAGTATTGTTAGAAGTGAGATCAGTTTACCTTTCTCTGTACAACTTTACTTTGAAAGATAATCATATTCTTCTGAAAGTGTATTCATTTCATTAATAGCTTTAGTAAGAAACGCACAAGTGTTTCTCTGTAAAGAGAAGCAGTTGTTTGCGACATGTCAAAGTATTGTTAGAAGTGAGATCAGTGTTCCATTCTCTGTAGAAACTCTGCTTTGAAATATAATCATGTTCTTTTAAAAGTGTATTCATTTCTTTAAAACTTTAGTAAGCAAAGCACATGTGTTACTTGGTTAGGAGAAGCAGTTGTTTGGGACATGTCAAAATATTGTTTGAAGTGAGATCAATATTCCTTTTCTCTGTACAAGCTTTAATTTGAAAGATAATCACGTTCTTTTGAAAGTGTATACATTTCTTGAAAATCTTTAGTAAGAAACATACATGTATTTCTCTCTAAAGAAAAGCAGTTGTTTGTGACATGTCAAATTACTGTTAAAAATGAGAACAGTTTTCTTTTCTCTCTACAAGCTTTACTTTGAAAGATAATCTCATTGTTTTGAAAGTGTATTCATTTCAAAAATAGCTTTAGTAAGAAACGCACAACTGTTTCTCTGTAAAGAAAAGCCATTTTTTGCGACATGTCAAAGTATTTTTGGAAGAGAGATAAGTGTTCCTTTCTCTGTAGAAGCTTTACTTTGAAAGATAATCACATTTATTTCAAAGTGTATTCATTTCATGAAAAGCTTTAGGAAGAAACACACATGTGTTTCCCTGTAAAGAGAAGCAGTTGTTTGCGACGTGTCAAATTATTGTTAGAAGTGATATCAATGTTCCTTTTCTCCGTAGAAGCTTTACTTTGAAAGAAAGTCACATTCTTTGGAAAGTGTATTCATTTTATAAATAGCTTTAGTAAGAAACACACGTCTTTCTGTGTAAAGAAAAGTTGTTTGCGACATGTCAAATTACTGTTAGAAGTGAGATCAGTGTTCCTTTTCTCTGTAGAAGCTATGCTTTGAAATATAATCACGTTCTTTTGAAAGTGTATTCATTTCTTGAAAAGCTTTACTAAGAAACCCACGTGTATCTTGTTAAAGAGAAGCAATTGTTTGCGACATGTCAAAGTATTGTTTGAAGTGAGATCAGTATTCCTTTTCTCTGTAGAAGCTTTATTTGAAAGATAATCACATTCTTTTGAAAGTGTATTCATTTCTTGAAATGCTTTAGTAAGAAACGCACATGTCTTTTTCTGTAAAGCAAAGCAGTTCTTTGTGACATGTCAAAGGCTTGTTAGAAGTGAGATCCGTGTTCCTTTTCTCTGTAGAATCTTTGCTTTTAGATATAATCACGTTCTTTTTAAAGTGTATTCATTTTAGGAAAAGCTTTATTAAGAAATGCACATGTGCTTCTCCTTATAGAGAAGCAGATTTTTCCGACATATCTATTACTGTTTGAAGTGAGATCAGTTTTCCTTTTCTCTGTAGAAGCTTTACTTTGGAAGATAATCACATTGTTTTGAAAGAGTTCATTTCAAAAATAGCTTTAGTAAGAAACGCAAAAGTGTTTCTTTGTAAAGAAAAGCAGTTGTTTGCAACATGGCAAATTACTGTTAGAAGTGAGATCAGTGTTACTTTTCTCTGTAGAAGCTTTGCTTTGAAATATAATCATGTTCTTTTGAAAGTGTATTCATCTCTTGAAAAGCTTTATTAAGAAACACATGTGTTTCTTGGTAAAGAGAAGCAGTTTTTGCTACATGTCAAAGTCTTTTGAGAAGTGAGATCAGTGTTCCTTTTCTCTATAGAAGCTTTACTTTGGAAGATAATCACGTTTTTTTGAAAGTGCATTTATTTCATGAAATACTTTTGTAAGAAACACACATGTGTTTCTCTGTAAGGAGAAGCAGTTGTTTTCGACATGTCAAAGTATTGTTAGAAGTGAGATCAGTAGTCATTTTCTGTGTGCAAGCTTTAATTTGAAATATAATCACGTTCTTTTGAAAGTGTATTTATTTCTTTAAATGCTTTAGTAATAACACACATGTGTTTCTTGGTAAGGAAAGGCAGTTGTTTCTGACATGTCAAAGCCTTGTTAGAAGTGAGATCAGTATTCATTTCTCTTTAGAAACTTTACTTTGAAAGATAATCACATTCTTTGAAAGTGTATTCATTTCATAAATAACTTAAGTAAGAAACGCACAACTGTTCCTTGTAAAGAGAAGCCATTGTTTACGACATGTCAAAGTATTGTTAGAAGTGAGATCAGTGTTCCTTTTCTCTGTAGAATCTTTGTTTTGAAATATAAACATGTTCTTTTGAAAGTGTATTCATATCTTGAAAAGCTTTAGTAAGAAACGCACATGTGTTTCTCTGTAAAGAGAAGCAGATGTTTGCGACATGTCAAATTACTGTTAGAAGTGAGATTAGTTTTCCTTTTCTCTGCAGAAGTTTTACTTTGAAAGATAATAACGTTCTTTTGAATGTGTATTTATTTCATGAAATGCTTTTGTAAGAAAAGCACATGTGTTTTTCTGTAAAGAGAAGCAGTTCTTTGGAACATGTTAAAGTATTGGTAGAAGTGAGATCCGTATTCCTTTTCTCTGTACAAGCTTTACTTTGAAAGATATTCACATTCTTTTGAAAGTGTATTCATTTCTTGAAAAGCTTTAGCATGAAACACACATGTGTATCTTGGTAAGGAGAAGCAGTTGTTTACGACATTCAAAGTATTGTTTGAAGTGAAATCAGTATTCCTTTTCTCTGTAGCAGGTTTACTTTGAAAGAAAATCACATTCTTTTGAAAGGGTGTTCATTTCATAAATAGCTTTAGTAAGAAACGCACATGTGTTTCTCTAAAGAGAGGCCATTTTTTGCGACATGTCAAAGTATTGTTAGAAGAGAGATCAGTGTTCCTTTCTGTGTAGAAGCTTTACTTTGAAAGATAATCATATTCCTTTGAAAGTGTATTCATTTCAGGATTAGCTTTAGTAAGAAACACACGTGTTACTTGGTAAAGAGATTCAATTGTTTCCTAAATGTCAAAGTCTTGTTAGAAGTGAGATCAGTGTTCCATCCTCTGTAGAAGCTTTGCTTTGAATGATAATCACGTTCTTTTGAATGTGTATTCATTTCTTAAAAAGTTTTAGTATGAAACACACATGAGTTTCTCTGTAAAGAAGCAGATGTTTGCAACTGTCAAATATCTATTAGAAGTGAGATCAGTTTTCCTTTTCTCTGTCAAAGCTTTATTTTGAAAGATAATCACGTTTTTTGAAAGTGTATTAGTTTCATATATAACTTTAGTAAGAAACGCACAGTTGTTTCTCTGTAAAGAAAGGCCGTATTATGCATCATGTCAAAGTATTTTTAGAAGAGAGATCAGTGTTCCTTTCTCTGTAAAAGCTTTACTTTGAAAGATAATCACATTCTTTTCAAAGTGTATTCATTTCATGAAAAGCATTAGGAAGAAACGCATATGTGTTTCTCTGTAAAGAGAAGCAGTTTTTTCCGACATGTCAAGTATTTTTAGAAGTGAGATCAGTGTTCCTTTTCTCTGTAGAAGCTTTGCTTTGAAGTATAATCATATTCTTTTGAAAGTGTATTCATTTCATGATAAGCTTTAGTAAGAAATGTACATGTGTTTCTCTGTAAAGAAAAGCACTTCTTTTCGACATGTCAAATTACTGTTAGAAGTGAGATCAGTGTTCATTTTCTCTGTGGAAGCTTTATTTTGAAATATAGTCACGTTCTTTTGAAAGTGTATTCATTTCTAGAAATGCTTTAGTAATAATGCTCATGTGTGTCTTGGTAAAGAGAAGCAGTTGTTTCTGACATGTCAAAGTCTTGTTAGAAGTGTGATCAGTATTCATTTCTCTGTAGAAGCTTTACTTTGAAAGATAATCACATTCTTTGAAAGTGTATTCATTTCATTAATAGCTTTAGTAAGAAACGCACAAGTGTTTCTCTGTAAAGAGAAGCTGTTGTTTGCGACATGTCAAAGTATTGTTAGAAGTGAGATCAGTGTTCCATTCTCTGTAGAAGCTTTGCTTTGAAATACAATTGGTTCTTTAAAAAGTGTATTCATTTCTTTAAAAACTTTAGTAAGAAACGCACATGTGTTTCTTGGTAATGAGAAGCAGTTGTTTGCGACATGTCAACGTCCTATTAGACCTGAGATCAGTGTTGCTTTTCTCTGTAGAAGCTTTAATTTGAAAGATAACCACATTCTTTGAAAGTGTATTTATTTCATAAATAGCTTTAGTAAGAAACGCACATGTGTTTCTCTGTAAAGAGAGGCCATTTTTTGCGACATGTCAAAGTATTGTTATTAGTGAGATCAGTGTTCCTTTTCTCTGTACAAGCTTTACATTGAAAGATAATCACGCTATTTTGAAACTGTATTCTTTCCTGAAAAGCTTTAGTTAAAACGCACTTGTGTTACTTGGTAAGGAGAAGCAGTTGTTTGCGACATGTCAAAGTGTTGTTTGAAGTGAGGTCAATATTCCTTTTCTAGGTACAAGATTTACTTTGAAAGATAATCACATTCTTTTGAAAGTGTATTCATTTCCTGAAAAGCTTTAGTAACTAACACACATGTGTTTCTTGATAAAGAGAAGCAGTTTTTTGCGACATGTCAACGTCTTGTTAGAAGTGATATCAGTGTTCCTTTTCTTTGTACAAGCTTTACTTTGAAGGATAATCACATTCTTTTGAAAGTGTATACATTTCTTGAACAGCTTTAGTTAGAAACACATGTGTTTCTTGGTAAAGAGAAGCAGTTGTTTGCGACATGTCAAAGTATTGTTAGAAGTGAGATCAGTTTACCTTTCTCTGTACAACTTTACTTTGAAAGATAATCATATTCTTCTGAAAGTGTATTCATTTCATTAATAGCTTTAGTAAGAAACGCACAAGTGTTTCTCTGTAAAGAGAAGCAGTTGTTTGCGACATGTCAAAGTATTGTTAGAAGTGAGATCAGTGTTCCATTCTCTGTAGAAACTCTGCTTTGAAATATAATCATGTTCTTTTAAAAGTGTATTCATTTCTTTAAAACTTTAGTAAGCAAAGCACATGTGTTACTTGGTTAGGAGAAGCAGTTGTTTGGGACATGTCAAAATATTGTTTGAAGTGAGATCAATATTCCTTTTCTCTGTACAAGCTTTAATTTGAAAGATAATCACGTTCTTTTGAAAGTGTATACATTTCTTGAAAATCTTTAGTAAGAAACATACATGTATTTCTCTCTAAAGAAAAGCAGTTGTTTGTGACATGTCAAATTACTGTTAAAAATGAGAACAGTTTTCTTTTCTCTCTACAAGCTTTACTTTGAAAGATAATCTCATTGTTTTGAAAGTGTATTCATTTCAAAAATAGCTTTAGTAAGAAACGCACAACTGTTTCTCTGTAAAGAAAAGCCATTTTTTGCGACATGTCAAAGTATTTTTGGAAGAGAGATAAGTGTTCCTTTCTCTGTAGAAGCTTTACTTTGAAAGATAATCACATTTATTTCAAAGTGTATTCATTTCATGAAAAGCTTTAGGAAGAAACACACATGTGTTTCCCTGTAAAGAGAAGCAGTTGTTTGCGACGTGTCAAATTATTGTTAGAAGTGATATCAATGTTCCTTTTCTCCGTAGAAGCTTTACTTTGAAAGAAAGTCACATTCTTTGGAAAGTGTATTCATTTTATAAATAGCTTTAGTAAGAAACACACGTCTTTCTGTGTAAAGAAAAGTTGTTTGCGACATGTCAAATTACTGTTAGAAGTGAGATCAGTGTTCCTTTTCTCTGTAGAAGCTATGCTTTGAAATATAATCACATTCTTTTGAAAGTGTATTCATTTCTTGAAAAGCTTTACTAAGAAACCCACGTGTATCTTGTTAAAGAGAAGCAATTGTTTGCGACATGTCAAAGTATTGTTTGAAGTGAGATCAGTATTCCTTTTCTCTGTAGAAGCTTTATTTGAAAGATAATCACATTCTTTTGAAAGTGTATTCATTTCTTGAAATGCTTTAGTAAGAAACGCACATGTCTTTTTCTGTAAAGCAAAGCAGTTCTTTGTGACATGTCAAAGGCTTGTTAGAAGTGAGATCCGTGTTCCTTTTCTCTGTAGAATCTTTGCTTTTAGATATAATCACGTTCTTTTTAAAGTGTATTCATTTTAGGAAAAGCTTTATTAAGAAATGCACATGTGCTTCTCCTTATAGAGAAGCAGATTTTTCCGACATATCTATTACTGTTTGAAGTGAGATCAGTTTTCCTTTTCTCTGTAGAAGCTTTACTTTGGAAGATAATCACATTGTTTTGAAAGAGTTCATTTCAAAAATAGCTTTAGTAAGAAACGCAAAAGTGTTTCTTTGTAAAGAAAAGCAGTTGTTTGCAACATGGCAAATTACTGTTAGAAGTGAGATCAGTGTTACTTTTCTCTGTAGAAGCTTTGCTTTGAAATATAATCATGTTCTTTTGAAAGTGTATTCATCTCTTGAAAAGCTTTATTAAGAAACACATGTGTTTCTTGGTAAAGAGAAGCAGTTTTTGCTACATGTCAAAGTCTTTTGAGAAGTGAGATCAGTGTTCCTTTTCTCTATAGAAGCTTTACTTTGGAAGATAATCACGTTTTTTTGAAAGTGCATTTATTTCATGAAATACTTTTGTAAGAAACACACATGTGTTTCTCTGTAAGGAGAAGCAGTTGTTTTCGACATGTCAAAGTATTGTTAGAAGTGAGATCAGTAGTCATTTTCTGTGTGCAAGCTTTAATTTGAAATATAATCACGTTCTTTTGAAAGTGTATTTATTTCTTTAAATGCTTTAGTAATAACACACATGTGTTTCTTGGTAAGGAAAGGCAGTTGTTTCTGACATGTCAAAGCCTTGTTAGAAGTGAGATCAGTATTCATTTCTCTTTAGAAACTTTACTTTGAAAGATAATCACATTCTTTGAAAGTGTATTCATTTCACAAATAACTTAAGTAAGAAATGCACAACTGTTCCTTGTAAAGAGAAGCCATTGTTTACGACATGTCAAAGTATTGTTAGAAGTGAGATCAGTGTTCCTTTTCTCTGTACAAGCTTTACATTGAAAGATAATCACGCTATTTTGAAACTGTATTCTTTCCTGAAAAGCTTTAGTTAAAACGCACTTGTGTTACTTGGTAAGGAGAAGCAGTTGTTTGCGACATGTCAAAGTGTTGTTTGAAGTGAGGTCAATATTCCTTTTCTAGGTACAAGATTTACTTTGAAAGATAATCACATTCTTTTGAAAGTGTATTCATTTCCTGAAAAGCTTTAGTAACTAACACACATGTGTTTCTTGATAAAGAGAAGCAGTTTTTTGCGACATGTCAACGTCTTGTTAGAAGTGATATCAGTGTTCCTTTTCTTTGTACAAGCTTTACTTTGAAGGATAATCACATTCTTTTGAAAGTGTATACATTTCTTGAACAGCTTTAGTTAGAAACACATGTGTTTCTTGGTAAAGAGAAGCAGTTGTTTGCGACATGTCAAAGTATTGTTAGAAGTGAGATCAGTTTACCTTTCTCTGTACAACTTTACTTTGAAAGATAATCATATTCTTCTGAAAGTGTATTCATTTCATTAATAGCTTTAGTAAGAAACGCACAAGTGTTTCTCTGTAAAGAGAAGCAGTTGTTTGCGACATGTCAAAGTATTGTTAGAAGTGAGATCAGTGTTCCATTCTCTGTAGAAACTCTGCTTTGAAATATAATCATGTTCTTTTAAAAGTGTATTCATTTCTTTAAAACTTTAGTAAGCAAAGCACATGTGTTACTTGGTTAGGAGAAGCAGTTGTTTGGGACATGTCAAAATATTGTTTGAAGTGAGATCAATATTCCTTTTCTCTGTACAAGCTTTAATTTGAAAGATAATCACGTTCTTTTGAAAGTGTATACATTTCTTGAAAATCTTTAGTAAGAAACATACATGTATTTCTCTCTAAAGAAAAGCAGTTGTTTGTGACATGTCAAATTACTGTTAAAAATGAGAACAGTTTTCTTTTCTCTCTACAAGCTTTACTTTGAAAGATAATCTCATTGTTTTGAAAGTGTATTCATTTCAAAAATAGCTTTAGTAAGAAACGCACAACTGTTTCTCTGTAAAGAAAAGCCATTTTTTGCGACATGTCAAAGTATTTTTGGAAGAGAGATAAGTGTTCCTTTCTCTGTAGAAGCTTTACTTTGAAAGATAATCACATTTATTTCAAAGTGTATTCATTTCATGAAAAGCTTTAGGAAGAAACACACATGTGTTTCCCTGTAAAGAGAAGCAGTTGTTTGCGACGTGTCAAATTATTGTTAGAAGTGATATCAATGTTCCTTTTCTCCGTAGAAGCTTTACTTTGAAAGAAAGTCACATTCTTTGGAAAGTGTATTCATTTTATAAATAGCTTTAGTAAGAAACACACGTCTTTCTGTGTAAAGAAAAGTTGTTTGCGACATGTCAAATTACTGTTAGAAGTGAGATCAGTGTTCCTTTTCTCTGTAGAAGCTATGCTTTGAAATATAATCACGTTCTTTTGAAAGTGTATTCATTTCTTGAAAAGCTTTACTAAGAAACCCACGTGTATCTTGTTAAAGAGAAGCAATTGTTTGCGACATGTCAAAGTATTGTTTGAAGTGAGATCAGTATTCCTTTTCTCTGTAGAAGCTTTATTTGAAAGATAATCACATTCTTTTGAAAGTGTATTCATTTCTTGAAATGCTTTAGTAAGAAACGCACATGTCTTTTTCTGTAAAGCAAAGCAGTTCTTTGTGACATGTCAAAGGCTTGTTAGAAGTGAGATCCGTGTTCCTTTTCTCTGTAGAATCTTTGCTTTTAGATATAATCACGTTCTTTTTAAAGTGTATTCATTTTAGGAAAAGCTTTATTAAGAAATGCACATGTGCTTCTCCTTATAGAGAAGCAGATTTTTCCGACATATCTATTACTGTTTGAAGTGAGATCAGTTTTCCTTTTCTCTGTAGAAGCTTTACTTTGGAAGATAATCACATTGTTTTGAAAGAGTTCATTTCAAAAATAGCTTTAGTAAGAAACGCAAAAGTCTTTCTTTGTAAAGAAAAGCAGTTGTTTGCAACATGGCAAATTACTGTTAGAAGTGAGATCAGTGTTACTTTTCTCTGTAGAAGCTTTGCTTTGAAATATAATCATGTTCTTTTGAAAGTGTATTCATCTCTTGAAAAGCTTTATTAAGAAACACATGTGTTTCTTGGTAAAGAGAAGCAGTTTTTGCTACATGTCAAAGTCTTTTGAGAAGTGAGATCAGTGTTCCTTTTCTCTATAGAAGCTTTACTTTGGAAGATAATCACGTTTTTTTGAAAGTGCATTTATTTCATGAAATACTTTTGTAAGAAACACACATGTGTTTCTCTGTAAGGAGAAGCAGTTGTTTTCGACATGTCAAAGTATTGTTAGAAGTGAGATCAGTAGTCATTTTCTGTGTGCAAGCTTTAATTTGAAATATAATCACGTTCTTTTGAAAGTGTATTTATTTCTTTAAATGCTTTAGTAATAACACACATGTGTTTCTTGGTAAGGAAAGGCAGTTGTTTCTGACATGTCAAAGCCTTGTTAGAAGTGAGATCAGTATTCATTTCTCTTTAGAAACTTTACTTTGAAAGATAATCACATTCTTTGAAAGTGTATTCATTTCACAAATAACTTAAGTAAGAAATGCACAACTGTTCCTTGTAAAGAGAAGCCATTGTTTACGACATGTCAAAGTATTGTTAGAAGTGAGATCAGTGTTCCTTTTCTCTGTACAAGCTTTACATTGAAAGATAATCACGCTATTTTGAAACTGTATTCTTTCCTGAAAAGCTTTAGTTAAAACGCACTTGTGTTACTTGGTAAGGAGAAGCAGTTGTTTGCGACATGTCAAAGTGTTGTTTGAAGTGAGGTCAATATTCCTTTTCTAGGTACAAGATTTACTTTGAAAGATAATCACATTCTTTTGAAAGTGTATTCATTTCCTGAAAAGCTTTAGTAACTAACACACATGTGTTTCTTGATAAAGAGAAGCAGTTTTTTGCGACATGTCAACGTCTTGTTAGAAGTGATATCAGTGTTCCTTTTCTTTGTACAAGCTTTACTTTGAAGGATAATCACATTCTTTTGAAAGTGTATACATTTCTTGAACAGCTTTAGTTAGAAACACATGTGTTTCTTGGTAAAGAGAAGCAGTTGTTTGCGACATGTCAAAGTATTGTTAGAAGTGAGATCAGTTTACCTTTCTCTGTACAACTTTACTTTGAAAGATAATCATATTCTTCTGAAAGTGTATTCATTTCATTAATAGCTTTAGTAAGAAACGCACAAGTGTTTCTCTGTAAAGAGAAGCAGTTGTTTGCGACATGTCAAAGTATTGTTAGAAGTGAGATCAGTGTTCCATTCTCTGTAGAAACTCTGCTTTGAAATATAATCATGTTCTTTTAAAAGTGTATTCATTTCTTTAAAACTTTAGTAAGCAAAGCACATGTGTTACTTGGTTAGGAGAAGCAGTTGTTTGGGACATGTCAAAATATTGTTTGAAGTGAGATCAATATTCCTTTTCTCTGTACAAGCTTTAATTTGAAAGATAATCACGTTCTTTTGAAAGTGTATACATTTCTTGAAAATCTTTAGTAAGAAACATACATGTATTTCTCTCTAAAGAAAAGCAGTTGTTTGTGACATGTCAAATTACTGTTAAAAATGAGAACAGTTTTCTTTTCTCTCTACAAGCTTTACTTTGAAAGATAATCTCATTGTTTTGAAAGTGTATTCATTTCAAAAATAGCTTTAGTAAGAAACGCACAACTGTTTCTCTGTAAAGAAAAGCCATTTTTTGCGACATGTCAAAGTATTTTTGGAAGAGAGATAAGTGTTCCTTTCTCTGTAGAAGCTTTACTTTGAAAGATAATCACATTTATTTCAAAGTGTATTCATTTCATGAAAAGCTTTAGGAAGAAACACACATGTGTTTCCCTGTAAAGAGAAGCAGTTGTTTGCGACGTGTCAAATTATTGTTAGAAGTGATATCAATGTTCCTTTTCTCCGTAGAAGCTTTACTTTGAAAGAAAGTCACATTCTTTGGAAAGTGTATTCATTTTATAAATAGCTTTAGTAAGAAACACACGTCTTTCTGTGTAAAGAAAAGTTGTTTGCGACATGTCAAATTACTGTTAGAAGTGAGATCAGTGTTCCTTTTCTCTGTAGAAGCTATGCTTTGAAATATAATCACGTTCTTTTGAAAGTGTATTCATTTCTTGAAAAGCTTTACTAAGAAACCCACGTGTATCTTGTTAAAGAGAAGCAATTGTTTGCGACATGTCAAAGTATTGTTTGAAGTGAGATCAGTATTCCTTTTCTCTGTAGAAGCTTTATTTGAAAGATAATCACATTCTTTTGAAAGTGTATTCATTTCTTGAAATGCTTTAGTAAGAAACGCACATGTCTTTTTCTGTAAAGCAAAGCAGTTCTTTGTGACATGTCAAAGGCTTGTTAGAAGTGAGATCCGTGTTCCTTTTCTCTGTAGAATCTTTGCTTTTAGATATAATCACGTTCTTTTTAAAGTGTATTCATTTTAGGAAAAGCTTTATTAAGAAATGCACATGTGCTTCTCCTTATAGAGAAGCAGATTTTTCCGACATATCTATTACTGTTTGAAGTGAGATCAGTTTTCCTTTTCTCTGTAGAAGCTTTACTTTGGAAGATAATCACATTGTTTTGAAAGAGTTCATTTCAAAAATAGCTTTAGTAAGAAACGCAAAAGTGTTTCTTTGTAAAGAAAAGCAGTTGTTTGCAACATGGCAAATTACTGTTAGAAGTGAGATCAGTGTTACTTTTCTCTGTAGAAGCTTTGCTTTGAAATATAATCATGTTCTTTTGAAAGTGTATTCATCTCTTGAAAAGCTTTATTAAGAAACACATGTGTTTCTTGGTAAAGAGAAGCAGTTTTTGCTACATGTCAA
Source organism: Chionomys nivalis (assembly GCF_950005125.1). Taxonomy (NCBI): domain Eukaryota; kingdom Metazoa; phylum Chordata; class Mammalia; order Rodentia; family Cricetidae; genus Chionomys; species Chionomys nivalis. The sequence goes on along the minus strand of NC_080094.1, from coordinate 86,031,490 downwards.
AGTCTTTTGAGAAGTGAGATCAGTGTTCCTTTTCTCTATAGAAGCTTTACTTTGGAAGATAATCACGTTTTTTTGAAAGTGCATTTATTTCATGAAATACTTTTGTAAGAAACACACATGTGTTTCTCTGTAAGGAGAAGCAGTTGTTTTCGACATGTCAAAGTATTGTTAGAAGTGAGATCAGTAGTCATTTTCTGTGTGCAAGCTTTAATTTGAAATATAATCACGTTCTTTTGAAAGTGTATTTATTTCTTTAAATGCTTTAGTAATAACACACATGTGTTTCTTGGTAAGGAAAGGCAGTTGTTTCTGACATGTCAAAGCCTTGTTAGAAGTGAGATCAGTATTCATTTCTCTTTAGAAACTTTACTTTGAAAGATAATCACATTCTTTGAAAGTGTATTCATTTCACAAATAACTTAAGTAAGAAATGCACAACTGTTCCTTGTAAAGAGAAGCCATTGTTTACGACATGTCAAAGTATTGTTAGAAGTGAGATCAGTGTTCCTTTTCTCTGTACAAGCTTTACATTGAAAGATAATCACGCTATTTTGAAACTGTATTCTTTCCTGAAAAGCTTTAGTTAAAACGCACTTGTGTTACTTGGTAAGGAGAAGCAGTTGTTTGCGACATGTCAAAGTGTTGTTTGAAGTGAGGTCAATATTCCTTTTCTAGGTACAAGATTTACTTTGAAAGATAATCACATTCTTTTGAAAGTGTATTCATTTCCTGAAAAGCTTTAGTAACTAACACACATGTGTTTCTTGATAAAGAGAAGCAGTTTTTTGCGACATGTCAACGTCTTGTTAGAAGTGATATCAGTGTTCCTTTTCTTTGTACAAGCTTTACTTTGAAGGATAATCACATTCTTTTGAAAGTGTATACATTTCTTGAACAGCTTTAGTTAGAAACACATGTGTTTCTTGGTAAAGAGAAGCAGTTGTTTGCGACATGTCAAAGTATTGTTAGAAGTGAGATCAGTTTACCTTTCTCTGTACAACTTTACTTTGAAAGATAATCATATTCTTCTGAAAGTGTATTCATTTCATTAATAGCTTTAGTAAGAAACGCACAAGTGTTTCTCTGTAAAGAGAAGCAGTTGTTTGCGACATGTCAAAGTATTGTTAGAAGTGAGATCAGTGTTCCATTCTCTGTAGAAACTCTGCTTTGAAATATAATCATGTTCTTTTAAAAGTGTATTCATTTCTTTAAAACTTTAGTAAGCAAAGCACATGTGTTACTTGGTTAGGAGAAGCAGTTGTTTGGGACATGTCAAAATATTGTTTGAAGTGAGATCAATATTCCTTTTCTCTGTACAAGCTTTAATTTGAAAGATAATCACGTTCTTTTGAAAGTGTATACATTTCTTGAAAATCTTTAGTAAGAAACATACATGTATTTCTCTCTAAAGAAAAGCAGTTGTTTGTGACATGTCAAATTACTGTTAAAAATGAGAACAGTTTTCTTTTCTCTCTACAAGCTTTACTTTGAAAGATAATCTCATTGTTTTGAAAGTGTATTCATTTCAAAAATAGCTTTAGTAAGAAACGCACAACTGTTTCTCTGTAAAGAAAAGCCATTTTTTGCGACATGTCAAAGTATTTTTGGAAGAGAGATAAGTGTTCCTTTCTCTGTAGAAGCTTTACTTTGAAAGATAATCACATTTATTTCAAAGTGTATTCATTTCATGAAAAGCTTTAGGAAGAAACACACATGTGTTTCCCTGTAAAGAGAAGCAGTTGTTTGCGACGTGTCAAATTATTGTTAGAAGTGATATCAATGTTCCTTTTCTCCGTAGAAGCTTTACTTTGAAAGAAAGTCACATTCTTTGGAAAGTGTATTCATTTTATAAATAGCTTTAGTAAGAAACACACGTCTTTCTGTGTAAAGAAAAGTTGTTTGCGACATGTCAAATTACTGTTAGAAGTGAGATCAGTGTTCCTTTTCTCTGTAGAAGCTATGCTTTGAAATATAATCACGTTCTTTTGAAAGTGTATTCATTTCTTGAAAAGCTTTACTAAGAAACCCACGTGTATCTTGTTAAAGAGAAGCAATTGTTTGCGACATGTCAAAGTATTGTTTGAAGTGAGATCAGTATTCCTTTTCTCTGTAGAAGCTTTATTTGAAAGATAATCACATTCTTTTGAAAGTGTATTCATTTCTTGAAATGCTTTAGTAAGAAACGCACATGTCTTTTTCTGTAAAGCAAAGCAGTTCTTTGTGACATGTCAAAGGCTTGTTAGAAGTGAGATCCGTGTTCCTTTTCTCTGTAGAATCTTTGCTTTTAGATATAATCACGTTCTTTTTAAAGTGTATTCATTTTAGGAAAAGCTTTATTAAGAAATGCACATGTGCTTCTCCTTATAGAGAAGCAGATTTTTCCGACATATCTATTACTGTTTGAAGTGAGATCAGTTTTCCTTTTCTCTGTAGAAGCTTTACTTTGGAAGATAATCACATTGTTTTGAAAGAGTTCATTTCAAAAATAGCTTTAGTAAGAAACGCAAAAGTGTTTCTTTGTAAAGAAAAGCAGTTGTTTGCAACATGGCAAATTACTGTTAGAAGTGAGATCAGTGTTACTTTTCTCTGTAGAAGCTTTGCTTTGAAATATAATCATGTTCTTTTGAAAGTGTATTCATCTCTTGAAAAGCTTTATTAAGAAACACATGTGTTTCTTGGTAAAGAGAAGCAGTTTTTGCTACATGTCAAAGTCTTTTGAGAAGTGAGATCAGTGTTCCTTTTCTCTATAGAAGCTTTACTTTGGAAGATAATCACGTTTTTTTGAAAGTGCATTTATTTCATGAAATACTTTTGTAAGAAACACACATGTGTTTCTCTGTAAGGAGAAGCAGTTGTTTTCGACATGTCAAAGTATTGTTAGAAGTGAGATCAGTAGTCATTTTCTGTGTGCAAGCTTTAATTTGAAATATAATCACGTTCTTTTGAAAGTGTATTTATTTCTTTAAATGCTTTAGTAATAACACACATGTGTTTCTTGGTAAGGAAAGGCAGTTGTTTCTGACATGTCAAAGCCTTGTTAGAAGTGAGATCAGTATTCATTTCTCTTTAGAAACTTTACTTTGAAAGATAATCACATTCTTTGAAAGTGTATTCATTTCATAAATAACTTAAGTAAGAAACGCACAACTGTTCCTTGTAAAGAGAAGCCATTGTTTACGACATGTCAAAGTATTGTTAGAAGTGAGATCAGTGTTCCTTTTCTCTGTAGAATCTTTGTTTTGAAATATAAACATGTTCTTTTGAAAGTGTATTCATATCTTGAAAAGCTTTAGTAAGAAACGCACATGTGTTTCTCTGTAAAGAGAAGCAGATGTTTGCGACATGTCAAATTACTCTTAGAAGTGAGATTAGTTTTCCTTTTCTCTGCAGAAGTTTTACTTTGAAAGATAATAACGTTCTTTTGAATGTGTATTTATTTCATGAAATGCTTTTGTAAGAAAAGCACATGTGTTTTTCTGTAAAGAGAAGCAGTTCTTTGGAACATGTTAAAGTATTGGTAGAAGTGAGATCCGTATTCCTTTTCTCTGTACAAGCTTTACTTTGAAAGATATTCACATTCTTTTGAAAGTGTATTCATTTCTTGAAAAGCTTTAGCATGAAACACACATGTGTATCTTGGTAAGGAGAAGCAGTTGTTTACGACATTCAAAGTATTGTTTGAAGTGAAATCAGTATTCCTTTTCTCTGTAGCAGGTTTACTTTGAAAGAAAATCACATTCTTTTGAAAGGGTGTTCATTTCATAAATAGCTTTAGTAAGAAACGCACATGTGTTTCTCTAAAGAGAGGCCATTTTTTGCGACATGTCAAAGTATTGTTAGAAGAGAGATCAGTGTTCCTTTCTGTGTAGAAGCTTTACTTTGAAAGATAATCACATTCCTTTGAAAGTGTATTCATTTCAGGATTAGCTTTAGTAAGAAACACACGTGTTACTTGGTAAAGAGATTCAATTGTTTCCTAAATGTCAAAGTCTTGTTAGAAGTGAGATCAGTGTTCCATCCTCTGTAGAAGCTTTGCTTTGAATGATAATCACGTTCTTTTGAATGTGTATTCATTTCTTAAAAAGTTTTAGTATGAAACACACATGAGTTTCTCTGTAAAGAAGCAGATGTTTGCAACTGTCAAATATCTATTAGAAGTGAGATCAGTTTTCCTTTTCTCTGTCAAAGCTTTATTTTGAAAGATAATCACGTTTTTTGAAAGTGTATTAGTTTCATATATAACTTTAGTAAGAAACGCACAGTTGTTTCTCTGTAAAGAAAGGCCGTATTATGCATCATGTCAAAGTATTTTTAGAAGAGAGATCAGTGTTCCTTTCTCTGTAAAAGCTTTACTTTGAAAGATAATCACATTCTTTTCAAAGTGTATTCATTTCATGAAAAGCATTAGGAAGAAACGCATATGTGTTTCTCTGTAAAGAGAAGCAGTTTTTTCCGACATGTCAAGTATTTTTAGAAGTGAGATCAGTGTTCCTTTTCTCTGTAGAAGCTTTGCTTTGAAGTATAATCATATTCTTTTGAAAGTGTATTCATTTCATGATAAGCTTTAGTAAGAAATGTACATGTGTTTCTCTGTAAAGAAAAGCACTTCTTTTCGACATGTCAAATTACTGTTAGAAGTGAGATCAGTGTTCATTTTCTCTGTGGAAGCTTTATTTTGAAATATAGTCACGTTCTTTTGAAAGTGTATTCATTTCTAGAAATGCTTTAGTAATAATGCTCATGTGTGTCTTGGTAAAGAGAAGCAGTTGTTTCTGACATGTCAAAGTCTTGTTAGAAGTGTGATCAGTATTCATTTCTCTGTAGAAGCTTTACTTTGAAAGATAATCACATTCTTTGAAAGTGTATTCATTTCATTAATAGCTTTAGTAAGAAACGCACAAGTGTTTCTCTGTAAAGAGAAGCTGTTGTTTGCGACATGTCAAAGTATTGTTAGAAGTGAGATCAGTGTTCCATTCTCTGTAGAAGCTTTGCTTTGAAATACAATTGGTTCTTTAAAAAGTGTATTCATTTTTTTAAAAACTTTAGTAAGAAACGCACATGTGTTTCTTGGTAATGAGAAGCAGTTGTTTGCGACATGTCAACGTCCTATTAGACCTGAGATCAGTGTTGCTTTTCTCTGTAGAAGCTTTAATTTGAAAGATAACCACATTCTTTGAAAGTGTATTTATTTCATAAATAGCTTTAGTAAGAAACGCACATGTGTTTCTCTGTAAAGAGAGGCCATTTTTTGCGACATGTCAAAGTATGGTTATTAGTGAGATCAGTGTTCCTTTTCTCTGTAAAAGCTTTACATTGAAAGATAATCACGCTATTTTGAAACTGTATTCTTTCCTGAAAAGCTTTAGTTAAAACGCACTTGTGTTACTTGGTAAGGAGAAGCAGTTGTTTGCGACATGTCAAAGTGTTGTTTGAAGTGAGGTCAATATTCCTTTTCTAGGTACAAGATTTACTTTGAAAGATAATCACATTCTTTTGAAAGTGTATTCATTTCCTGAAAAGCTTTAGTAACTAACACACATGTGTTTCTTGATAAAGAGAAGCAGTTTTTTGCGACATGTCAACGTCTTGTTAGAAGTGAAATCAGTGTTCCTTTTCTTTGTACAAGCTTTACTTTGAAGGATAATCACATTCTTTTGAAAGTGTATACATTTCTTGAACAGCTTTAGTTAGAAACACATGTGTTTCTTGGTAAAGAGAAGCAGTTGTTTGCGACATGTCAAAGTATTGTTAGAAGTGAGATCAGTTTACCTTTCTCTGTACAACTTTACTTTGAAAGATAATCATATTCTTCTGAAAGTGTATTCATTTCATTAATAGCTTTAGTAAGAAACGCACAAGTGTTTCTCTGTAAAGAGAAGCAGTTGTTTGCGACATGTCAAAGTATTGTTAGAAGTGAGATCAGTGTTCCATTCTCTGTAGAAACTCTGCTTTGAAATATAATCATGTTCTTTTAAAAGTGTATTCATTTCTTTAAAACTTTAGTAAGCAAAGCACATGTGTTACTTGGTTAGGAGAAGCAGTTGTTTGGGACATGTCAAAATATTGTTTGAAGTGAGATCAATATTCCTTTTCTCTGTACAAGCTTTAATTTGAAAGATAATCACGTTCTTTTGAAAGTGTATACATTTCTTGAAAATCTTTAGTAAGAAACATACATGTATTTCTCTCTAAAGAAAAGCAGTTGTTTGTGACATGTCAAATTACTGTTAAAAATGAGAACAGTTTTCTTTTCTCTCTACAAGCTTTACTTTGAAAGATAATCTCATTGTTTTGAAAGTGTATTCATTTCAAAAATAGCTTTAGTAAGAAACGCACAACTGTTTCTCTGTAAAGAAAAGCCATTTTTTGCGACATGTCAAAGTATTTTTGGAAGAGAGATAAGTGTTCCTTTCTCTGTAGAAGCTTTACTTTGAAAGATAATCACATTTATTTCAAAGTGTATTCATTTCATGAAAAGCTTTAGGAAGAAACACACATGTGTTTCCCTGTAAAGAGAAGCAATTGTTTGCGACATGTCAAAGTATTGTTTGAAGTGAGATCAGTATTCCTTTTCTCTGTAGAAGCTTTATTTGAAAGATAATCACATTCTTTTGAAAGTGTATTCATTTCTTGAAATGCTTTAGTAAGAAACGCACATGTCTTTTTCTGTAAAGCAAAGCAGTTCTTTGTGACATGTCAAAGGCTTGTTAGAAGTGAGATCCGTGTTCCTTTTCTCTGTAGAATCTTTGCTTTTAAATATAATCACGTTCTTTTTAAAGTGTATTCATTTTAGGAAAAGCTTTATTAAGAAATGCACATGGGAGCTCAGTCCGGTGCTCCAGTGTGGGTCTCTGGCTCTATCTCCATCCATCGCTAGATGAAGGTTCTATGGCGATATGCAAGATATTCATCAGTATGATTATAGGATAGGTTCATTTCGGGTTCCCTATCCTCAGGTGCCCCAATGAACTAACTGGGGACATTGCCCTGGGCATCTGGTAGCCATTCCAAGTTCAAGTCTCTTGCCACCCCTTAGGTGGCTCCCTTACCTAAGGTATGAGTTTCCCTGCTCCCCTATCCAACCTTCCTTTATCCCCAATCACCCCGATTCCCCCATTTCCCCTCATCCTCTCCTTCACACTTTTCTCTCCCCATCACCCCTCATCCCCATCCCACCCCACCCCCAAGATTCCAATTTTTTGCCCATTATTCATGTCTATTTCCCATAGCTGGGAGGATATCTATATGTTTTTCCTTGGGTTTACCCTCTTGTTTAACTTCTTTAGGATCACAAATTATAGACTCAGTGGCCCCTATCCATGGCTAGAAACCAATTATGAGTGATAATGAGGAGCAGAAGGAGAGAGAACATGAACAAGGAAGTCAGGACCATGAGGGGTGCACCCAACCACTGGGACATTGGGGCCGATCTATTGGGAGCTCACCAAGGTCAGCTGGACTGCTACTGAAAAAACATGGGATAAAACCGGACTCTCGGAATGTGGCGGACAATGAGAGCTGACGAGAGGCCAAGAAGAATGGCACAGGAACTTTCAACTGGCGATAGATCGAGAGAGAGACAGAGACCCAAATTGGAGCAATGGTCTGAGCTCTTAAGGTCCAAATGAGGAGCAGAAGGAGGGAGAACATGACCAAGGAAATCAGGACCACGAGGCGTGCACCCACCCACTGTGACAGTGGAACTGATCTATTGGGAGCTCTTCAAGGCCAGCTGGACTGGGACTGAATAAGCATGGGTTGAAACTGGACTCTCTGAACATGGCGGACAATGAAGGCTGATGAGAAGCCAAGGACAATGGCACTAGGTTTCGATCCTAATACATGAACTGGCTTTGTGGGAGCTTAGCCTGTTTTGTTGCTCACCTTCCTGGGCATGGATGGAAGTGGGAGGACCTTGGTCTTCCTGTAGGGCAGGGAATTTGGACTGCTCTTCAGTATCGAGAGGGAGGGGGAATGGACTGGGGGGAGGAGAAGAGGAGTGGGGATGGGGGAAGGGAGTTGGGGGAGGGGGCAATGTGTGGGAGGAGGGGTGGGAAATGGGAAACGGGGAGCAGTTGGAAATTTTAATTAAAAAAGAATAAAAAAAAATGATAAAAAAAAAAAAAAAAAAGAAATGCACATGGCTTCTCCTTATAGAGAAGCAGATTTTTTCGACATATCTATTACTGTTTGAAGTGAGATCAGTTTTCCTTTTCTCTGTAGAAGCTTTACTTTGGAAGATAATCACATTGTTTTGAAAGAGTTCATTTCAAAAATAGCTTTAGTAAGAAACGCAAAAGTGTTTCTTTGTAAAGAAAAGCAGTTGTTTGCAACATGGCAAATTACTGTTAGAAGTGAGATCAGTGTTACTTTTCTCTGTAGAAGCTTTGCTTTGAAATATAATCATGTTCTTTTGAAAGTGTATTCATCTCTTGAAAAGCTTTATTAAGAAACACATGTGTTTCTTGGTAAAGAGAAGCAGTTTTTGCTACATGTCAAAGTCTTTTGAGAAGTGAGATCAGTGTTCCTTTTCTCTATAGAAGCTTTACTTTGGAAGATAATCACGTTTTTTTGAAAGTGCATTTATTTCATGAAATACTTTTGTAAGAAACACACATGTGTTTCTCTGTAAGGAGAAGCAGTTGTTTTCGACATGTCAAAGTATTGTTAGAAGTGAGATCAGTAGTCCTTTTCTGTGTGCAAGCTTTAATTTGAAATATAATCACGTTCTTTTGAAAGTGTATTTATTTCTTTAAATGCTTTAGTAATAACACACGTGTTTCTTGGTAAGGAAAGGCAGTTGTTTCTGACATGTCAAAGCCTTGTTAGAAGTGAGATCAGTATTCATTTCTCTTTAGAAACTTTACTTTGAAAGATAATCACATTCTTTGAAAGTGTATTCATTTCACAAATAACTTAAGTAAGAAATGCACAACTGTTCCTTGTAAAGAGAAGCCATTGTTTACGACATGTCAAAGTATTGTTAGAAGTGAGATCAGTGTTCCTTTTCTCTGTACAAGCTTTACATTGAAAGATAATCACACTATTTTGAAACTGTATTCTTTCCTGAAAAGCTTTAGTTAAAACGCACTTGTGTTACTTGGTAAGGAGAAGCAGTTGTTTGCGACATGTCAAAGTGTTATTTGAAGTGAGGTCAATATTCCTTTTCTAGGTACAAGATTTACTTTGAAAGATAATCACATTCTTTTGAAAGTGTATTCATTTCCTGAAAAGCTTTAGTAACTAACACACATGTGTTTCTTGATAAAGAGAAGCAGTTTTTTGCGACATGTCAACGTCTTGTTAGAAGTGATATCAGTGTTCCTTTTCTTTGTACAAGCTTTACTTTGAAGGATAATCACATTCTTTTGAAAGTGTATACATTTCTTGAACAGCTTTAGTTAGAAACACATGTGTTTCTTGGTAAAGAGAAGCAGTTGTTTGCGACATGTCAAAGTATTGTTAGAAGTGAGATCAGTTTACCTTTCTCTGTACAACTTTACTTTGAAAGATAATCATATTCTTCTGAAAGTGTATTCATTTCATTAATAGCTTTAGTAAGAAACGCACAAGTGTTTCTCTGTAAAGAGAAGCAGTTGTTTGCGACATGTCAAAGTATTGTTAGAAGTGAGATCAGTGTTCCATTCTCTGTAGAAACTCTGCTTTGAAATATAATCATGTTCTTTTAAAAGTGTATTCATTTCTTTAAAACTTTAGTAAGCAAAGCACATGTGTTACTTGGTTAGGAGAAGCAGTTGTTTGGGACATGTCAAAATATTGTTTGAAGTGAGATCAATATTCCTTTTCTCTGTACAAGCTTTAATTTGAAAGATAATCACGTTCTTTTGAAAGTGTATACATTTCTTGAAAATCTTTAGTAAGAAACATACATGTATTTCTCTCTAAAGAAAAGCAGTTGTTTGTGACATGTCAAATTACTGTTAAAAATGAGAACAGTTTTCTTTTCTCTCTACAAGCTTTACTTTGAAAGATAATCTCATTGTTTTGAAAGTGTATTCATTTCAAAAATAGCTTTAGTAAGAAACGCACAACTGTTTCTCTGTAAAGAAAAGCCATTTTTTGCGACATGTCAAAGTATTTTTGGAAGAGAGATAAGTGTTCCTTTCTCTGTAGAAGCTTTACTTTGAAAGATAATCACATTTATTTCAAAGTGTATTCATTTCTTGAAAAGCTTTACTAAGAAACCCACGTGTATCTTGTTAAAGAGAAGCAATTGTTTGCGACATGTCAAAGTATTGTTTGAAGTGAGATCAGTATTCCTTTTCTCTGTAGAAGCTTTATTTGAAAGATAATCACATTCTTTTGAAAGTGTATTCATTTCTTGAAATGCTTTAGTAAGAAACGCACATGTCTTTTTCTGTAAAGCAAAGCAGTTCTTTGTGACATGTCAAAGGCTTGTTAGAAGTGAGATCCGTGTTCCTTTTCTCTGTAGAATCTTTGCTTTTAGATATAATCACGTTCTTTTTAAAGTGTATTCATTTTAGGAAAAGCTTTATTAAGAAATGCACATGTGCTTCTCCTTATAGAGAAGCAGATTTTTCCGACATATCTATTACTGTTTGAAGTGAGATCAGTTTTCCTTTTCTCTGTAGAAGCTTTACTTTGGAAGATAATCACATTGTTTTGAAAGAGTTCATTTCAAAAATAGCTTTAGTAAGAAACGCAAAAGTGTTTCTTTGTAAAGAAAAGCAGTTGTTTGCAACATGGCAAATTACTGTTAGAAGTGAGATCAGTGTTACTTTTCTCTGTAGAAGCTTTGCTTTGAAATATAATCATGTTCTTTTGAAAGTGTATTCATCTCTTGAAAAGCTTTATTAAGAAACACATGTGTTTCTTGGTAAAGAGAAGCAGTTTTTGCTACATGTCAAAGTCTTTTGAGAAGTGAGATCAGTGTTCCTTTTCTCTATAGAAGCTTTCCTTTGGAAGATAATCACGTTTTTTTGAAAGTGCATTTATTTCATGAAATACTTTTGTAAGAAACACACATGTGTTTCTCTGTAAGGAGAAGCAGTTGTTTTCGACATGTCAAAGTATTGTTAGAAGTGAGATCAGTAGTCATTTTCTGTGTGCAAGCTTTAATTTGAAATATAATCACGTTCTTTTGAAAGTGTATTTATTTCTTTAAATGCTTTAGTAATAACACACATGTGTTTCTTGGTAAGGAAAGGCAGTTGTTTCTGACATGTCAAAGCCTTGTTAGAAGTGAGATCAGTATTCATTTCTCTTTAGAAACTTTACTTTGAAAGATAATCACATTCTTTGAAAGTGTATTCATTTCACAAATAACTTAAGTAAGAAATGCACAACTGTTCCTTGTAAAGAGAAGCCATTGTTTACGACATGTCAAAGTATTGTTAGAAGTGAGATCAGTGTTCCTTTTCTCTGTACAAGCTTTACATTGAAAGATAATCACGCTATTTTGAAACTGTATTCTTTCCTGAAAAGCTTTAGTTAAAACGCACTTGTGTTACTTGGTAAGGAGAAGCAGTTGTTTGCGACATGTCAAAGTGTTATTTGAAGTGAGGTCAATATTCCTTTTCTAGGTACAAGATTTACTTTGAAAGATAATCACATTCTTTTGAAAGTGTATTCATTTCCTGAAAAGCTTTAGTAACTAACACACATGTGTTTCTTGATAAAGAGAAGCAGTTTTTTGCGACATGTCAACGTCTTGTTAGAAGTGATATCAGTGTTCCTTTTCTTTGTACAAGCTTTACTTTGAAGGATAATCACATTCTTTTTAAGTGTATACATTTCTTGAACAGCTTTAGTTAGAAACACATGTGTTTCTTGGTAAAGAGAAGCAGTTGTTTGCGACATGTCAAAGTATTGTTAGAAGTGAGATCAGTTTACCTTTCTCTGTACAACTTTACTTTGAAAGATAATCATATTCTTCTGAAAGTGTATTCATTTCATTAATAGCTTTAGTAAGAAACGCACAAGTGTTTCTCTGTAAAGAGAAGCAGTTGTTTGCGACATGTCAAAGTATTGTTAGAAGTGAGATCAGTGTTCCATTCTCTGTAGAAACTCTGCTTTGAAATATAATCATGTTCTTTTAAAAGTGTATTCATTTCTTTAAAACTTTAGTAAGCAAAGCACATGTGTTACTTGGTTAGGAGAAGCAGTTGTTTGGGACATGTCAAAATATTGTTTGAAGTGAGATCAATATTCCTTTTCTCTGTACAAGCTTTAATTTGAAAGATAATCACGTTCTTTTGAAAGTGTATACATTTCTTGAAAATCTTTAGTAAGAAACATACATGTATTTCTCTCTAAAGAAAAGCAGTTGTTTGTGACATGTCAAATTACTGTTAAAAATGAGAACAGTTTTCTTTTCTCTCTACAAGCTTTACTTTGAAAGATAATCTCATTGTTTTGAAAGTGTATTCATTTCAAAAATAGCTTTAGTAAGAAACGCACAACTGTTTCTCTGTAAAGAAAAGCCATTTTTTGCGACATGTCAAAGTATTTTTGGAAGAGAGATAAGTGTTCCTTTCTCTGTAGAAGCTTTACTTTGAAAGATAATCACATTTATTTCAAAGTGTATTCATTTCATGAAAAGCTTTAGGAAGAAACACACATGTGTTTCCCTGTAAAGAGAAGCAGTTGTTTGCGACGTGTCAAATTATTGTTAGAAGTGATATCAATGTTCCTTTTCTCCGTAGAAGCTTTACTTTGAAAGAAAGTCACATTCTTTGGAAAGTGTATTCATTTTATAAATAGCTTTAGTAAGAATCACACGTCTTTCTGTGTAAAGAAAAGTTGTTTGCGACATGTCAAATTACTGTTAGAAGTGAGATCAGTGTTCCTTTTCTCTGTAGAAGCTATGCTTTGAAATATAATCACGTTCTTTTGAAAGTGTATTCATTCATTTCTTGAAAAGCTTTACTAAGAAACCCACGTGTATCTTGTTAAAGAGAAGCAATTGTTTGCGACATGTCAAAGTATTGTTTGAAGTGAGATCAGTATTCCTTTTCTCTGTAGAAGCTTTATTTGAAAGATAATCACATTCTTTTGAAAGTGTATTCATTTCTTGAAATGCTTTAGTAAGAAACGCACATGTCTTTTTCTGTAAAGCAAAGCAGTTCTTTGTGACATGTCAAAGGCTTGTTAGAAGTGAGATCGTGTTCCTTTTCTCTGTAGAATCTTTGCTTTTAAATATAATCACGTTCTTTTTAAAGTGTATTCATTTTAGGAAAAGCTTTATTAAGAAATGCACATGTGCTTCTCCTTATAGAGAAGCAGATTTTTTCGACATATCTATTACTGTTTGAAGTGAGATCAGTTTTCCTTTTCTCTGTAGAAGCTTTACTTTGGAAGATAATCACATTGTTTTGAAAGAGTTCATTTCAAAAATAGCTTTAGTAAGAAACGCAAAAGTCTTTCTTTGTAAAGAAAAGCAGTTGTTTGCAACATGGCAAATTACTGTTAGAAGTGAGATCAGTGTTACTTTTCTCTGTAGAAGCTTTGCTTTGAAATATAATCACGTTCTTTTGAAAGTGTATTTATTTCTTTAAATGCTTTAGTAATAACACACGTGTTTCTTGGTAAGGAAAGGCAGTTGTTTCTGACATGTCAAAGCCTTGTTAGAAGTGAGATCAGTATTCATTTCTCTTTAGAAACTTTACTTTGAAAGATAATCACATTCTTTGAAAGTGTATTCATTTCACAAATAACTTAAGTAAGAAATGCACAACTGTTCCTTGTAAAGAGAAGCCATTGTTTACGACATGTCAAAGTATTGTTAGAAGTGAGATCAGTGTTCCTTTTCTCTGTACAAGCTTTACATTGAAAGATAATCACACTATTTTGAAACTGTATTCTTTCCTGAAAAGCTTTAGTTAAAACGCACTTGTGTTACTTGGTAAGGAGAAGCAGTTGTTTGCGACATGTCAAAGTGTTATTTGAAGTGAGGTCAATATTCCTTTTCTAGGTACAAGATTTACTTTGAAAGATAATCACATTCTTTTGAAAGTGTATTCATTTCCTGAAAAGCTTTAGTAACTAACACACATGTGTTTCTTGATAAAGAGAAGCAGTTTTTTGCGACATGTCAACGTCTTGTTAGAAGTGATATCAGTGTTCCTTTTCTTTGTACAAGCTTTACTTTGAAGGATAATCACATTCTTTTGAAAGTGTATACATTTCTTGAACAGCTTTAGTTAGAAACACATGTGTTTCTTGGTAAAGAGAAGCAGTTGTTTGCGACATGTCAAAGTATTGTTAGAAGTGAGATCAGTTTACCTTTCTCTGTACAACTTTACTTTGAAAGATAATCATATTCTTCTGAAAGTGTATTCATTTCATTAATAGCTTTAGTAAGAAACGCACAAGTGTTTCTCTGTAAAGAGAAGCAGTTGTTTGCGACATGTCAAAGTATTGTTAGAAGTGAGATCAGTGTTCCATTCTCTGTAGAAACTCTGCTTTGAAATATAATCATGTTCTTTTAAAAGTGTATTCATTTCTTTAAAACTTTAGTAAGCAAAGCACATGTGTTACTTGGTTAGGAGAAGCAGTTGTTTGGGACATGTCAAAATATTGTTTGAAGTGAGATCAATATTCCTTTTCTCTGTACAAGCTTTAATTTGAAA